>NC_135759.1:29529235-29996735 GCF_052425735.1 Oculina patagonica | reverse complement strand
ATAAGTTATTTTCTTTTGGTAAAAATTTTTCTTAAAACAAGGTCATTCATAACCAAAAACAATTATCCTGAAGCATAACTTGTAAACGTATGGCGCCCAGTGTCAAGATTTGGTCGGCGTGCACTACGTATACACGTCCACTGGCAGTTTCTGATATCAACCTGAGCTCTTCGCTGTTTCTGATCGAGAGTGTTTTAATTTTACTGATAAAAATATTACCCTTTTTCAGAATTTTAACGTGCAATTTCAGTTTATGCTTATGCGAAAACGAGAATCTTGAAAGTGAAATAAATTTTATGCAGGCCTAGATATCACAGACCGTGTTGTTGATAGTTTTTTTTTCATAAATAAACAATAGTAGCTGCCATCGATCCAATCATTTCAAAAAATATGTTCGTTAGTTTACCGCAAAATACAAAACATAAATTCTTGATGTATTTTAAACATTAAATTTTAATTTTCGCGCAGATAGTGAAAATATAATGAACAACATAACGGAAATCGCTGAAGTGATAATAATTGTGCTCGTATGGAGCCATCTTTTTGAGCGAAACCATTTCAAACGGTGAGTACTAGGAGGCTTTATTCATAAGAGGTTAATTCAACTAATGAGTGTTTGAAAAAGTTATTTTTTAAAAAAATGTAATTGGGTCAAGCATTTCGAACCCTACTGAAAACAGTATTTGAAAATTTTTTTTCAGAAAAATAATTATTGCGAATGCATCAAAGTTAATCAACAGTTGGAAAACCTTTGTAAAAATTGTAATTATAACTATGGTCAATTATTTGATTTTGTATTTGATTTTCTTTTTTCGTACCCACGAAATAGGTAAAAGCATCAATATCTTCAATTCAAACTTTTGAGTAAAACTTAAAAATTACGCTTTTCTTTTAATTGATTACACTGTATATAACAACAATGCCTTCTATGTACATAGCTGCAAACAATAATTTAGTGGAACATTGTTAAATTCAATTTAAATGCGAATGAGACGCTAATTCAGTAAAGCATAAAGGGTCTTATCAATTTAAACTGGATTATAACAAACGGTTTGCATAAAACTACCCAAATACCGGGAATAGGCTGTAAATATGTTTATTTACTAAATCCTGTGTAAGGTAATTTCTCAGTATTGCATTGCGCATCCTTACTGCGCAGAATTTTCGCGTTATAAGCGCGCTCATTGACAAAATAGTGGCTTTTTGCAATACGGCATGGCTCGTTAGATTGAGAAATCGTCGTGGTCTCGTAAACGAGTACGGTGACCTATCGGCTGTTTCTTTTTGTCTTAGATAATTGTGTCCTCCAGAACACTAGGAATGTCATTGAAAAAAAAAAAACAACAACAACAAGCTGTCCAATTTAAGAAAAATTGGACAGATTTGTCTCAGCCAATCAAATTCAAGAAAACACAGCAAGTGACAGATATTAGCCAAGTAGCACAAAGCATTGCGTCAGCTCTGAACACAGTCGACAATGGCAGAGTTTTATTGGGCAGGTTTGCCACGATTTTTCATTTCTCTTGATCATTTCAGCAATAGTAGACATAGTAACGAAAATGAGACATTTTCTACGTTGTCAGAAGAGGAGCCAGCTATACTAAGAAGCAAAAACCAAGACCAAAACATCTCCAAGAGTACAAAACGTGACTGAACGTAAGTGCAGCGAAGGGATGGAAGAAGGTTGAAAGATATCCCCTGTCATGTGCTAGATGCAATTCTTTGTCGTTTTTTTATTATTTTTTTTTTTTGCTGAAATTTGAAAAAAAAACGGCGACGAATACGAAAGAGATAATGGAAAGGATAATGTTAGATTCAAGAAGTTATAAAGCTCGTTCGGACACTTTGTTTACGACTTTTAGAAATCGATCACCCAGTAGCACGTTTTGCAAACTCAGGTGAAACTCTGCACTGTGTTGTTCAGTCTAATACTGTGGACAATACTTTTTTGCACATGCTTACCTTTACTTTAAGATTTTCCCGTTCTGGACGTAAATTAACTCTTTGCGCTAGATTGACTGACTATTAGCTATACAATTGAGTAGTAACAGGACTACATGCTTGTCCAATTTGGAAATAATATTAGATACAAAAATTGCTCTGAGAGTCAAATTGGACCAAACCTACGGTCACGTCCAATTTGGGCTGTACTCGGAATCTTTTCATCCAATAACTTTCAAATTTAACAGCATGTAGTCCATTTGATAAACATATACAAGTTCCTTCTGTTCCTTGAAACAAACAACCAATATAGGCATCGATTTAATAAAAACGGTGAGCATTTTTTTTTTATTTCAATGGAATAACCTTAATTTTTTGAATTGGTCACGTTTTTCCGTTCATAATTTCTAAAATGTGCGGGGATAAATAAAGGCTGAGATTTATTCTCTAATTAACTGTAAAATTTAATTTACCTTAATCTAAAAAGCTATAGAATCCAAATCGCTTGTAATATTTATCTAAACAAAGTATTTATATCAATTCTTCTTAAAACTAGCAATGGTATACCGGTATTGCAATTCCTGCGTTTTGATTGGTTAACAGGCAATGGTATATGAGCTCATACACCATTGACCACAAATATGGTAGCCGAAACCCGTCAACGACGACCGCTGGGGAGCTCAAATATTGCAATTCTTTGGGCGTTTTTAATAAATCAATTATTCCACTCGCACTTGTTGGATATGAAATCGTTGTAGCCAAATCGGCACTACGCGCTTCGTTGGCTATCTACTATCCCATATCCAACGCGCGCTCGTGAAATATTTGTTAAATACTTCTTTTTACGAGTGCCTCGTTTGTCTAACACTATACCAACTTGTGTATTTCTGCCGATCTCTCGCGTCTGTTCTTAGTGTGCAGGCTTTTCCCCCGAAATTAACAGCCTGCTGTGTTTACAACAAAATTTAATATATTTATTTCTTTTCTTTTCAGTTTTCAAAGAAAGAGAGAGGTTGATTACACCGTGAAATAGCTGACTCCGTTGATAATGAAGTTGCCTGTAGTGATGTTAGTTGCCATTTGCTTGGTGTCAAAGGCCTACTCTGGAAGCATTAAGAGGTAGGAATGATTTATATCAAAATGAAGGACTTCCGCACCCCAAAGTGTTAGTTTTAAGATTGAAAATATGTCCTTTGCTTAGGCACAAAAAGGACGAAAATAAAATTTAAAATTATATGGAAATAAACTTTAAAAGAACGAGTCACTCATTGAAGTTCGTTGTGTGTATAAGTAGTGTGATTTTTATTGGTGGAACTCGTCTTATGGTCCTATCGCAAACAAAGATAAGAAGATTCCACTACTGCAAATATGTGGTTTGGAAAATTGTTCAATGGTATCCCTTAATCTTCCTTAAAAAATGCTACTGTTATTGCTTTGCTGTTTTCTCCAAAAATCGGAAGTCAGTCAGTCAGTCAGTCAGTCAGTCAAACTTTATGTTATGCAGTAATTCATGTTATTTTTTTAATTCGAGTTTTTCAACTCTCAAGTGATTAATTTACAAGGTCACAAATACCCTGTGTTACGGTAAGAGTTGACAGTATTTAAACTAATTAATTCGTGGCCCTCAAAAGAAAATTTAAAATACAATAAAAATATCAGAGATAACAATGTTAAAAATTTAAAAGATAAAATAAAATTATGTACAGCGATGAAAATTAAATACATCATTTAAAGGGATAATTTAAAATGATAAACCGTGAAAATATCGCTATCGACGGAGGAAAAAGTATACTGCTTATAGGTGTAAGTCGATAGTTTCTCTTCACAATTGTAAGGCTGACCTACAGCAATAAACACACTTAAAGCAAAGTTGTTGAGGAACATGCAACAGAAAAAAACGTTTGTAGATACGGCGTGCTCTCTTCGTTTTCTGCAAACACTAATTTAATTAACTTAATATTTGTGTTTCTTTTAAAGACATTATCAGAACACAACCAAAGTACTCAATTCACTTACGGAGGAATATGACAAGCGAATAAGGCCTTATCATGAAGGTAGGTTTTCCTTTTACAGATGGTTTTCAATCATTTGCTCGGTCTGTCAATCGGACGGTCGGTCGGTCGGTCGATCGATCGATCGATCGATCGATCGGTCAGGAAATCAATTAGTCAGTCATTCTGTCTGTCTGTCTGTCGACTAGATTTTATTATTTGTACACATTTGTAGTGTATTAGTATAAACTTCTTTTTCAATACGGCTCTCATATATAGAGGTGTTGTGAACTTTTGAAATTGATATTCAGATGAAAGTGAATAAATGAATGAATAAATAAATGAATGAATGAAGGAACCAATCAATCAATCAATCAATCAATCAATCAATCAATCAATCAATCAATCAATCAATCAATCAATCAATCAATCAATCAATCAATTAATCAAACTAACTGTCGGTCTGTCTGTGTATCTGTCTCTCTGTTAGTCAGCCTTTCACTTTCTCAGTTCATTTACTATGCTTGTCTTCTTTATTACAGGTCCACCATTAAACATCTCAGTTTATATGACGGTTGTTTCCTTTGGTGCGATAAAGGAAATTAACATGGTACGTTTGCATTTAAACTCGTCTTTTGCAAATGTGACGCGCAACGAGTTAAAACGTAAAACGAGAGTTCACGAGGGACTGGACTTGAAATCATTATTTTATAGTGTGACTTCTTCTAAACAGCAGTATTGCTTTATATAGCTGTACTGACCATTTTCCTACACAGCCTTTTTGGTGTGGCGTTCAAATAAATTGATCTGTTTTTCAAATTCGAATTTCAAAATTTTTAAACGTCTGTACGTCTTAAATGTACCATATGCCAGCAACCTTATATATATATTCTACGCCTAATTTTATATGTTTCATCCTAAGGAATACACTTTGGATATATTTTTTAAGCAAGCCTGGAACGATCCAAGATTGAAACATGAACTTAACAAGCCAATCCTACTATCCGGCAGCGAAAAGGGCAATTTCTGGCTTCCTGACACGTTCTTTTTAAATGTGAAGACGGCAAAATTCCATCATGTTCCCGCAGCCAATAGCAGAGTTTTGATTGCCCCGAATGGGGATATAGAACTCAGTGAAAGGTAAATACAGTTTTTGCTCAACAGTTCCTGTCTTTACATGTCACAAACCAGAAGTGACATGTTTTGCACAGCTTGATGGAAAATGAGAATAACGTCTGTTTCCAAGGCTAAGGGTTACTCGCGTTTTTTCGAGTTCTCCAAACTTACTTAAGTGTGAGCATCAGGATATGTTAACGGCATATAGCCACAATTTTAAATTTACTTTACAGTATAAAATGAAGGCGAGAAGTAAAAACATGACGTCAAAAGGGTGTTTAAAAGCCTCGTGTGACACACCTAGTTGTTCGATCGATTTTGAAAATCATTCCTTTAATGCCATTATCCTCAAGATGATTTACTGAAATCGAGTTTCAGTCTACGTAATTTTTATCAGTTACTGTTTTACCTTTGTCTTTTCCTTTCTAAAGGTTGACAGTTTCTGCGTCCTGCAGGATGAATTTAAGAGACTATCCACTAGATACGCAAACATGTGTTCTCGAAATTTTGAGTTGTGAGTATAACACTAAACAAATTAACAAAAACAAACAAACAAACACACAAACAACGTTATTTCCTGAGGGTGACATATTACAGCAGAGCTGACGAGTGCTCCTTCTTAAAGCTGCTTATATGTTTATTGCAAAAAAGTGATTACTAAAAGTCTAAAAATACTAAGAAATACAGTGAATGAAGAGGCGACCTGATGCCGAGCTACCTCGCCTGACTGTTAAATAAGGAGAAACTTCTCCTCTGCATCATTAGCTAGCTACCTACCTACCTACCTACCTACCTACCTACCTACCTACCTACCTACCTACCTACCTACCTACCTACCTACCTACTCCCTACCTACCTACCTACCTACCTATTTGCCTGCTTGACTTCCAAAATAGGCACATTATCTTTTTATGACGGTTTTTCTCCTCACTAAAATAAATGTGAAAGCTACTAACTTTTGTATTTCATTGCTAGACTCGTATGACATTAATGACATGGATTACCACTGGGACGACGAAAAGGCGGTCATCATTTTAGATGACGAAATGTCAGAGTTCGAGCTAGCTGATGCCCAAAGTGAGAGGAAGCTAGTAAAATACGTCATAGGTATGACTTGATTGCTAAAAAAAAAGATGAAGCGCTGTCACAACATAAAATAGATAATTTTGATTGAGCATGGATAGATTGAGTTTCCTAACCCGTTTTTTGAAAAAATGAATGCAGCAATTGAAAATTAATGTATTTAACTGAACGGTTCATAACAGGCCGTAAACCCAGTTCTACAGTCTGAGAATTTTTGTTACTTCATATTTTCTCAATGCCCTGTTAATTGTACTTTTCTATGTCAATAATTAGCGCTTTCTTGAATTTTTATGACCTAAATACATTAACAACTAATAAATAGCTCGAAATATTAACTGACAGAGTATCTCAACTTCAACAACCTTCCAGACAACAAAATGAAAAATAAAATGCATTGTTATGCACTGGCTAAACGGTAACGCAAGTGGACGCAAGTAGTCGCAAGTTCAACTTGCGAACAAACTTGCGTTGGGTGGCCAAACGGACACGAAAGTTTAGTTGCAAGTGCACGCAAGTTTGCAACAAGTCATTTAAAATGCTACGAAGTGCAATTCAGTATTTGAAGTAAACTGCAAAAAATGCGTTGATTGCGATAGGGGGCCAAACGATGACAAAATTGCGTTAAGTGCAAATTTGATCTTGACCAAGGTGAACGCAAGTCAACGCAAGTGTAGGCAAGTTAACGCAAGTCCTGGCGAAACGGAGACGTAAGTGGACCCAATTTTTTTTACTTGCGTCTACTTGCGTTTCCGTTTGGTCAGGGCTTAAAGGAGAAGTTCACTCCAGAATGGCCATTTATTTTCTTTACGCCAATAAAATGTTTACACAAAAATATGTTATTCACCAAAATTTCAGCTTCCAACGGTTGCTATAACCATACGAAATCTTTCCGAAAACTCGACAACTGAACGCCGCCATCTTGGAGCTGGTAATGTATGCGTGACGTCAAAGAGCTCAGCTTGAAGTTTGGCGTGAAAAATTGTATAGTTGAAACTCCTTGTTTTTTGTATTTCTTTGAGCTCTGTTTGAGCAAAAAGGAGATGCACAAACAGGCATTTCGACAAACAAAAGCCACTACGAAGAAACAAGGAGTTTCGAGTATTTAAATTTTCCAACCAAACTTCAGGCTGAGCTCTTTGACGTCACGCATACATTACCAGCTCCAAGATGGCGGCGTTGAGTTGTCGAGTTCTGGGAAAGATTTCGTAAAGTTATAGTGCACGTTGGAGGCTAAAATTTTGGTGAATAACATATCTTTGCATAAACTTTTTATTGGTGTAAAGAAAACTAATGGCCATTCTGGAGTGAACTTCTCCTTTAACCTATATCTCTATATATAATGTTAAAGCCTCTTAGAGAGTTCTCTTGACTGTTATTAATATACATTAAAATTATTAGTATCATGTTTGAATTTTATGTTCATGGAAGACATCTCAAGTACCTTTCGCACACAACATGAAATGTGAAATTTTTGACAATTACTAATTATTATTCTTTTTTTACAGGTACTTACACCCATTTGGTCGCAAAGTTTGTTTTCCGAAGGAGACTTGCGTACTCTTTTATTCAAATCTACTCTCCAACCTTTCTTATTGTTGTTCTTTCTTGGTTGTCATTCTGGATTTCCAAGGACGCGGTTCCGGCTAGAGTTGCTCTTGGCATAACCACAGTACTGACTATCGTCACACTTATGGGTTCGCTCAGAAACTCAGTCCCTAAGGTGCAGTACTGTCGATGTTCTCAAGCTGATATTAAGTTAATTACATTGTATTGAGATTTATTGTCCTGATCTAGAGGTTTGTAGTTAAAACACGAAGTTGAAAGAACAAATAGAAATGAGAATAAGTCAATATTACGTTAAGGAAACGACAATAGCAAAAGTTGAGGTTGGATTTGAACCCGGGGGGGGGGGGGCACTAAAAAAAGTTTTATACGGGGAGGCTCCGCCCCAAGCTCTTACCCCTTACCCTTTTATATACCACTTTCACAGAAATTGTACCCCTTTCGTATACCTTTTACTGAAAAAAGGTACCCCTTTCATATACCTAAAAGACTTGGCATAGACTTAGAACAGGACGTTTTCTTGTCATTTTCATGTTGCGCTTTATAAATTAAAATAATACAGCCATAAAGTGCGTCTGTTCGAAATATTTTAATTCAAGGCCCTTAAAAAACCTAAATGACGGATTTACATACCCTTTCATATACCTAAACTTGTGAAATCCCTACCCTTTTATATACCTGAAGCCTGAAAAAGGTACCCCTTTCGGGCGGAGCCTCCCCGTATAGGCCACTATATGGAGTACCCCCCCGGGGATTTGAACGACCTCGGCACTCCCCCCTTCCTACCACCACCGAACACACAACAACGATAAGAAACTCAGAATTGGTAACATTATGCAGAAAATTCTTTAGCACGTCGAGAATATTGTCGAAAAAAAACTTTAACCTAATCTGGGTGTTTGGTACAAGTGTTGAAAACTGGTAGTTTTTTTTCAACCATTTATGACGTAACAGCTGTTTCAGAACATCGGGCTGTAATAAAATTGTCAATGAATTTTAGAAAGTAGTGCAAGTTTACCACTTTTTTTACTTTGGCGGGAACCAGCGATAAAAGTTTTCGTAATATTTCTCTATCTCTAGGTCTCTTACATAAAAGCTATCGACTCCTATCTCATTGTGTCGTTCATCTTTGTATTTGGTGTTCTCCTGGAATACGTAGCAGTTCTCATGCACAGCGAAAACAAAAGAAAGAAGGCTATAAAGCAAAGTTCACCACCAAAAGATTATTCTTTAGCAGAAATGGAGATAGAAACATTTAATGCTACAAAAACTCCAGTCGTACCCCGCTCAACATCAACGCATAGTCTACCACCGCGGCCATATTCAGCTCATACTTTACCACCGCGACCACCATCATCATACAGTTTACCGCCGAAATCTGTTCTCCGAAATTCTTATCCGAGGCAGGTAAGAAGTGAGCAGTAAAGAAAGGTTTTTTGAGTTTTTTTTTTGTCTTCATTAGTGTATTAGTTGACTAATTTTCAAACTTACTTATTAATTGTGTCATTTTATATTCCTTCAGTTGTTGCAGAAACCCATAAGGGTTGAAACGTGTAGCTCCCTATGATTCGCATTGTACAAAGCGTTTGCACATTCGTTTACACTAATTAAGTACCATATTTGAGAAAATCACGAGAAACATTTAAGGTGGCTGAGTACAGTTTTGAGAGGGAAAATCAGTCCATCTTTTATCTCTCTTTTACAATCGCCAGAAATGTTTTATCCTTTTCGTATTACTGTTTGTTACATCCTATAACCATCATATGCGACATTTGGGAAGTAAAAATGCTAATAAACAGCTAAAACGAACGGCCGAGTGCTTCAGAGGAGACTGGCACTAGTAGGTGAAATGGCGTTTTTCTCGAAATCTACCCGTATGACCCTACCTCAAAATTTCAGAAATTAGAAATTGGCTTTGATAAAACATTCATGCAAAATAATATAAAAATCTGTAAGACAGTTTTTTCGCAAAATAGGAAAATGTGATATTTTCCCGATTTTAAAAATAGCTCAAAATCTGTCTTACAGATTTTTTCAAAATTTTGGCTGTGGACGTGGTTCACCCCTTTCATTTAAATGTGAAAGTTTCATAATAGGTTGTACGGTAGGTTTTCGAGAAAATTTGGATCAAAATCTGGCTTTTACGACCTCCAAAGCGAATAAAATTGCGCGTGCGAGCGCGCGCTAATATGACGTCATGCGTCGCGAGCGATAATGAAAGACAGAATTAGAACTTCTCTGTCGGTTGTTTATCCACCTTTTTTGTCGTATTGTTTTGCGCCCCAGGTTTCAAGACCTATCTGAAAGTATTTTGAAGTTTTCTTTTGTAGACAAATTTGGTAAAGCGCGGTAAAACAAATGGAACTCTTTTTCATTTCTCATATTAGAGTTGCTAGCGCCATTTTAGCCCGCGCGAGCAATAATGACGTCAAGCAGAAAATCGTAGCGCGCGCTTGTAAGCTACGTAAAAACTGTATTCGGCCACCTTAACCAATCAAAATTACTATATTTGGATTAAATTCACAGCGCGCGCTCGATGGCGTAATCTTGTTTTTGACAAGCTTGGTTGAATTAAGTTAAACTTGGCTAAATTCTCCTGTTTCATCTTCTTGAAGTAGTCTGGATAACTTCGCTTCGATAAGCTTAATGTATTTATTTAGTTTCTGTAAGAATTTACTGCCTTTACGTCGAAATTCAAGCAAACAACTTACCGCAAAACCAAAAATTATGTTGCGTGTGTCATTACGTGTATAAAGCATTCGCGTACAAATTCTTTGTGTTTCCAAATATGGTACTTGGCAAAATGAATATTCACACGCTGTGCGCGCGCGTTACACGTTTCAGCCCTTATGGGTTTGTGATTGCTGGTCATTAATTCAGTAGACATTTTTTTACTAATGTTTACGAACGCTTGCCGCACCTCCAAAACCATCTAAACTGCAGTCATAGTAATTACCAATTACAGTACCCCCTGCCTAAAGTCCGAAACTTCAAAACGAAATTTTACGTTTTATTGTGGCTTACCTTACACTTAAATCCTTCACAACATTAATTTATTTTATTTTATTGCAGAGCGTACCTGGTCCAGCTATTCAACACAGTCCTTACACGACCAATCCCCCGAGAACAACGATCATACAGTGCATTCCCAGCTTCTGTCTTGCACTTGGGTCGAATGGTGAAGTTGATATATTTGACAGAATTGCCCGAATTCTTTTCCCGTTAAGTTTCTTCATGTTCAACATCGGGTATTACTTCCGATATAAAGACTATTAGTCCTCATGTGGCATCAGACGAATTTTTAGCAACGTACATATAAATTGTGTGTATAATAGTCGGCTGTACCAAAGAATTGAAAGGCCTTACTTTGGGACCCAAAGTCACCGTAACGGCTCTGGGCGACTTAAGGCGACTTTAGGTGATTTTAGCTTATTTTGCGCAAAATTAAAGGCGATTTTGGGCGATTTTTAAGAGTCGGCTGAACGGAAGAATTAAAAGCTATTGAACGCAGAAAATTATTATAACAGATGTCTTATTAAAGAATACTTTAGAAGCAAGTTTGGACGAAAACAATGAAACAACAACAACAATGACAAAAAAACAAGCGACATGCAACAACAACTATAAAATTGCGGCGACTTTATAAAGAGAAAATAATATAATTAACGATTTATCGCATATCGCATAAGAGTTGATGTCAAAAAGGAAGACATTTCAATGCCATAACTTTAGTCAGCTCTTCAGGATTTTATTATTATTTTAGTCCTGTTATACGTATTTTATTATAGCTGAAATATAAGAACAGCAGTGAATTTTGTTGCTGTTTTCTCAATTGTTTTTATTATAAGTTTCCATGGTGATTGATCGATGAGTGGTGTGGATGTTAATGCAAGAATTTTTATCTTTTTGTTAGGACAGATTAAATAAAGATGAAGTTAAATGACGTTACCTTCTAGGAATAAAAAACGTTATATAGTTGGAGTGACATAGCCCTTTTTCAGAAATAAAAGACGAGAGTTCGTAAAAACAATTTCAAAAATAAGATCATCATCATCATCATCAGATGATATAATTCGTTGCTGCCATTTGGCTGGGATCTTTATGTCTAGATTGTGTTGTCACTGGTCGGCACGAGTTGTTTTAGTTTTCCTTGCAGTTCATTTCTGAGCCCTTTCCCTCTTTTTTTGACAGGTCTAGAAACAAGGAATCTCAATTCATCTTCCTTGGACCCATGCACACTCTCCTGCGCAAGTTACTGTATGCCACTTGCATATCCGTGTTAGTAACCTCGGTCTTGGTCACTAATTCGGGACAACTGGGAGTGGACTCGATTTTCGCTACTCTCGGAGAGGGGGGGGGGGGGGGGGACGTTCGGAGAGTTCGCTACTTTCAACAAATGGGTTTCGAATTCAAAAACAATAGGTATTGTTTACTCACTCACTTAATCCTCTTCGTGCCCTTGGGCACATAAGGCCGAATAGGTACGTATTGTTTACCGGTTTTAATATAGCCATATATTAAAGGCCATTTCATGAGCGGCGAAAACAATGACATGCATATGCTTATACAGGAGGGAGATTTAAAGTTTCCGATTACTGCACTCGCGGGAAGTTTAAATCTTCGGCGAAAGCGAATTATATCTAATTTCCCCCGGGAACTGAGGTTAAGAGTAACATTTGACACGACGCAAACATTACGAGTCCCGCTGGAGTGGGTGGTCAGGGCATTGGCTTGGATTATTACGCAGGGATCGAAGTTCATGTTCTCAAAAAGCACGGAACAAAACTCGTAGGATATATATATTTCCCTTCGCTGAACTTTTTTTTCCCTGCAAACGGTTACAAGCATTCAAAACTCGCGCAGCATAAATAGCTTTCTAAACGGTGACCATGGAAACTGGCCGCTTGAAATATCAGTCAGTGGAACTCCGTCAGCGGAACAACACATACGAAATGAACACGCAAAGGCGAAGTTAATATAGAGCAATCGCAATCCATCCAGTTATAATAAGGAGTGCACATTGATTCAGGTCTAAATTTGATTTCAGTAATCACATTAAAGAGCTGGAGTGCTTGCCAAACTAGTTGCCAAGCTAGTTTTACTAAATGTCCAGCTAGTCTATGTCACATCAAACATAAGTACAAAGAACATTTTAGATGGGTAGACTGTAAAAACGGTTTAGTTTTTAGCAAGCTCTCCTATTGTTCCTCTCTCTAGGTAAATACTTCAAATATAATCATCTCCAAACTCTAGAGTGTACAGAACTTTGCTGCCCGCAATTGTACTGACACGAAGAAATTTATGACCACGTAAACACCAGCATTGCAGCACCTCCACTGGCTGCCACTTTGTCACATTTTGCGATCTAGGGAAGCTGTGATGACTTTTAAATGTCTAAAAGGCTAATTAAGCCCCTTACATTCGTAACACAAGACATAATAACATGTTTCCACACTTAGATCCGCCCCTGGTCAACGTTCGTTTTTACCTCATGGTATCATGAGGTATAGTGGGGGTTTGGATGTCACTCCATTCCCGTTAAACAATTAATGTTATGCATTAAATCCGCATTAAAAGTGAATTAAACATGTTTACCCCTGTCTCCCCTGCTAGGTTTTGATTTGTCCACAAAGTCGGGCCATTGTCTCTTGTTGATATATGTGGGGGAGAGGGTTGGAACAAAGGCGGCAGTACATGTTTACAACAGGAGCTGAAATGGCGTCTGTCGTGTGGAGTCCGACGCTAAAATTTTGTTCCTTTCGCTACACCTTTGTTCAAAATACACTTTTGAAGACCTCACAAACGATCAGAAAATGTGCTCAAGAATGCTCAAGTGAACAAATGGGTTTTAAAGTCTTAAAAGTGGCGATGTATTTATCACGGCCATCAAGATGTGTTTGGACGACGAGGTATCGATCAGGCGGAGCAAGAATGCACTACAGTCTGCACTACACGAACTATTCGGAATGAACGCTTCATGGTCTGGGCCAAAAAAGTAAGCCACCCACCTTCTACTATATTGGATTTTGAAGTTTGTAAAAAACTCACAGGACGTATGATTTTTAAATTAAATGCGCTTTTGATATTTCGTAATTCGCTCGGAAGCTGTTCGAAAAATGTCACAAACAGATTTGGTGTCGTGGATTTCATCGATCAGAAGAGGGCTATTTGGAGGTTTTTTAGTTTCTCAAATTTGTGAAATTAATGTCCTACACTTCAATTTTTTCCTGGATTGTCCGGCGGTTTTTTCTCGGGCAGCTATAAATAAACAAATAATTCCCAGACAGATGCGTAAATCTCTTCACTTAAAAAAGTCAATATTCCCGAACTTAAGATTGAAATATGAAAGAAACTTGAATTAAACTTTGCTTAGAATTTAATTTCATTTAAGAAGAAGCAAGAAATGCATTCCAAAGCTTCCAGATATCGAAAATTTCGAAGGCATTCAAATTTGCATGCGTAATTAAGTTAGGTCTGGGTTATAAGACAACACGAAAATGGATTTAGTGTCGTGGATTTCAATTCATCGATCAGAAGAGGGCTATTTGGAGGTTTTTTTCGTTTCTCAAATTTATAAAATTAATTTCTTACACTTCAATTTTCTCCTGGATTGTCCGGCAGTTTTTTCTCGGGCAACCGGGCCTTTAATTTTCCTAAAAACTTGTTGCCCGAATGCAACTTGCTGCGTCTCAGACGACCAAACAATTCAACATGACATTTGACACGTCACGCATTGCGCGTGATAAATTATATTCTCGGAACGGGATAAAAGCGAAAGTGATAACAAAGCATTTCTGTGTTCGTTATAATAAAAAAAAGTTCCATATTTGGCCACAAACTTGCCGGAACAGGCTTTTACCTTTAAAAACCTCAAATGTTTTGGGTGTTATGTGTCGAGAGTGGATTTAACTGCAGTGTGGCAAATCTTTGTAAAAGTTTCCTCTTTGTCTCCTTATTTATTTTCCGAGTGCTCTCATTAACAATTTTTGAAAACCTCAAATGTTTTGGGTGTTATGTGTCGAGAGTGGATTTAACTGCAGTGTGGCAAATCTTTGTAAAAGTTTCCTCTTTGTCTCCTTATTTATTTTCCGAGTGCTCTCATCAACAATTTTTAAAAACCTCAAATGTTTTGGGTGTTATGTGTCGAGAGTGGATTTAACTGCAGTGTGGCAAATCTTTGTAAAAGTTTCATCTTTGTTTCCTAATTTATTTTCCGAGTTTAGTGGCTCGTAGCCACTTTGATTTACTGTGCGATGCCGTGCCTCTCTAGCCAAAAAACTAAAAGAGGTGGTCAAACATTAACCGCACGGTTACACAACTGATTAAGTTTCTTGTTCTTACTTGGAAAAGAGGCAAAGGTTCATAGAATAATAAACAGATACCATGAGGTGGCTCGAAGGAAACTTCGACATGCAGTTATTTTATTCAGAGAAGTAAGAATATGTTCAATATGTTGCATATGTGTTACACGAGGAATTTTTAAGTAACATGTTCCTAGATCGAGATAATGTTTATAGATTAAAATTTTTTATACATATTTATACAAATATGTTTCAATTTAATTTTGTAATTAATTACCGAAACGCTCTTTTATTTATCTTGATATTATTATTTTTGTGTAGTAAATAATAAAAATGGTAAATTTCAAACTCGGTGATAAATAGTGAAGAAAAAATGTTTTTTTTTGTCCCACGCTCGTGTCATGTTGAATAATTTCTTCACTATTATTATTTTTATTATTAATATTATTGCAAAGACATTTTATTGACATTTTTACAGCTGATTTTCAATTTTATTTTTTTTATCGATGTGTGTACATTTTTTAATGATTATGTGAAATAAAGTTATTGTTGATTATTTAAAAAATTGATAAAGAATTATTATTATTATTATTATTGTTATTACTTTTATTATTATTATTATTATTATTATTATTATTATTATTATTATTACTATTTTATTATCTCGCGCTATTGGTGTCGAAACACCGTGTTGTTTAGATGATGATGATGATGATGATGATTATTATTATTATTACAACCATTCACGGCTGCTATTCTACCTCACGTGACCTATTGTAACATCACATGGTACGGACGAAATCTAGAGAGACTGCAAAAAAAAAAAAAATAAGCTCTGCGAATAAGGAAACAGGAGCTGGCGGATTTGACTGAAGGAGGCCAATGTAAAATCTGTTACCTTTGTTCTAGTCAGTGTGTCTGGTTTAGTAGTACCTATGATTTCTGCACGTGTGATAGGATTTTTTTTAATTACCCTTGTATAGCATAACTTCAGTATTTTTAAATTATTATAATAAAGATATCTTTTAATATTTTTACATTTTTTAACTTGAAATATTGTTTAGGTCATTTTCAAAAATACCATAAGCATTGTTTTCAATTTCTCTTGGGACAGCAAGAGAAATTGAAAATAATACTTATGCAAAATTTTGGAGGGACAACAAAGAGTATTATGGTATTTTTGAAAATGGCCTATTGTTTTTTGTATTTTTAAACCGTTACTACTGTATTTAGTTAATTTTATTGTTTAGTGTCACCAATTAATACTCCCTCAGCTTTCTCCCTTCCTTCCTTTTTCCTTCCTTATTAGCGGTCACAATGGTTTGACGTTGCTTTCGGAGTTTGTACAGTTCTGCATTTGCTGTCCTCTTGATTGTCTAATTGTTTGGTGTGACCAGTTCATTACACCGCAGGAGGCGGATGATTTCCGAAGGACGCCAATTCGTAGTATGTCCAGTAAATCAAATTGAATATGGCGTAACAACATGGAAAAAGGTAACGACACACTCTATCTATAGAGCTGGCTTCGTTTCTGACAAAAGCGTAGTGCATGTATTCCTTGGCGGCCTTCACTGAACGCATACGGCTTATCTTTCCTTCTTTTCTAGAAACTGGATTTTCCACTTTGACCTCTTGTAATTCTAAGTCTCCATTATTCCCATTTGCCTGTCATTGGTAAGGAAGAGAAAAGCAAACTAGTTTAAGAGCTTTACAGGTTGATCGAGACGAAATAGTTTGTACGCCACATACTGTTCACAGGAGATCAACACCAACTTGATTATAGTGCATTTGCAATTGCTCGTTGTCTTTATTGATTTTTAAAGAAGTAAAAGCTGCCACTTCTGCGTTTTGATGTCTTCGTCGTGAGTTGACTTAACTTTACTCTTTAGGTTCCGAGTGGAACAAAGGGAAATTTCACTATGCCATTTAAATATTCACAACAGAAGATCGGAATATTATCTTAAGTCGAAGTAACAAGTGCCAAAACTGGAAGAAATGACGAATATTGCCCGCTAAAGCAGTGTTTTTCAGTATAAAATAATTTAATTATGTCAATGTACATTTACCTGCTGTCCGTTGCCTACGTCATCTTTATTGCTTGACTGATGTGTATTTTTAAGTCTATGACGATTTAGTCCAGTGTTCAGCAGAACTAAAACATACTCCACGACTGCCGCAAAGATGAATGTAAACGAGACAATGAAGTAAATATCCACTGCCTTTATGTATGATACCTGAAAGATAAACAAACAACGCATAGCGTGATTACATCCGGCTTATTGTCCGATGTATTATCTGTGAAGGTTTCTTGAAGGAACGTAAGTTTGTTGCATGAAGAAGTCATAGGTTTTTATGAAACCGGGATACACAGTTACACATCAACAATACTGAGACGAAGGTCCTGTTGTCGACTTTTAATTTCTTTTTTTTTTTCTGGTTGGTTGTGCCATCTCGCGACTTCGACGCTGCGCGATCTCGTTAAAGCTCGCTTCGCTCGCTTTAGAGACTTAAGAGAGGTCTACTTGGAGCACGTTTAGTCCTGTTGATGTAGTTTGACTACACTTGTACACAGATATTAGACCTTAGATGTACAGAATGAAGAAAAAGAAAATCAATCGTACCCATGTCATTATTAAACCTGATAACAGTTAGCAGCAGGCAAATTACAATTTTAGGAAAAACGACATTTCCTTAAAATAAATCTGTATGTAATAGCTTCAATCCTGGACAAAACAGTTGAGACACATGTTTTTTTCCCTTTTTGTTCTCCTATTCCCTCTTCTCAATTGATGCTGTTTTCAAACAAGAATTACGACTGGGGTATAGACGTAACATTCTGAAAAGAAAACAAGACAACATTTGAATGTTTTAGCAGTTGCCGATTCCAGAAAGAGTATTCGAGAGTATTTTTTGCACTAAACTAGCATTTGTCTCCACTAGTTTTGTCCAGAATTGTAGCTTAAGCAAAAATACCCAATATCGCTTAAAAGGAAAATTATGCTCATTTCCAGAAAGAGTATTCGAGAGTATTTTTTGCACTAAACTAGCATTTGTCTCCACTAATTTTGTCCAGAATTGTAGCTTAAGCAAAAATACCCAATATCGCTTAAAAGGAAAATTATGCTCATTTCAGATTGCTTTTGGTCCAAAAATCAGATTTATGTAGAAATAAGTATATGTGGAAGGAAATTGACCTTTTCAATTAATTTGTAACAAACCTTTGGCATGGAGCTCCTAAAGGAGCCAGTAAATGTTACAATTGATAGCACAGTGGTGCTTCCAAGTGCCACTCGGGCTGGAACAGAGCCTTGAGGAATCCAGAATGACAGCCAAGAAAGGACGACCAGCATTATAGTGGGAATGTAGATTTGAAGGAAGGCATATCCTAGACGCCGCTTGAACCAGAAACGAGCAACAAGTTTTGCGTGAGTACCTAGAAATGTTGCAGAAACAAACGCATGACAGTACAAGACATTATCACGGCTTTGAAAGCCATCTTTTCAGGTAGGCATGGGAAATGCTTACCCGTTGACATGGTTTTATGGGAAACTAAGCACCAATGAATGTATGAAAAAATAAAACGTAACTGAACGTTTTTTAGCCCAGCTATATCCTTCGAATTTGATAAATTCAATCTTTTGCTAACTATATCTTAACTTTGCGATTTATTTAGAATTCAATTAAAAAACATTATTTGCCATCGTATTCCCATAAAAACACTGTAATTTCTGACGGTGTTACCTACCAGTCAAGATGGTTTCCAAAACCGTAATAAGGTGTATTAAAGAAACAAAGATGTCTTTAAATTATACACATAAAGAAATTAAGACATGACACCACGCGCATCTAAGCTCATCTTGGAGTCGAGATTTAGTGTTTTGTTGTTCAATTACAGGAGGCGCTCTTAGGAGGCATGATATAGAGGTAATAGAATTATGCTAGACCAATGCATTACTGTCAAAATATAAACAATTCAGTAAGCTTAAGGTTGGATTTCAATAAAGCTAAGTACTGAATATGTTTACAACCATTAGTATTGGGTGAAAAATTTAAGTCCACGCACTTTAGCCATGTCCGCTAAAGGAAAGAACGTTCGCTCTAATTAATTTAGACCTTTTCGAATGATTGAATTAATGTTTTTCTTACTTAAATCTTCGTTTTGAAGAATTTTGGTCATTACCCACCGTCGGGATAAACCTCAAAGCCTTTGATGGCATCCGTATGAGTGAGAGCGAGTTCTGCCAAATGTCTGTCCCTGACGACTATATGATCCTCTCCGCTGCTCTCCAGCCAATGGTAGTCGAGCTGGTCTTTCGCATACGCGTCTAATATTGAATGTACAAAACGTGAATGAGAAATAAAGGCACCATTCTATAATTATTTATATATTAAAAGTATTCTATAAACAGATTAAAGAGAGAACGTGGACTAATGCCGGTGGTAACCTACGAAATACACTGAAACACGGATTAAGTCGATGATTCAGGGATAAGTTAAAAGATAGTTACAATTTTGTCAATTTGTTGTCAATTGGTTTCAGGACATTAATATTCTGGGAAGCTAAAGGATAACCAAAAGTTTTCATCTACCACAAGACAGATATTCAACTCGATACATCGTGCCGAGACATTCAAAGAAGGAAATGGAAAGAAACGGTAAGCATCAGTTGGGCCCCATTGTTCTTTATACCAAAACTGGAAAAGAATATGCGGAAAGACGTCAGCAGTTAGCTGATTTGTTCCCCACCAGAATGTTTACCATGCAGTACAAAATTAGTGTACCCAGAGATTCAAATCAGCCTTTTCTATCGATGTCTAGGCTTTAAATTATGGCATTTGTAAAACATGTCCAGGAAGTTTATCTCTAAACCAATTCAAAAGCTCTCAGATTAGCATAGGAATGTATACACAACGATTAATGTCGCAGATAATTGCAAGGTACAAAAGGACAGCTTTGATCAATTAAATGGTTCGATTTAACCCTATTCAGACCGTGGGGGGCTTTTGAGGCCCGCGCTTAATCTGAACGCTTATAACTTTTTCAAGTTTCAACCAAACAATGCCAAACTTGGCGACTTTTTCTAAAATTTATCTGGTAATAATTTGGTAGGATAGGTAGTTATGTTAGGAACTTGACATCACCATGGCAACGGCATGTTGACAGGCATGTTTTCCCAAATTTGTAGTTTTCGTGTTTCTATTAATAAGAATTAACTTTAATGCAATTATTTTCACCTTTTTGCGGTTTTTAAGCACAGTTTTATTCATTTTGAGTACTTTGCAGTAATTGTGGGTGGTTTTCTGGCGTTTTGGAAAAATTTTGAAATCCAAGATGGCGGATCCAAGATGGCGGCTGTTTTGACATCATGATGTAATTATCACGTGTGTGACGTCATCATGCCACGTGACGTATACCAAAAGAAAGATGTTTGGACATACTATAAGATTCATTGTGATTGCTTAAATATTTTGGAAGTTACATAGGGGGCGGGGGGTGGAGGGGGGGGGGGGGGCGGCTTCCGAAGCCCTCCCCGAGAGAAGATCCAAAAAAGCCCGGTCTGAATAGGGTTAAGCAGTTTTTCACGTCACGTCGCAATATTCAATACTTAACAGGTTGATAACTCCAAGTCACATGTTTGTTCATCTATTGGGTAATCAGATAAGTCCATTGGACATCCAGCAGTGATGGTTATCCTAGAAATGTGAATTTCTTTTCAGAATTTGCCTTTTGCAGGAGTTACGTCACGATATATTGAGTCATTTCTTACAATTATTTGTTAAAGACTTTGTGCAAAGTCATATTTAAAGTTCTTAATTAAGGGAGAGTTGTTCGACTGCAATTAAATGTTTTGATGTTCAAGCTTTTTACTTCAAACCCTTATGTAACAGACTCATAAACAGGACAATTCCATAGTATATATTTAGCTGAAGTTTAGTCCGTTGTATTCCATCTTAAGAGTGTAACTTCAATGAGACGCGTGTAAGCAGAAAAGAGGACAAATAGAGCTGCGCTTCAACAGAGTCGCATCATAGCTGTAAGAGTAAAAAACAATCATTAGCAGCTTGATAAACACGTACCTGGCACTGTACGAAACAAGTCCGTCAGGGTCTATGGAAACTTTACCGTTTTCTGAAATTACATCGTGGATAGTAGCACTTCTGACGTTAAGAAAAAACGTATCAGGAAGCCATATGAGTTTCTTGGAGTCAGCAGGCAACGTGATTGTATAATTCAAGGAATGGTTCAACCGTGGATCCTTCCATTGCTGCCAGATGACGAGGTCCAATGAAAATTCCTATTGAGTAAACAAATCACTGACAGATTATTTTTGCGATTCATTTTTTTGTGGTATCCCGCATAAAACTTGCTACGTCGTGCTGAGGAAATGAAAGGTAGTTGCCAATTAAACGGCTTATGTTCAATATTATTGTCAATTTTTATTACTTATCTGTGATGACAAATTAGTAGCTATTCCAGCCAAGGACTGTACCTCGGCTACTAGATGATTTAAGCTCATAATCGGCTATTTCTGTTATCTGTGTTAATTATCTGGCCTCACTATTGGCTTATCAGGTCGAGCCTTAAAGGATTTAACCTGTTTCTGTAGTATTTAACGACTATATTATTTCTTGTACACCCTAGATGGGATGCTAGCCCATTGCAGAGTTATCCCTCAGCAGTAAATTCGCCGGTACCCACGGTACCCATAGGGCCTTGCCCAGGATCGCAACATAGTGAACCTGGCCAAAGCTCATCATGTTATTAATTACTTCTCACGTTTTCTTCTTTTTAGTTTTCTATCTGTTGCGTTTTTATGGTGTAGGCTGAAAGTCTTTTGAACTGCAAGACTATTAATATATTAAAAGAATCAAATAAGTGACATACCTCGTTCATCTCTCTTACTGCTACCAAGTGCACCACTGTCATCCTTACGGTCACATTAACTGACTCACCTGTAAACACAAAGTAAGTCAATGTTTACATACAAACACCCGACAACATGCCAGGAGACACTCGCTGCAAAGTTGTACCTCTGTGGTAAGGCCGCAGATACTTTTGGTACTTTTGAGGGTTTGTTATATCCTTGAGTTCGTCTGTTGTTTCTCTGTATCTGAAAAAGAGGAGGGTGTTTCTGCATGCTTATTAGACAAAAAATACAATGAAGGCTGAGACAGATACTTGAATCTTTTAAAACTTGAAACCTCTGGCTGCAAAATCACCTTTTTTCTGACCTTGCCTAAAATTCCTCCACAAGCCTCTTCAATATTGCCCACTTCAACTTTCCTCCAGTGGCTTTACATTTATATCGTTTTAGTATTTTTTTATTCAGATACTGAAACACTAGGCTATTCTAGCGATTTTATGATCTCGGAGAAGACATAAGTTAAACATTTTAGAGAAGGTTGTGGGAAAATGTTTCAAGATTCGCAAACGGTGACACAGCAAACATAGACCAAATTCGCTCAGTAAAATTACCAATATTTTGGCAGACTTCCAACCAAACAACACTTAAAAAACCGACAGGACGCATTTTTTACGTAAAGGATGTAAATTTACATTTAATTGCGTGGTAGATTCATTATGAAAGGAAATCTATCGCTAAAAGTTCAGAATAAACATTTGTAATCCGCAATTGTAAAGCTTTTAGAAAATATCATTTTGCTTGCTAGATTTTAGTTAACCAAATATTGATCGCAAAGCAGCGCCTATCCATGATGGCTCTTATAAGGTATACTGACAAACGCCTATCACTTGCCCAACGTACACTTGAAGTCAGCCACAAAATGTTTAACACGTAATCAAGCGGCAAAGCGTAGATTATATCATTTTCGCACAAGTAAGAAATTTTGCTAACTAAGCGGCAGGTGGCATTGATACGACGGTAAACAAAAACCTAGCACGCCAAATTAAAATAGAGAAATAGTTCCTGAGCGTTTAAATAAGGTTCTTTACTTGTTTTTTTTTTAATTGAGCTGTTTTCTGGCACTTTTTTAATCGTGTTACTTAGTTTTGCTCACAGCACGGGCTTGTTTCGTTTGCTATGTCTTCCATGAGAATTTTTCATTTTCATATTCAAATTCAGAGAAGTTGCAGGTGATTGTAAGAAAGGGAGTTAGTGTGCGTCAACTGTTAACAGCTTTTCAATATAAGATTAAACCATGCAAACCCAACGAGAGGGCACAGCTTCTTTTCACGACTCCAAATATAAAATAAGAAACATGTATTTGAATTGTATGCTCTTCTAAACAACTAGAAACATTTTGTAAAGTTAAATATAGAGGAAAAATTTTGAGAAATGATGTGAAATTAATAAAATAATCTTAAACACTCGCAAAATTTGGCCTCAACTGAAGCGAAGCAGAATATGACATACTGAGCGAGTATTATAGGCGGTTTCTCAATAATTAAATCTAATAAAAGCTAAGCCTACTTTATTTATTCTTGTGAAAAACTAATTGCCGGTGGGGAACATACTGCCAAAAACGACACCTACGTCGATCATGAAAAATGGTTTATTAAAAGCTATATGTTAAATTGACTGAAAAGAACTTAGGTTCAATAGCTAAAATTCACATCAAGATGCAAGCTTCTCGTACACGTTACCACCAGTCCTACGTAAATACGTTATATTTCCATTTTTGGCTTAAAAAACATTTGGAGACAGGTATGTCTTAATAAAAGGGGTTTTACTGATAGAAATTCGCAAGGAACTCATAAATTTACGGATGCAATGTAAACATCTCAGGAATCCCTACTCGTAATGCAAAAAAATGAATAATGTTGAACTCTGCTGTCCATTCACATTTGTAGCTGTAAATGAACTTACCCAGCTTCAGTTGTTTTGGGCAGGAGCGCCAAAATGATCCAAGCACAACAAAATCCAACTAGAAACATTCTGTCCAAATCCATCAAAGCACTAGTTCAAACGCAGCAATACCGACAAACAGCATTCGTATATGCAAATTAAAACATCATTTGCTCTGCGTGCAATAGAGTGTTTTGACGATTTCTATTGGTTTATTTACCACCAATGGATTGGTAACTCATTTCTGCTGGTTAATAAAACCACAATAACCGTCCGCAGATACTTATTTTTGCATATATGTGAGTTTGTGCGTTTCATTATCTGAAAAAGTAATTTGTCGACGGTTTAAATGTGACTGAAATAAAAAATCGATTATATCGTTTTTAATATAAAGTAAATGACATATATTAATACACTTTTGGAAAATTACAGTGTGCTTATGTGGTCGTGTCCATGAGCAAATAATTTATAAATTTGCGTGTTTGTCTTCGAGAAATATGCAAAATTGGAAAGCAAGTATTTTCGTTGTCGAGCACGTGCTGTAACCAGGCTGCATTGTTACAAGGGCGCCAGCAAACAGATTGAAAACGGAGAATATGCAACGGCTTTCTAGGCTTCTGATTGGCTGTGTTTTTTGAGGCATGGGATAAATATAAGTATAACGATTAAAAAACTATTAAGCAAGACTTAGTTTTATTTCGGTGTTTTTTAACCTTTTTTTAGTTCTTTTCTTCATTATAATCAGAAAATAAACACGTGCTCGTGGAGCGATGTCATCTTGCTAAATTGTAGACGAAGTTACCAAAACTACCAGCATTTCCTTCGTTGAACGCAAATAAGTATTTTTATTTTTACTCAGTTCACGGACAAAGTTTTTCATTCTGTCTTGCCCTTGTCCTTGTTAAATGTCCATTTACACATATAGACCAAGTGGTTGATAAACCAAGTATTAAGTCGTATATATAGAATACCATAGTTTTGCCTCTATCGATAAATTCAGTCTGGATCAACAGTAACGAGTTTGTTCCCTTTCTGAAGAAGTTTACACGTGTTTTTATTCGTCAGGAGGATGTCTTCCGAATGACGCCAACTCGTAATAGGTCCAGTAAATTACATTGAATATGATGTAACAACATGGAAAAAGGAAACGGCAAACTTTATCTGTAAAACTGGCTTCATTCTTGATTAAGGCGGTTCGCATCGAACTGGTTCCGCTTTTCGTTGGCTTGTTCAGGATCTCCACTGCAATCTCTTTCACATCTTCGCCTCCATTGCTCTCTTTTGCCTGACATTTAAATAATTAAAATAGTAAGCGAGAAACTGTGAAGGGGTACTTTTGTTAACCAAAGTATTTGCCTTGCATTTCATATTTGCTTTGGAATGGCCAGGCTCTTTTAAAGTCGATTAGCACCAAACAAGGATAAAACCTTGCTAATGACATCGAAGAATCAAGGAAAGAACGTCCGCGTATAGGAGGCTGTGCAATGTAACACAATTCAATGGAAATCAATACAGTGAACAAACAACCGAATAACGATTTTAAATTTAACAGCCGAGTCCAGTTAACTTTATGTTGTTTAGATCTGAAAGAACGCCATTATACTTAATGAACTTAACTTTGTCCAAAGTATCAAGTAGGTTTCTACTTTAAAGTCACTCTAGGAAAGGTAAAAATGCTAGTGGAACAAAATAAGCAGTCAGGGATACCTTTTCGTTTCTTGTATCTTCGCTGCCTCTTGTGTTCAGCAAAACCAGAACATACTCCAAGGGTGCAGCAAAGATGAAAGCAAAAGACACTATGAAATAGATATCCACCGCTTTGATATAGGAAACCTGTTAGATGAAAAGTACAAACAGAATAAGCTCTTCCTTGAACATCATCCTGAGTTTTGCTCATGACATTCGATGTGGGTGTCGAATGTACTCTAATCAAGCCTCTTCTTCTTGTGTTTGGGAGAATTCTGTATTCAGTTACAAAATAAAGTTCCTCGCATGCTTTGGTGGGGAAGAAGCTAGCTGTTACAATGGAAAAGGTCAATGCTAAATTTCTATCACATTCTGGATGCAACTAACGAGTTAGGAGAATGCTCACTCACTCACTGCCCATTGTGCCCACTGGCACGTAGGGCAGCAAAGGAGAAGGAGAATGCAGTTACTGTCAAAAGTGTTTTTCTTGACTTTCTTTCCAAGGATAGCTTTTCGCATGCAACATTTATACCTGTAAAACAGGTAAGAGAACGCTCTACTCTCAACTGAAAATCACAAATTATTGAAAACTAAAGCATGAGATAATTCATTTTCAGAGTTTTGATTGGCTTAGTGGCCATTAGATTCATACCCAACAAACATGGTGGACGCAAATCGTTCCTAGGTATTTTTTATGAAATAAAATTGGCAAGATTTGGAGATATTTAGTGGTTATTTTTATAAATATTTTTTCGCTCTCGCTTTTTAGGTTGTTATAGCTACGGGCCTTCTTAGCTATCTACCACTTCATATGCAGGCTCGTAGAATAATTGTTAAATATCTTTCACATTGCAGGATCTGGGCTTCATCAACTTCCAGATCATTTTGTTGAGAGTGACATAAATGTATGAAGAAAAGCAGTTGATAAATTACATAATTTAAGTGCACGGGTGTTAATAAAATTCTTTTATTTGCAACAAACCTTTGGCAGAGAGCCCCTGAAGGAGCCAGTAAATGTTACAATTGATAGCACAGTTGTGCTTCCAAGTGCCACTCGGGCTGGAACAGAGCCTTGAGGAATCCAGAATGACAGCCAAGAAAGGACCACCAGCATTATAGTGGGGATGTACATTTGAAGGAAGGCATATCCTAGACGACGCTTGAACCAAAAACGAGCAACAAGCTTTGCGTGTGTATCTAACATTAGACAAACACCGATAAAAGAGCTTGACGATTACAACATTTTGTTCTTGTCTATACTTATATTAGACAGAGGCGTCCTATAGTTGTATAGTCGTTTTATCGAAAGTGTGATACTTATACCTAATCGTACCTTTTTGGTACGCTTCGGCGGCATATCAGGCGAGTTTGGTCGAGCCATGGTTCGTATTTTGGCGAGACGCAGTCGAGTCAAAATACCCATGGCGAGACCAAACGAGCCTGATATGCCGCCAAAGCGTACCAAAAAGGTACGATTAGGTATTTACCGTACCCAAATTCAGCCAAACATCCGGTGATATTATTCGCTCTGTTGAAGCCATGCTTGCCAGGTACGTAGTTTTAAATGTATTGACCTGCTTTTATTGATACTTTTTTTGGTCTTCAACACTTCAAGTTCTCTTCTCACATTGTTTCACTCGTTTGTTTGGAGTTTCAGTCTCTACATTTTCAAAATCCAGATTCAGCGAAAAATTTGGGAACTCCGACTCCATTGTTTTAGTCTAAATGTTTCAGTACTCGTCGGCAAACATCGCGCAATTGGCGAGCGCGCTCAATTTTAGTTTTGGCGGGAAAGTTTTTCTCTTTTTACGACAGCTAAACACCGCTAAATTTAATTTTACGAAGTTCTGTTCTATTGGTAAAACCTCTTTTCAAATTATCGTACAGTAACACTACTTTACTTCAAAGTGACCATGATATGGTGGCATATCAGGTCAGTGACTTGATATCGTAGGATATCAGGACAGTAGATCGCGCTTCTGATTGGCCACTTGCGAATTTGGGTACGGTAAGATTTAAAACAAGTATGACTTGTATTTTTTTTTGATTGGGGGGTATAGTAGTAAATCTGGAAATCATTCATTTATTGATTGGTAGGGACCAAACTTAAGACATATCTTTTTACGGTGGTTTAAATGTAATGAGACTTTAGAACCTTCAAGCAGTTTCAACTTCCAAACCCTTCATTAATTTTATACTTTTACCCACCGTCTGCATAACTTTCAACATCTTTGAGGGTTTCCGTATGCGTGAGAGTAACTTCTGCCAAATTTTCATCCTTGATGTGTATATGCCGATGGTCTTCGAACCATTTGTAGTCAAGCTTGTCTCTTGTGTATGCATCTGAAGTTAAATATATGTTCGAGTCAGAAAACTTTAAGACAGAAAGAGATGTATGAAAAAAACCTTTTGTTTAATGCAGTACTTAACAGGTCGATAGCTCCAAGTCACATTGTTGTTCATCTAGTGGATAATCAGCCAAATCCATTGCACATCCGGCAGTAATGGTTAGTCTGCAGAAGTAAATGTCATTTATTATTATAAATTATCAAGAAGTGAATTATATATATAATTAGGTTTGGGAGAAGAGGAAAACCAAATTTTCATGTGCTTTCCATAGATACTTAATTTAAAAGCGTAACAATTATAAGCAAAATATGAGATTATGAAACAAAACTGCCTGTAAATAAGGGAATGAATTTTACTTCCCGTTAGCCCCGTTCTTGCTCAGATGACCTTCATACCAATTTGCAAGGATCAAATGAAGTTACCTCCAAACAGAAAAAAAATGGGTATATGGTAAAATGCAAGAAAAAAACAAAGATCGATTTTCAAAAAAGAGAATTCCAAGTTCTACTTTCATCAAATAGATAAATGAATGAACGAATAAACGAACACCGGAACAAATGAACGAACGAACGAACCAACCAACCAACTAACCAACCGACCGAGCGACCGACCAACCGACCGAGCGACCGACCAACCGACCGACCGAGCGACCGAACGACCGACCGACCGACCGACCTAACCCGATTGATTAATCAGTTAGTTTTTTTTCTATTAACAAGTTTACAAAAGATAAAAGTTAAAACGGTTGAACACCAAACGTTTTCGTCTTGATATAATGATGCTAACTGAATTGGAAGTGGAAAACGTTTGGTTTTGAGCTTTAATTTTTTTTATCATTTTCAACACCTCACTATAAATACAAAAACACACCTTGTGCTGTAAATGACATCTCCATTTGGATTTATGATAACTTTACTGTTTTCCGAAATGACATCATGGATAGTAGCACTTCTGACGTTAAGGAAAAACGTATCAGGAAGCCATATGAGTTTCTTCGCGTCCCCAGGCAATGTGATTGGATAACTCAAAGAATGATTCAGACGTGGATCCCTCCACAGCTGCCGGACGACAAGATCCATTGAAAACTCCTAGATGTAATAGCAAAAATAATATTTTTTTTGAAATGAAACGGCATGTAACAAGAAATGTTACAGCAAACCTTCAAACCCAAAACCAAATCAAAGATCTCTTCGAGATATAGACTTTTTTGCATGAAGTTAGTATGAGTAGAAGGTTTATCCTGGGCATTGTTGTTCGAACATATCATGGAAGAATTCAAACGTCTTTCAGTTAAATCATTTTTTTTTTATTTTCGCGGAGCAAATGCTGTATTTGTCAGTCGCGAAGGCTGGGCGCTTTGCGACTCATATACTTTGGCTTGGTTAAAAATGGTAAACTTTGACGTTTGCCTTTTATCGAAATAGTTGTTTCCTTTCGAGTTAGAAAGATTTCTACTCGGCTTAATGCAGGGTTCCCCATAAAAGTTACGCACGACAGAGTTACCTTTTGTCTCGTCACGCAATCTTAACCCCACATTTGGAAGTAAATTTTCGTTTGGATATTACCAAAAGCCGCTTCTCCTCGCGTTATTCTTTACCTTACGGCTACACATGCCATTTCTAACGACTACATTTCCAGTAAAACAGTTGCTGTTTTTTTTTCTAATGGCGATGCATTAACTTCTGAGCA
This sequence comes from Oculina patagonica, assembly GCF_052425735.1. Taxonomy (NCBI): domain Eukaryota; kingdom Metazoa; phylum Cnidaria; class Anthozoa; order Scleractinia; family Oculinidae; genus Oculina; species Oculina patagonica. Next base: position 29,967,210 of record NC_135759.1, on the reverse strand, counting down.
GAAGCAAAAACTTTTAGACGGTTTACTGCTCCCACCAGAAGTAATTTCACAACAGGCTACAAAAACACTTGTAAATATCACTTCACACCTGTATTGAATGACGTTGCAATTCTAAATTGTGCAACTCAGCAGAAATAATCAATTGTCACGAAATGAGTTCCCTTTCGTTAACTATTAGCAAAGTTTTAGTGTGTGGAAGACTTGTACCAGTACAAATTGCGTTCTTAATAGTTTTAAACTTCGTTGCCTTGGAGCGCTGAATCCCTCACATTCTTAATTGGTTATGTCACGTAAGATTTGGGCTACTCACGTTTTTAATTGTTATATATCGTTTGTAAATTTGAAAAGTCACGTTTTTTTCTACAAGAACGGAATTGTTGAAGCCCAACCATAGAGTGACACTTTACAAGTCACGCGCTTTGATCACCCACAGCGGAAAGTATTTCCTTGAGAAATTAGAGCAGTCCCTTGAGAGTGAACAAATATGCGGTAAGAGAGGGAATTAGTTATCCACGTATCTCCTTTTTTTGCTTGATAACAAGCAAAAGAAAAAACCCACCGGCATTGCCACTAGCGGTTTCATAATCAGTGAAAGTATGATATTTGCCGTTCCGTATTACAGGCCGTGGATTCTTGGATATTTGTAAGGGGTTGTACGGTTTTCCGTTTTATCTGGGTGGCATACAGCTTTTTCGAGAAAGGTTGTCGGAAAAAAAAAAAAAACATCAAAGTGCACGCGACAAGATCGAAAGGTGGTCTGGGTATTCACCGGAATTTTGCAAATTTACAAGTTTGTATTTTTGCACGTGGAGAATTTGTAGCTTTACATTTACTGTCGCATGTCTTTGAGTGAGGAAAAATTCTTCTGAACTTCAGAGGGTCTAAACGTACCTTGTTTCTACATGTCTAAAAAAAAAGAAAACCTGAAAATTGCGCTTATTTTGTTGTTATATCTCATTAGTATTCAACACGTGCAGTAGCTCAATACGTCTACCCATACTACCTTTAGGGATTGGCTTGTGTAGTTTTGTGCTTTTTTTCCGACAACGTTTCTCGAAATAGCTGTATTCTCGTAGCCGGGTTACTTTTCAAGCTGTTTAATTAATGTGTGTGTGGCTCAGTCTCTGTTTTAACCAAATGTTAACCGCACTTGTTCCTTTACATAATTTATAAACGTTGGCTTCATCAAATACCTTCGAATGCCGGGCTAATAATTTGGGTTTTTAAACTGAATCGAAATTGCCAGGTAAGCTCAAAATGCTTTTTGTTACCCCGTTTCTTGTCCCAGCTGAAGGTGTACATTGTTTTGTAATTTGTATAGGTAATCACATGATTTCGAATGCAATTTGGGATAAATCAGCACGAGTAAATTTTTCAAAGGCTAACCAAATTGCACAAGCCCGTAGGGCGAGTGCAATTTGTAGTCTTTGAATTTTTTTTTATCCACTTGAAGTGGATGACAAACAAAACGTGTTCAGTGGCTTACCTTTCCGATTCGTTCTCAAACATAACGGAGTTGCGGGGCTTTGTAAAATCCAGATACCGCTAGGGAATTTTAAATCTCTCTGTCATGCATTATCAGGTACTTTTTTTCAGTTGTATTGGTTTGGGCTAAAATGTCCAACTTCAATTCACGCTTGTAATCTTTCTTCTTAACGCGCCGTCGCGTAAGAAAATCCACGATTGGTAGCTTTCAGTAGTTTCGTAAAGTCTCTTTTGTGCCAATTCCTAGTACTTTGGTTTATATACTTATAACTTTCGTTAAATCGGTCAAACTTTTCATGAATCGTTATGTTTTTGCTCAATTTTTGCTCTCTCAAACACTCGACATCGGCCGCCATTTTGTTTTGGCGCGCTTTCCGACTTTCCTGTCAATCAGTTTAATTTCAACTGTCTGCACTCAATTTCAACTTTTTGCACTCAATTTCAACTTTCTGCACTGTTTGGGATTAATTGACGTGCTCTCAGCCATTGAGCATGCAGAAATTTTTGTATGTACAATCAACTCTCGTTATAGCAGACGCGCTCGAGGCCTCGTTTGGTGTCCGTTAAAGCGAGAGTCCGTAATAGCGGGAATCATTTCCAGTCAAACCTCTTTCGCCGGGGATCTGTATTTTCACCGTAATAGCGAGTGTCCGCAATAGCGGGGTGTCCGCAAGGCGAGAGTTGACTGTATATTATTATCGCATTTATAGTGAAGACATATTATGGATCTGCTAATGTTTTGATTTGTTATGGTAAAAAGAGTACAAAACAAAAACAAAAAAGTTTCTTACTTCGCTCATCTCTCTTACTGCTACAAAATGAATGACTCTCATACCAACGGTAACATTAACAGGGTCACCTGTTGACATAAACAAACGCGGTGTTTAATACATCAAATTACCCAACAACGTATCCGCTGCATGCATGTACAGACCACCACCTTACCTCTGTGATATGGTCTCAGATACTTCTCGTACTTCTCAGGATTTGCTATCGCGTGGAGTGTTCTTGCAGTTTTACTGTACCTGTTGTAGACAAGAATTATATTAAATAAGAAGGTAATGTGACCTAATAGACATTAAACAAAGCCAGAAATATTAAGACGGAGCGAAAAATACCCCGAGGCATTAAAACAAAAAAGAGACATGTTATCAGTCTTTCTTTACTTGAATTTCTTAGCTGTTAAGTTTTTAAGCGCAAACGCACACTTAGTCCATAGCTCATGGAAAAAAGTAAACACTTATCTTAAAAATTTTAACTGCTGTCTTTTGTTGTTGTTTGGCCTAACATTTGGCGGTCAAAGTAATGGGGTCTAACAGTACCTACTATGCAATCAGTTTTAAAGCTTGCTTTATATTTATTATTTTCTCCAGCTTAAGCTTCATATAAGCTCTAGGTTATTCATAAGTAATTTATTTTCGTCTGTCAAATTCAGTTTTTAACGTATCAAGATTTTAGAATTCAGATGAACGTCACCGTGACATCTGATGTTTGTAACAGATAAAAAAACACACAACAGCATTTAAATGGTTATATAGATATAACTGAGAACTAAGAAACTCAAGTGGTAAATGGAATAAATATTAAAATCATTTTTCCCTACAGGTAATAATTTTTTTTGGTTTGTTTACGTCAAATATTTTAAAAATACGTCTCGACCGGTTTAATTACAAAGCCACACGAAACAACTGCATCATATTTGCATGCATCTGCGCCACTTCAAATTTATGTTCAGTAATCATTCCTCCCTAATATGTCAAGCATCAAAAAAGTTATTTGTTTAAAACTCACATCATTGATGGACAGGTTATCAGGGAATTCGGATTACGATGTGAAGAATAGAATATGTTATTTCTCAACTCTGCACTTCATAAGTTTATGTGCACTTTGTTATCGCTTATGGTTAAACAAAAAACACCGCGGGAATCCTTGTTGCTTGTTTCATAATTTATGTCGTCTTTTGGAAAGTTTTGCCAAAAAAATAAATGAAAATTTCAATGCTTACTCAATTTTAATAGACATGTCTTTATATGGGGCTCATCATTTGACTTTGACATTGACTAGCGGCCTTGTTTACAAAGAGGCAGACACGTTGCTCTGTCTTTGATAACTTTTAGTCAACACAACACATATTATAATTATACTGATTCAAATTATTCTTTAGCTATTTAAAATCTTCTTGTGGTATATCATCAAGTTCATGCTTTCCTATTATACTTTTAGTCTTCTTAGAATCATACAATACGTAGCTCAAAATAACCGAATATCGATTTGAATTCAGTAGGCTGGATGAAATATATTAAGCATTTTTATACTTCTTCAATTCTACATAAGGAATGTATTATTCGCTCAATGGTCTGCACGGAAAATAAGTAAAGTTTAAATATCTAAGAGTTATGGGTTTGTGGTTAAAAACTAAAATGAGACCTGATATGAAAGTTCCATAAATACGTAAATAATTGCTACAAATTGACTGGTTTCTTTACCAAAAAATGACTGAAAAACGCTTCATTTGACTGCATCCAATTTATGTTCCTCTATAAACAGTGTAATTTTCAAAAATAACTTAACTGTGGGGTTTTATGCCTTCGCTTCCCAGGCAAACTTAACTCATCATCATAAGTCCAGTACTGTTGTAAATTTGTAGTTATAAATGCACTTACTCATCTGCCAGTATTTCAGGCAAAAGCTCCATAAATATCCAAGCAAGAGAAAATAATATGGACATCCTGAAATGACAGATGCATCTACCAACAGTAATCATCTACGAATTGTAACTTAAACGGCGTTAAAAATGGTAAATACGTTGTGCACAATACGGGAACTCAAAAGTTTTGAAGATTTCTATTGGCTCGTTTATTTTCAATATTTGAAAAACCTCTTTGAAATGGTTCATTTATATAACAGCACGAAATATGCGGAACCAATTACTGTTAAATAAAGCTGACCTTGCGTGTTTCGCATCTTCTTAAAATTCAACAGTGGTTCTAAAGTAACAGGAGAAATTTCGAGCTCTATATTCTTTCTTTTCGCGAACACTTTTTTCTTCATAAGTATTTTTCTTTGTCGAAGTCGTGTTTTTGAAAATAAATGTTTTCAAAATTAAGATATTTGGCGAGGATAAACAACGTGTGTTAGCCATTCAGCAGCAGAAAAAAAGCAACTTAAAGCCCTTTTTTGATCCGAAGTTATTTGATATTTTGATTGATGCGTGAGTTATTAGATACCTATTAATTTATCCAAAGGTGTCATACTTTAAACTCAACCAGACCCGCTGGTAATTAAATACAGGAGAATGTCGTCCTTCCGAGGCTCGACGACATCGTCCTGTAGCGAGTCACCGTAACCCAAAATTTTGTAAGCGTTTGTTGAGCGTGCCGACGCAGGTTTCAGTGTTGTATTTGGGCAACTTTTAATGTTTTGCACAAGCCATGCTGCGAAGAAAACTGCAAATTGATCTGCGAGCTGCAAGAGCTCTTAATAGAAATACATAATCTTTTTTTTTTAGAATATGTGAAAAGAATAATTTTGTAGGATTAACAGTGTAGATTATAGAATTTTGATGACGTCAGGTTGTTTGTAGACCAAACTAAAACATTGCTATGACTTTCGTTACTACTAATTACTATAAGCCATCACAAAAAGGAAGATTACTTACGAAATTGTCAGTGATTTCTTATGAAGTACTGCGACCCACGACCGAGTCCATGCTCTTTTAAGCACGAATTCTAAAATTTATTTTAGAAAAAAACAAATATATAACAAGAAGTGGAAGAATACAATTGTAACTGAATCAAGACTTTCTTGAAATACATCAGTTACTTTTTGCTTTCTTAAGATAGTTTGAAAAAAAAGGGCCGAAGCGCTTCGTAGAATTGTTTTAAACATTGACATTTCCGCTTATATCGTCGTTCATCGCTAGAAATCGCGGACATTGGAGTCGGCGAGTTTTGATGCATCCTACATTACCCGTACGTTAAAATTGGTAATTGCCGCTGATTCGAAAGCCTGACTTTGTGCTCATATCCATCGACGATGATACACAAGAATGAAGCCTACATAGAGGAATATTTTGTGTAGTGAGAAAACCACTGGTCCAAAATATTGCACGATAATAAAACTGGAGCAAACAAGCTTTCAAATGATGGCTCTTGCAGCAAATTTGGAGCACCGACGGCTGAAATATCGTAGTTCAAAGACAGCGGAGTTTTCGATTTCAACGGGGTCGCTGCCTGGTGTTTACATTATGCGATTTTTTATGGTTTTCCAACGGCAAAAATAAAAATCAAATCTAATCGGAAGGATATGTAAATCGTTTGGTGAGTTAGATTCATGTATAGCCTGGTTATATCAAATATGCTTGCACATTTTTCCGATCACATTTAGTTTGCCGATAATCTCTGTTTATAAACTTTAAGATTTCGGTTTTCGCCATTCATTCCTCCTCTACGCCTTATAATTTTGATCTCAAAAACTGTTCGCAGAAAAAGGTACATGAATACAAATGGAATTCGAAGTCTGCACTTCAATTCCATTACAGTGTGGTTCTTAATACACAAGTCTATTGTGTTCCGCTTGCACATTTTAACATTTGTTAATTTGTCAAGAAATATTTGATTAAACATTTCCTTCTCCATACATTTTCTTTGTAATCCTTGAGTTCGCTTCTACGGTCAATGTACCGCAGGACATACTAAACGAGGACTCGGAGATCCGCGATTTCTGGAGATGATAACTCGCACATGTGCTGATACAAACGGTCATAACTTTTGAAATACTGAAAACGTACATGGGATTTTGCATATTTTAGCCGATATTAGACTACACTTTTCGGCTGTGTAGAGTAAAGGTATCAGCTAGGTCCCGAAATTGAAATATTCGCCTCTAGATCAAGGTAATTTTTCAACCTTCGTTCGATGAGATCAGTAGTGGTCATAATATCCTTTATATCGCATTTCCAGATAAATCGAGGGCAATTAAAACTTGCTACTTTCTTAGAAAACTAGAAATGTTTATGAACAAATTGATATAAAAATTGTCGGTGTTTGATGCGAATGAAATATTTGAAAGCGGCTCGAAAAATGCCTATTTTTCTAATTTTCCAGATGTTGCGGCGGGCTGGAGTGGGCAAAATATTTAATGGCTCCTAACGCGGCCAGAAAATCATCTTCAATCAAACCAAATCTGTTTTAGTTCTAGCCTTGATAAAGTCTTTTAGTTACAACAGTTTCAGGCAAAATTATTTTTTGACGCGAATTTGATGTGGGTGTTTTTCAGAAAGACAGCCTCTTAAACACAGAAACACCAACGCGCGCGCTATGATTGCAGGCCTAAAGTGCTAGCTGGACGAGAGATTGAAATAGAAAGATGTCGATGTACATGTGTCCTTAATCATATGGATGATTAAGGAAAAAAATATACCATTGCACATTGAAAATGATAACATGCGACATAAAGCAGTTACATTGTATAACTCCATTTTAGGTACATTGTAAGACCTTTAGCGACCTTTTTAATTTTTACTTTTTACTAGGGCCTCTAAGGATAACAGTTTTTATTGTAAAGCTGACGGAGTAACCCTATTTAAATAAAGGCTTCTCTCTCGAGCTCTCTTTCATAAATGAAAGAAAATAGCGTTTCGCTCACGTGTACAGGTGTATAGGATAATGGGCGACCTTCATTATTAACAATAGCTCATTATTTCTGACAGGACCTATTTACATTAAGTTAAAGAAGGTGTTTTGAGTTAAATGCAGCTGGCCATCTGCTTTTTTGGTTGAATTGCTTTTAACGGCACTGGAACGACAGTTTTTGACGAAACTTGAACTGACGTCTTAACGTTTCGAAACAAGTTTTCAGAGATGAACTTATGAGGGATCTTGAATTAAATACGATGGCTTTCATGTAGAAGTCTCATGTTTCTTCCTCGCACCTGGAAAGTAAGGTAATCCCACAGTTCTATGTGATCCCTACGATTCGTGACAAATTTTCATTAGCCGTACTCTATGAAAAATGTCGTTTCCACAATTTATTCTCCTTTACAAGAGCTTATAAAGGACTCTGCATGCTATATAATTAGATCAGTGGTGTTTGCAGTTGAAAGCGCTGTGTAGTCTTGTGCAGTCTTAGAGTGCAATTTCTACGAAGCTATTGAATTTGTTGCAATGAAATATTGCGAGCCTTACTTAGACAATTTCATCAACTTGATAGTGCACTCTGTTTTAAGGGAAAACCTCACGCAAACCAGCTCACGACAACAGATGGCGGACATAAATTATGATTTTTTTATATATTCGATCCTTAAGGAAGAAGAATTAACGACGCCATATCGCAGACCTCGCCTTATATAGGTAGCCTCGAGATACTAATGTTTTCTAGCAGTTCGTGATATAATTTGACAAGCAAGCCAATTTAAAATAAGGTGAGGAGCTTTATTGCAAAAACAATATATTAAACAATATATTACGCTGTAAAAAATGCTGAATTTGACCTATCGTCTTATATTAGAAGACGTTTTTTAGTTGAAGAAAGCCGTGCTGGGATAGTTTTACAAAATATTTTGTCTATTGGCACGGATGCCATGTTCACTTTTTTAAAAGTGAACACCTAGAAACTATTGAAGATGCCATAGTGAGCCAAAGTATCGAGGAGCCGGATCGCGTGCAAGGCATTGTATTATAAAGCTAATTCGACAAAATAAAGGTTGTCGGAAAAAAGTACAAAAGTGTACGCAGCAAGATGGAAAGGAAGTATGGGTAGAAGTGGAGAGCTACTGTACGTGCTGAATACTAATAAGATGGCGACATGAAAAACGCGAATTTGCACGTTTTCTTTCTTTACAGACATGCGGAAACAAAGTACTTTTAGTCACGCTGAATTTAAGAAGAATTTTGAACACTGAAAGACATGCGACAGAAAAAGTAAATTAAAGTTACAGAAAAAGGCCTCCTGAGGGGAAAGACAAAGTCTTCACGTGCAAAAATAAAAACTTGTAAATTTCATCTAGGCTAATATGCAAAATTCAAGTGAATACCCAGACCTCCTTTCGGTCTTGTTGCGTGCACCTCTTGAACTTTTTTTCCGACAGCCTTTTTCGAATTAGCTGTCTGTTGATTAACGTACATTGCTGTTGAGAAACGTGGTGCTCAGGTGACGTCTGGTGGCGAAGCTGAATTAAATCATTACATTATTGTATTGTTTCAGATTTTTGATTGTGGATAAACTTTATATTTTTACAACTGTTGAAGGCCAGCCAAAAAAAAAATGAAGTATTCACATGAGTACTCAAAGATACTTATGTTAACGTTTGCAGTCTTGTCACTCGCTCAGGTTCTCACCAAATATAGAGGCAGGCCGTTTGTTCCCGCGCGCCCCTCGTCGTCTCCGGGTCCGTGGGTGGTGTGGTTCGTGGGGTCCCCTTTGGGTGTGGGTCGAGGCGCCGCGTGGCGTCCGTGCGCGTCCCTCTCTGATAATTACCACGAGACCTATAATATATTACCTATAAGCCACATATTGAAATGAAGGAGATGGCCAAATAAAAGTGCATGTTTTCAGTATTTCTTGCCTTCGGGAAAAATTAGTAATCAATAGGAAAATATTTTTACTTTGCTAAGTATTTCTCTAACTACGCATACGTTAAATAAATCTGAATATTGGCAGTACTGTTAACAGCCCTTGTATTTTTTTCTCTCTATTTCCTGGAAGAATTTGAATGCGAGACTTGTTCAAAACTTCTTTGATCGCTTTACATATTGAATCGTCAGTACCTAAACTTTCTTTATTTCAATAGCGATGTACTGTAAAGAAGGCAGTTGTCAAATCAAATCCTGAACTAATGCTGACTTCATGCAGCACAAAATTCAAACATGTTCAATCAATAGCAATGATTCAGATTGCTAAGCAACTGTTTTCGCTTATCTTCAAACAAATTAATTCTTACTGTAATATCTCATGCTCATAAGACGTGCCGTATTTTATTTTAATTTTGTGTCCGTGACAAGCTTAATAACTGATTTAAGAGATGCCCAAAAGTTAAAAAAAAGTTTAATTAATACCGAACATGGTTTATTAACAGTCGACACGGCTTTAAACCGGCAAAGACATTAGTGAGTCATCAGTCGAATCCACTAAAGTATTCCTATAAAATAAAATGTATCATATTTTGAACTTGTTTAAATTTAGTCGTATTATGATTTTCCCCACAAAATCCAAACATATCCTTAGGACGGGTATGATCAATTATTAATTGAAAACAATAGGATCTACCTTGGAGGTAAAAATGCTGCGTCTCTCGATGAAATAAAAGAAGCTAACTCTGTTAATAACAGAGCTGAGAATCGGCTGCTGACTTGAGTATAGCTACTGATAAATTTATACCACAAGAACTGTTGAGCGCTTTAGTCCTCTAGTACACTCCTTGCTATCAGCTATCGGCAACTTATCAATTTGGTTTCATCTTGACTGAGAGAACTAGAGCAGGTAAGTGGTCGTATATGGTTACATTTCAAACCACCAACGAAATGTTATCAACGGATACGATGCCCACACTTTACTTTACAGTAGATTGTTCCTTGAATTACAAAAGAGACAATATGCAAATTGTTTGCATCCTTTCACTTATAGCAAAAGAATAAATTGCACTAATTTGCATGCGCGTTTGAATATATGGAAGGTGTTAATTGCGATAAAGTCAAATCTTGCAGCTGTTAGTTTTCTCGTGATGTGATATCTACAATTTCACAATTCCAACTCGTAAGTACGAAAAGGAAACTCGTTTTATTTGAACCAAATGTAAGCATTCAATTCTACAACGAAAATCTGCGAGTTCTGAGCAAGAATGTAAACTCACTGTGCTTAAAATAAATTGTCGTTAAGGGAACTTCATGTTTGTCGGGGCTTTTCAATTGAAAAATTCCCATCGCTTTGTTATTGTATTATTATTTTATTCTTGTTTTCTACTTTCAGCTTAGTGCAGCCGCGATGTACCAACCACTGTTCCTGATGATATATTTCATGACATGTTCACACAATCTCATATTCAGTAGCTTCGTCTTCAGAAAATAGGTATGAATGAACTTTTGAAGGGCATTTTACATAATTCAAAAATTGCCAATTTGTGGAGATAGAAAAGGTATCATCTCGTATTTTAAAGAAATTCGATGCTAAATTGAACAATGTATTAATTTATGTCGGATACAGCATTCTTGATGCTAAATACCAAATAGTAGAATGAATTAGATTCAATATGAACTATTTCGTTATTAAACGTTGGATGCCTTTTCTGTTTGATTCAGCAGCAAGATTATTTACATTTGTTGTCAAACTTAAACTCAAAAGGAAGAGAGCTGTAAAGCGCTGAAACAATTAAAATACTTTAGCGCTTTGTCCAGCTTTATATTTAATAATTAATACGGCGCGGTTCTATGAGCGAATAGTCAATGAGGCGAGCGAGTTGACTATGCTCATGGAAAAGAGTGCATGCTAATTGTTTAGTAGAAACTCTAAAGGATCAAAACTTAAAATCTTTTAAGTACGTTTTGTAATAAATCAAGAATAATTGTCCCATATATTTAATAGAAACTGAGGGGATTCTGAGTGATTCAGCGAAGAGTAAATCTTAACGGTTTCCTTGAACCGACTGAGTTTACTGACATTATCTCCGTGCACGAGGATACATTACATGTTCTACAAGTCCGATAGCGATTATTTATAATTCCTACTAGTCTCAGAGGTATTCTAGTAATTGAGTTTTTAACGCAGATTTAAGGGTGAACAATCTCACACTCGTAATCTTCCTTCTACTGGAAGTGATAAACATCTGGTAATCTTTTTTCGAATAAATTTACGGAGTTAATTTTTCGTCTTGGAAAAATTAATTATCTACAAATCACAGGTGACCATAATTAACAGATATAACGATTTGCTTAGGAGGAAAAACACGAAAGACGGATCCAAAATAAAACCTGGATAAGTACGACTTGGACGGATTAGAAAGTGATATAGGGGCTGCTGTGAGACTACAAACGACTAACGACTAATACCAGAAAAAAGACTAAACGTTTCGGGTCGCTGTATTCGGGATGAAATGCAATTCAATACTACGTTATGATAGCTCGTCGCTTTGAAAGCGGTTATAAAAGAAGTACCCGTCTCTCCATAGATTAAACACGTTAATTATCAAACAGGTTATGAAACACGTTAATCTACGTTTTATACAAATTGCAGAACGTGAGTAGTACGTTATGGGTCAATTCCTGACATTTAAATAGTCATGGAATTGAAGTTACCAATTATTTTCTCCCAAACAGGGAAAAATATTCATGTGGAAATCAGAATGTGATTAAAAAGTCGACCCTCTGGATTCCAGACTCATTGCCGAATGGGCCACTTTACCTACATGAAGTTTTACCTACTTACTACATCAATGTATACTCAACTTCAAAAAAAAAAATTGTAATCACATCACTTTCTTTCAAAGCTACAAGGGTGCCACAGATACAATGAAGAAATTGTTTCACGAAGATAACTACGATAAACGACTAAGGCCCTATTACAAAGGTAACGTATATCTTGCGCTACATTTATCATGATTTAGAAAATGAGCGTTGCCAAAATTTTGTCTCACAAATCGTACACTGATCAAAGATATCTTCAAGAAATTTATAAAGAACCAATCCAAGTTTCTCCAGATCTAAGAAGAGGAAATGATGTTATACTTCCTTAACCTTTTTTCCTCCATGAGCAAACTTTATTCCTCCAGAAGCTTTTAAAAGCTTCTAAAATTTCAATCAGCTTAACTTTTTTTTCAGGTCCTCCACTTAACATTACCGTGGACATGTCCGTAGTACATTTAGGAAAAGTGAGAGAGATTGACATGGTATGTTTCTAAGAAGTCATTACATCACTATCGACCAACCAGTAACAGCTGGGGTCGATTCTAATCTAACATACGCTCTCTTTTTGCTTAAAGGGGCTATATAAGCATGATTTCGAACAGTCAAAAGCTAAAAAAACATACCTAAATCAATAAAAACCTAAAATAATGACAAGTTTTTTTAAAAAAAGTATACTGTGGCACTAAAGCCATGGGCGTTATCATAAGTCTAATACGCATGCCCGAGGTTTTGACCTAAAATCATTCTCGTTCCCAGGCCTTCCGTTTCTTTTGTCACGTGGTCGCGCGGGGCTCTGGTCCTGCTCCGGATGTCGTCCACGACATCCGGTGCCCCCCTCTTGTTCGTCTCCCTGCTCGTGGGGGGGCTGGGGCTGCGGACGGGGCGTGGGATCGTCGACATTTGAGTTGGCGTTCGGGCTGCTCCCTCTCGGGGACATCCAGGAGGACAGGAGACGCGGGTCAGGGAGGGTCAGTGTCCGGGTCGGGTCTCGGCGCTTCCGACGGTGGTCGGGATTTTTGGCCTCGGGTGTGTCGGCTGCGGCTGAGCGATGAGGTATCATTCTTTGGCGGCGGTAGAATCACATTGATTTCGTCTCCTCCATGTGGTGCAAGTTGCATTTGCAGTCCCGGCCACGAGTACTGTCATTTTCGGTCTCTTCGCCACACTCCCGTGTTCGTCTCCGTCACTCCCGCTCATCTTCTGACAGTCGAATTGCGTGGCGCATCCCGCATCATTCTCCCAATCACATCGCGCACACGTCATTCATTCGCGTGGCCCTGGGAAGAGGAGCTAAAATCGAAAATGTCGGGAACTAAGACATTTTCAATTTCTGCTCTTGTGTCTGGGTACAAATTGCTAAAATCTAATTACGGTTGATTTCCCGTACACGATTTAATTAGCTTCATCTCGATGTTCTAGGTACATTGTGGGTGGGCGAAGGAACGTAGTCCGCAGCACCGTTTTGACCAAAAACAAAGTAAAATCCCCTTAATAGTGCCCCTGTTTAAGTAAGAGGTAATTCGTACCTTACCTGGGAATGTACTCCGTGGGACGTAAAGCTTAAATGTACCTTGACTGTTCACTTTGTAGGATTTTTCTGTCGATGTGTTCTTTCGGCAATACTGGCACGACCCACGCCTGAACCACACTCTAGATGAGCCAATTTTCTTGACTGGATCTTATCGAGATTTGATTTGGCTCCCAGATACGTTTTTCCTCAACATAAAGACTGCCGTGTTTCACAATGTGCCAGCCGACAACAGCAGGGTAAAAATCAAGCAAAATGGTCAGATCACTTGGAGTTCAAGGTAAAGTAAAGGGGTTTCTCACAAAATCTAAATAAATTTAGTGAAAAAAAGATTTTTATTACATAATTATTTCACACAAAAGTGAAATTTAATAAAATGATAATTAAAATAAATGGGAATTTACATAGCATCTTCCACATAGTGGCTCTTCCGATCCCACTGATACCAGATCGAATTGTAATTTAGTAGTGTTGGTTTTTGTGGAGGGAGGAAAACCGGACAACCCAGAGAAAAACTCTCGGAGCAAGGACAAGAACCAACAAACTCAACAACACATATGACGCCGGGTCCGGGAATCGATCCTGGATCACATTGGTGGAAGGCGAGCGCTCTCACCACTGCGCCACCCCTGCTACCCCCAAATGTTACGTTTGGAGTGGCAGTTTCGTCTTAAATTCAAACTCACCAGGCAAAGCAAAAGCAAAAACAAGGTCATAGTAACGAAATCAAACCTGATGGATAAATGTGTTTATTTTATAACATGTGTCTGCTTGCAGGATAACCATGACAGCAAACTGCCAGTTGGATCTGAGGGACTACCCACTTGACGAACAGTCCTGCAACCTAACTCTTCTGAGCTGTTGAGTTGACTATATATTTAAATTTGTGTTGATTATTTCAATTGAAAGTCACAATCCCTTGAAATTGATAATGTTCTTCTTTATGTACAACACTCCATTCATGTTTCCTACCCAAAATTTTTATGCTGTACGATTTTCTCTAAACTGTTGTTCGTGCTTTCCAGATGCCTATCCACTTCAGCATGTCGACTACTTTTGGAAAGCCAGAGATAAACAAGGGATCGTCATTCTTGCTGATGAAATGAACGAGTTTACCCTGACGGATATCAAGACCAGAAAAGGAAATGGTTCAGTATGGAACCCGTGGCTCGAGTGAGTAAAATTAACTTTGTAATACAGGTTGTAATTTTTACTTCGCAGACTATTGGTAAAGAAAAGTCAGTCACTCAGTCAGTCAGTTCGTTCGCCCGTTCTTCCGTCAGTCAGTCAGTCAGTCAGTCAGTCAGTCAGTCATCAGTCAGTCAGTCAGTCAGTCAGTCAGTCAGTCAGTCAGTCAGACAGACAGACAGACAGACAGACCGATAGACCGCCAGTCGTTCGGTCGGTCGGTCGGTCGGTCGGTCGAATTGCAAGCGTTTTGACAGTGAGGTTAAAATAACACGACTTTCCTTTATTTTAACAAGCTTCAGACTACACACACCTGTGGGCAGTATTCATTTTCGAGCGTCGCCTTGGATACTCGTTTATCCAAATCTACGCACCGACGGTTCTGATCGTCGTCCTTTCGTGGATGAGCTTTTGGATTTCAAAAGAGGCAGTTCCCGCTCGCGTGGCCTTGGGGGTGACAACAGTATTAACTATAGTAACGCTAATGGGTTCATTTCGGTCATCTGTGCCTAAGGTAAGACCAGTGTTGCAAAAAATATATATTGATATAGACCGGTTGATTTTATCGTAAGCATGCCCTGACTCGAAAACATCTTGGGCAGTGGATGTAGTGCTAATCTAAAAGATCAGTTAACTCATGCATCAACGAAGGTAACCGAATCAAGAGGAATATTTTATTTTTTGTGTGTTTGTTCTCTACTAGACGTATGCATAAAAGTTTTTTCGTAAGGCGTTTCAACACGCTACAATATTTTGCGCAACATTGAAGATGCGCCAAGTGAGTACCAGTGTTCACGATCACGTTACAGAAATTCAGGGTGACGAAATCGGGATAAAAAAGCCAAAAAAAATTGAACCACACCTCTTTAGTAATTTCGAAAAAATAAGCTGATCGTCGTGTTTGGGTTGGATATTTGATGAACAGAGGGCAGGAAATGGCAGATACTAGTGCCTCACCTTTGGGCGCAGTGTTGCAGATATAGTGAAGACAAGTTGACATTGTTCTGGCGCGCAATGCGACTGAAGTATTCCACTTCTGCTCCAGTGAGCACAATGTTGCACGCAACAATTCATATCAACTGGTGGACACATGATGCCATTTAGCCATTGCGCGTAGTGTTTCACCGAATAACAGATGTTTACTACTATAGTACTTAATTATTTTTTTTAGCAAATTCAAAACTGCTCCCATGCGTAAAACTTGCTCAAGGAACTGCTACCCCTTCAAATAAAATGACACCGATGTTTCTTACCGCTTACAGTTAAACTGATGTTGTTGTTGATGTTTTTCTTAGGTGTCATATATCAAGGCTCTTGATGTTTTCTTCATTATTTCGTTCTTTTTTGTGTTTGGTGCTGTCGTGGAGTACGTCATCGTCATTCTTCATGACGAGAAAAAACTCAAAGAGCAACAGAAAGAAAAAGACAAAGTTGACTTTGAAATGGTGCCTCTGAAAAGCGTGAGTTAATTTTAAATAAGCCCTGAGGCCTACAGGGTGTATGATATCCCTTTCGAATAGTTTAAAGTGGTTTTATTCTTGGGTTCTGAAGCTTTCAGTACCTTTAACTTATCCCTCCATGACATTGGTATGGTAACTGTTTGCCCAGAAAAACGTAATGTTGCCATGACAACTGTGTTCTTACCTAAAAGTTTGAATAGTGTCCCAGTTTAATTCAGTTTCATCCTTTCAAGTTGCATTCGATAGCGTTGCACAGTTTTAGTTCAATACAGTACTTGTATATTTTCTATTTGTTTTGTTTTTTCCATGAATTACGACATAGAAATCTGCCTTCAGTTGTCATTAGCCGGAGAGGAGTTTTTCCCATAACTACGACATTATGTACATCCCCGTGGTACTGTCGACAAAAGAGTTGTAAAGTTCATTATAAACACTCTAGCCAGTTTGACTTCATTTGCTTTTCATTAATATCTGGTGTGTTGATGCATTTTTGCAGGGTAACGAGACTGAAACGTTAAGAATGGACATTGAAAACCATCACGATGATTATGATAACAAAACATCTCCCAGGAGACATCTTGAACGGCCTCAAAGCAGCAGCCTTGGTGGTCTTCAAAAAACAAAGGAACTTGTGAAGTTTGCTTTCTTAGAAAATAACGCGAGTATCATCGATCGAGTCTCGCGTATACTTTTTCCCGTTGCTTATAGTGCCTTTAACATTTTCTACTGGTGTTATTACTCCGTTTTCAAGTTTAACGGAGTGTAAAGGAGCCGTACAGCACAGACATTTACTCCCCATCATTAACTAGAAGGCAACGGTTATTTGAAGAAGCAAGACGTGGTCTATGTGAATCCGTGAATTTAGCTCGTTCTACCATCGTTGGCTGTTCAGAACCGACCTAACTAGTGTACTAAACTTGTAGCAACAATCAGACCAGCTCAAGTACAAAGTTGTGTTAAACTTTTCCTCTGTAGGAAAGTCGTCGCAGATTAGCTCCAAAAAAAGTTTCATAAAGATCCATACGGTGTTTCGGCTTCGGCTTCATTTAGTTGCGTGCGAAAATTCAAAACAGAGCAACAATAAATCAGAGATACAACACGGATCGTCATAAAGATGCAAGCTGTTTACGTCATCGATATCGTATTTTATTGGGTCAAATCGTTAAGTTATCTACCAAGCGAGAAAAAACAGAGCGCGAATGTTTGCTCGGGATTGTCCAGAGTCTGTATTTATTCGTTTAAAATAATCAACATCAAGACCAGGAACTGTTGCTAGTTCTGATGTCTCTCTTTTTTTAGTTTGCTCAGAGTACTTGTTTTCTTGTCTTTTCCATTCACTTTATTTACTAAGACATTTACATTTGAGAAAATCAGGTCTGGCGAGAGCTCGCCATCTAGGTACTGATCAAAAGAATTTACGGACTCTGGGGACGAGGTTGGGGCAAGCATTATCTAAATTATTTACTATGGTAAGGCGCGTCAAAGGTTTAGCAGTATTAAATAATTTAATTCGCAAACGAATCTCATAGCCCTTAAATTATAACTTTTAAATTGAATTGAATTAAATTAAAGAAATGAATTGAATTACAAAATGATATGAGAAAATCTCATTTGCGTTTACTTTCAACACACATTAATTAACATACGCGACTACAAAAACTAGTTTCGTCAGAAGACCTCGTCAGCTGGTAGCCATTACAGCATATGATGAACAGAACTTCACAAAGTTGAATTGAATTTAATGCTATTAAACAGCTTCTTTGGATTGTGATTTTAACATTACTTTACACATTTAATCATATTTCAGAAATGAATGATTAAGTTATTTAGATGAATGACACCGAATATATGGAATGGAGGGTAATCACCCATATGGCAGGTAAAGTCTGCGTCGAGGCTAGTGGCCCATCAGGCCAGAGCTTATCCCGGTTTACGTAGCATTAAGCGACTACTCCCCCTGGCCCCAGTTGTTCAAAGAACGGATAATGTAATCGACCGGATAAATTACTATCCAGTGGATAGCGTAGTATGTATTAGTATGTATTGCCAGCACTTATCCACTGGATAGTGATTTTATCCAGTGGATAGCGTTATCCACCTTGGAACAACCAGGCCCTGGGTGGGATGCTAGTCTATCGCAGGGTTACCTACCAGCATTGAGCTCGCCGGTACCCATTTACACACCTGGGTAAAGAGAGACAACTACGAGAGTAAAGTGTCTTACCAAAGAACACAACAAAATGTTCCCCCGACAGGCTCGAACCCGGACCGCTCGGTCTGAAGTGAGGATATCGATGACATCATTGCATGGCTGCCAAACGTTACCAAACGCTGGTTGAAATTGAAGATGGCGAGTGATAGAGAAGTTTAAGACGGAATCCACAGGTAGTCGAGTAATATTAGGACAGCAGCCTGCGCCCCGGTGGTGTCACAGTCACAGCGGGACGCAGGCGGTCGGGGGGGCAGCGCAGGTGGACTGTCACTCAGTCGAGCGCACACGGCACTCACGCGCGGTGGTGGGGAGACCGGGCGCACACTCATCAGGTGGTAGTGGCACCTCGAGTCCCGGATTTCTCTAATATAATGTTCACTGGCGACATAAAATCGCGTTCACTAAGGAGAAGGATCAAAGTGGCTACCACTAAACTCGGAAAAGTAATTTCGAAACAAGAATCGAAAACAACAAAGTGGAAAATAAAGATTTGCCAAAACAAATGATGTTAAACTTTTCAGCACTTCAGCGGTTCACTTCACCTAGCTTGATTGTCGTCTAGCTGCTCATCAAGAGCAGGCCGAAAGGCCAACAGATGGAGTTCCCATCTTGTTGTTAATTGTTTTCTTTCTTTTTATTTTTACTTTTCTTGTTTTTGTTTTTTGAAGATTAGGCAAAATAATAAAATCAATAGAAGAATTAAGTTAAGGTCTATTTCAAGAAAACTGACAATAACACAATATTTCGGCTGGTAATTAGGCATGTTAATATTATGTAATTTAACTAGAAATGTAGGTACTCAGAGAACAGGTCTAATTCTCTGGAGGCCTTAAAACACTTGCGCGCATTGCGTGTCTATGTTATCAGGAATCGAGTAAAATTCACTTCGCTCACTACACCTCTTTTCTGAGTTATTAAAAAAGGAAGGAAACTTTGTATGGCATGATAGCATAAAACGAAACAAGAAGTCCCTTGCGAAGTAGACCAGAGGAGAGATATACTTAAGAAATTCCAGTCGGCGAGCTGCAAGAGTTTACATATTTAAGGTTATAAATTGTGCTTCTTGTCTATTTGATAAAAACAAAAATACACTTTGGTTCAAAAGATATAATTTTATTTTCTCACAGCAAAACAATATACACAATATTAATATTTTTTTAAAATATAAGGTGGCTCTGAACCGCTCTGACAGAATTATTTTAAACCTTGCCAAATTAAGGGGGTAAAAAAAAAAAAAAAAAAAAAAAAGGGGGGCAAAACAAAACACCAAGCTTATTTTTTCAGTTATTGGCACTGAAAGATAACATAAAGGGTGTTTTAACAGGTTATACTTTTGCTATTGTTACCACTTATGTCAAGAAAATAGTCACAACTTGTCAACCAACGATAGGGCCTTTCTTTCAGACCACTTCTCTATTAGCAATTGATAAAATGTTCCAAGAAAAAGAAAATTTATTTTAGATATACCCCCCCCCGGCGGGTATTCAATAAGATATTTATTTAAAAAAAAAAAAAAAAAAATAAAAAACCCTCATTCTTTTTTTCTCTTCTTTTCACCCCCCCCAAACCTTTTTAAAGAAAAAAAAAAGACCGGGGATATATACCACTCGAAAGCGTTGCATATTAACTAGTAATCGCTATGTAGTACTAACCCATCATAGTATATATAAGGCCTGGAAATAACTGAAAACAGTTATCATCCCCTTAGTCGGTGTTTCATGGTAGACTGCCAGCATGCCAATTTGCACCACTGATTTCCTTTTTTAACGTGTCATTCCGAGGTGAGCAAAAAAGGAGCCGATGGTATTCTGTTCAATTGGAATATTTATAAATATAGTAGAAACAAAAAATAAACAATGTGTTGCCGAAGGCAAATTTCATTATCTTTCCATTTTTGCGAGCTGTGTGTTATTGTTTAATTGTGAACTCCAGAACAAAAAGCTAATTGATGTAAAGTCAGCTCACTACATACTAAGCGTTTGTATAAACTTGTAAATTACGTTAAAAAGGGAAGGATATAATTAAAAACATCATAAATGGAATTTTAATTAATTTTGTGCCAAGATCTCTTTGTCCGTCGGTTAATAGCTGTCAAACCGCATTTGTCAAAATATCCAAAACAAGGAAAATTAATTTAATCTCAAATACGAACTAGAAGTTATCAGTTTCTGTGATCTGTTATTTAGCTGTTTGTATGAGTGGAACGTGTAGCATTTATGTAAAGGTATATATTATCAGAGAGTCCTTGCTGGTTCACTTCGACTGCGCAAAGGTGAGAATGTAACTCTAAAAGCATGCATGTAAGTGAAAGTACCTAAAAGTGAACCTACTAGAACGCGTGTTGATTGCCAATCGATTTCTTTTTGGTGATGCGGCACAAACCTTTGATACATTGTTTACCTCAGTGATGTTCTGGCAAACTCTTGGATACTTCTTTCGAAAGCTCTGTCAATGAGCAAATCGGAAAACTTCAGCTCTATCTACTACTTTCAAATGTTGCAAATTGATCGGAAGCGTTAATGCCTTTTCTGCATATTTGCTTTTATTACCATCATTAAAGTAATAGTTAAAACATTCTTAATGGAACTATACTAACGACTCACTAAAAACCACGAATACGAGGAAACTTCCTTGAACTTAAACTGTTTAGAACCAAACTTAAACTCTTCTTTTTTTTGCTCATAAGGGCATAAACAAAATCCAGATTACGTCGATGAAATGTTGAATATTGTAAATTAATTTACTTGACGCCACAATGATAACACTTCTTGTCGATTCTTCTCTTCTGTCCTTTTCAAAGGCTCTTTGCAGTTGCCTGTTTCCATAATCGAAATTTATACCTTCTTCCTAGTTGTCTTGGAATTCGATTATGGTCTTAAGAGGTATTCAAACAGTTCGTATTTGATTAACAGACACCTAAATTTGAATTACGCTTTATCTTAGTAGTGCCATGCATACAAGCATAATATGTGGCAATGTTTACTGAGTATTGTCACGTTCTGGTCTCCTCTTTGTCGATGAAAATTTCTAAAAGCACGTGCTCAGCAGTTATACTACAATGATAAGCGTGGTGGAAACTATTCAGAATAGAAGAAAGTATTTTAAGCTAACTTATGTGTATTCTTAATACAAGAACCCAATTTGTCCACTCGAGCGTGAACATATAAATTCAGCAAAACGGCGAACATGGCTATTTTGCTTGGCAAAAGCAAAGTGTGGGAAGCACAATTTGGAGACTGGAAGCTTGTTTTTATTCTTTTGCTTCCCAAACCCACATTTACTTACTTTTCCATCCGAGAACGTTTGCTCTTGTAGCTGGTATAAAGATAGTTTTAGTTGTGTGCATCTTATAGCTCCCTGGCTAAAAAATAATAAAAAAAGTAAAAAATAATCAGTGCAGCTGCATTCCATTGATTTAGTTTTCAAAGACAAAGTACTTCTCCTACACATAGTTAAAATTTGTAATTTCTGTCTTTAGAAACTAAAATACATTTGTAGACCTGTACAAACTTTTCCTGCAAACGGATTAAAAAAGGTCCAATAGACAATATATCCTGCGCTCACATTTTTTTTAGGATTTATCTTAGAAAAAATTCTTATATTATGTTTTAACTACTTCTGAGATCGCATGACCCTTGCTTTGTCTTAGAACCGTTTGAATATAATTCCAGAAAAAGAAAAAAAATTATTGGCTGCTCGCCGTTACCGTATTTCTGCGTCTCTAGCCAAGTATAATAAGATAAAGCGATATTTACATTGCTAAGTAACGACGTCTGACACTACTTAAAATAATAAGGGCTCCATAGACTAGAGGGTTAGTTGCAGTGTGGCAAACAAGGGTCATCAAGCTAACGAGTAACAAACTGTACAAAATAGTGGTCGAAAACTAAATTGGTTTCCATTAAAGAAGGAACACTTCTATAGCTATAGATAACTAATAGTTGTCGACAACTAGTTAGTCCTAGTCTGTGAGACAGTTGTCGACAACTAAGCCATCATCAGTGTTCGCTGTACTCTGAAGACGTGTGCAGAGAAAACAAGTTACCCACATAATGGTAAAAAGGTAACTCAAAAGGAATTTGTCCCCTGGGAAAAGAAATATGAGGTTGAAACTATGATAAGGGTGGATGGGAATGTGGATGAATGAAGGAGAGAATTATGTGGAGGGTTGTGACATCCCCAGTTAATTACAAGTAAATTGCCTCCTATTGTTTTATCAAATTTAAAGCTCAACGCAATTAACTTGGATCTTGCTGTTAGCATGAACGCGGTAGAACACCTCAGTTTGTGATAATTTGCACAACTCATAACGGTTTGTCAATACTCAACACCCGCTTATACGCGGTATGCCTATCCCTTGATTACGTCCAATGTTCAGTGTAAGTAGAATTATTTTTATTGTTGTGATAATAGTGTTCCTCTGTATTAATTCTGGTTGGTTTATCAAAAGTGAAGAAAATGCTCAATTTTATGGGTTATATTTGAACATTGAGTCTGAAGTGGTTAGACAAAAAAATATCCTGAACCGTTGCCAATTTCACAAATTAATTTTTTCCATAACGGTTTGTATTTATGTCAAGAAATTTAATGAAATTAAATTGTGGGAAATGCTTAAAATTACCTCGTCAAAGCCATTCTTCGCTTTCATAAATTTGGAAAATGTCTGTTATACTTTGCCTACATGTAGTTAATATATGTACTATAAAGTCTAAAAACTGCTTTTAAAAATTATGTCTAGATCATAAGAAAAACTAAGCTTTACAAAACTAATTGTTTGTAAATTAGATAAAGGTAAACATGTACGCTTTTTCAATTAGCCGTTTGCACAAAACGTTTTCATTTGCACTGGGTTAATAGTCTAGCTGTGTTACATTCTACCCTTTAATATAATTACATATTAAAGACCTTTGGCTCCTTCTCATCGACGAGCTCTTTTCACGACACTTGGTTACCGTCCACTTTAACAAGCAAATGGCGGAAACTCAAGTGGTAACAAGTGGATAACTCTAAAAAAAATCACCTAACGCGCTATTGTGCAATAATCATAAATTATCTCTTACGATTTCATGGCAACATGTCATTGGTAATGGTTGGTTTTGAGGATCGATCACAAGGGAACTAATTTATTAACCTCTGATCTTTGGTATTCTTCTCCTCTAAAACCCCCTTTATCTGTCATGTTTCTGCAGAAGTAATAAATAACAAACTTTACTTTACGCTCTGTATATTTCAATTTAATTTCTTTTAACTGTGGGATTCCAATGAGATAAGTAAATTTTTAATATGTAATGGTCGTATCAGCGTGAAATGTATTTTTATTACCCACATATTAGCCGACTACTTGCAGTGAAGGACAATTTATCTTGATTGCTGCAGTTATCCCCTGTTGTTCTTTATCGCTCAATCTCACCAAGTGAGCTTATACTGAATTTAATTTCATAGTTTAAGCTCCATCAATTGCGAACTTTAAATATGAGCAGAAAATATAAAATAAATGAATTTATTGCTTCTCATCAGATACCACCATTGTTTCAATGTAAACAAACACTCCTGACTGGGGTTGTGATATGTTGGAACGTTTATGATCTTGATCCATTTGGAAAAGAATATATTCATGGAATTTTAAAATGAACTCCTACTAAACTATTCTTTCCTTAATGCATGATTTATAAGCCAAGTGCAAACATTTGTGTAAAATGAAATTTGAATACGCAAAAGAGAGAATACAAAATGCCATTTTGTACACAAATTGTAAATTATTATAAACATAGATTGAGCAAGCGTGGGATCGAGTAAGCTTCTAAGTTCTCTTTAAGGAAATATATATAAATGTCTTGATCGCGGCTCTCAGTGGTCGCGATCATAGTTGTATTAAATGCAGCTTATTGCTTTTACCCGCAATATTTTTTTGCAGTACCCACGGATTATAAAAGGATAATAAATTTATCTTACCAACCAGAGTCTATATTTTGCAGACTATAGTGTTAAATAAAATCCGAGATAAGATCATGTATCATACAATTGGCTGAAAAATTAACTTATTTTTTCCCCAGTTTTCATATTTCGAAAAAAAATAAGGTTTGTTTCTGTACTTAATGTTAAGAGAACATTCCATGTTATGACCTCTCGCACAAATAATTTCTGGTAACAATATAATCGCATATTCATTACATTTCTTATCAAATGTATGTGGTTTTTTGACACATGTAAGTAATAAATAAAAGTACTTTTTATAAGATTTTGTTTTAGAAAGATGCATAGTCAATTTGCTTCCGTAAACGAAGTTGTATCGACGGAATTTGCATTAAATGGAGGTGTTATTTCTGAGGAATTCAAAAGTACTCCTTTCAGTTCATCAGGCTTTGTTCAACGGCTCACCTTCAGGTAAAATATTTCTTAAATGTTAATTTCGTTTAATTGCACACATTACTGTATTTTTAAGAAAACAGTTTAGCCTGTTTCCTATACAACTTTGTTGTATAAAATTTCTACATTGGCTGGATGTTTTAACTGGATTTATTTCTTTCTTTTTTTCACTTCTATCTGGATAAAATTTCCCAAGTGGCAGAATTCCTAAATTCTATATGCAAGGAAAAGAAAAATAGCAAGAAGTATCTGATGTGAACAAACTCGTCGTTTCTCAAAAGAAAATCATTAATATATGAAAATACACCGGAAAAATCAACTAAATCAAGATTCTGACTAATATGCCAAAGAAAGCATCGAAACCCGCAAATTATTAAGACAATGTAAGTTTTACTTCCCGGTAGCTTCGATTACGGCTCTCGGTTTCACGGCCATAAAATGTTGGCAATGCTTTATCCCAAACTCATTTTACAGTTTGCACATTCAACCTGAAAATGTATTTGAACGAAGATTATTAAAGGAGTCGTTATCATGTTTTTAAAATGTCCCTTTCTTAATTAATACGTCGCGTCTTCTCAATTGATCGGCCGTTCATTGTAGTGAAGGTTTCCCGTTCAGTTTTTATGGCCAATCTGTTATCGCTAAAAGTAGCGCACTGAAGCCGAGGAAACGCGAGGATTGTCTTTGTCTTTAGACAAGCTCGATTTGTTTGAATAATAAGTGTTTTATCAGAAGGTTATAGCTGTCGTGAAAAATTTCAAAAATTATCTCATGTCCATTCAAAGTGTACAGATTTATTAATGAAGGAGAGAAAAGAGAACGAATTCTAAATGGTATACACAATTGGAAAGACTTTTTTCACATATATAAAATATAGAGCGAGGCCGGGGTACTGATCTTATATGTCGTAATTCCTCATTGATGGCTGTGGTCTTCTGGTATTAAAAGCTCTAGACATGGTATTGATTCATGGTAGCTAGGAGTGGATGTTTGATTGTTAGTGAAGTTTCATGCCAGATACCGTGTGTAAATTTCGGCTTACTTGATGATTCTAAAATGTATATAATGTCTCACGCGTTCTCTTTTAAAATTTAATTAGAAATAAGAGAGTCATGACCAGGCTGTAAAGGAAAATAAACTTAGCAAGGCCGAAAAAGATAGGAAACGCTGAAATGCAAATGACGTGTTTTTATTTGTGGTGAGAATTTTTCCCATGCCTTGTTTAAGCCACATTATTTTTGCTGGAAAAAGCAGATTTTAAATGCTTCATTTTTTAAATCTTTCATTACACGTGTCATCATTCCATATAATCTTGTTTACTTCTTGATCACGTTTACCTTCCGACAAGGAAATATCTGTGGAACGATTGAGGTATTTCGGAACCTCAAAGGGTTTCAAAATTTGTGTTGCACCCAATAAAGTAAAATTATTTTTTCCCGTTAAAATAATATAAATAGCCTACAAGATTAAGCTTGTTACGTAGGCTGCTATCATACACAAACCAATAATCCCTTGTACTTTCAGTCCGTCATCGAATAAGGTTTTTTAGTCTAAACCTTGCTAACCTCTAATGGTCCTTTACATCGTGATGTTTTCTTTATTGCTATTTTTTGGCATTTTAATGCCAATACTAATCCTTGCAGTAGGGTTGTTATAGATATCCATCGAAAATTGCCGTTTTGACTATTGAAATTTGGAATTGTTACTCCTTGATTACTTTAACTACCACGCGTTATAGCTAGAAATTTTAACACAATTACACACAATTTCATATCCAATTATAAAGAAGATAGAATGTTTTTATGTCAAAAATTATTAATGGCAAAAACCAACGCGTTTTCAAAATTAATAAAACTACTAGCAAGCCTGCTATTTTTAGGTTTGAATTCTGCATAATGCAGTCTGCTATTTTTACAGCGCCAATAATAAACCTTTCCACAGGTTTACTAATTTGTAAATAGCAACCATCGCCCACACTGATTTTATTGTTTTCAAATGAAGTCTAACCACTTCTGTGAATTACGAAGCACTCGGGATGTTGATGTCAACTTTGCCGATCTCAGGGTGAAAAGTGTTTGAAAATAATTTCAACCGTTAAACTCATTGAAGAGCTTTACTAAGATAATGTTTTGCATACGTGGTGACCAATGTTTTGGTGACTTCAACACGGCTGTGATTTAAGTTACTTAAGTCATTCCCCCGAAATAGAACTAAACATTAATTTTCAGCCCAACTTTTCCTACTGGTTGATTACTTTAAGGTTTCTTTTTTGCCCCAGAGGCGCGCGGGCGCGAAAAAAAATTTTTGAAAAAAAAATTAAATTTTTTTTTTGGTGTGAAAAAAAAAAAAAAAATAAAAAAAAAAAAAAAAAGAAAAAAAAAAAAAATTCCCCCAAAAACCCCCCCTTTTTTTTTTAAAAATTTAATTTCCCTTAAAAAAAAAACAAAAAGAAATTTGGTTAAAAAATTGTGTTCAGTTCCATTTCAGGGCAATGACCTTAAGGGAACTTGAGCGGAGCTCCATATCTAAGAACATTTGGTAACTCATCGAGCTAAAACAATTTCGTTGTCACGTGATAATCCGCCCTTCTGTCCGTCCGTACGCCACTCTAGTACACGGCGCATACACGAGCTCGTGCCCATGGAACTGATCGAAAATAACAAAATGGCGCCCAAAAGGTTGATGTTAAAATTTTCAAGACAATTTTTTTTTCGTTTTAAGATCAAAAGAAACCTTTTGGAGCTCAAAATGGAAAGAAATTTTACTTAATAGATACTCGACTGTGGACGAACCAAACTTTTAAATTTAAGGCCTTTCGATCTTCGAGACAGACGCTAAAAGTGAGGCTTCCAAATTTCAACAGAGCTCTGGACTTCAAAGGGTGTTTTCTGGAATTACGAAAATGCTTAAACCCGGTAAAAAGGTATTTTTAAATGTTGCTTTAATTTATAATTTAATGTTTAACAGATCATTTGAGCCGAATTCACATAGCTTTTTCAATTTGTCATGCAGACTGTTCTGTATGAACTGTTCGCTCGATGAAGTTAAATTGAACGGAGAGTTAGAAACAAATAATTGCGTGGATTTTACGCACGAAAGGAAATTGAAAGTTTTTGCTTTTTTAAAAACAAAATCTTAAAATTTAAAGTTTATTGTTTACAAGAATAAAAGTTAAAAATTTAAAATAATAAAAGTTTTTCCTTTAAATATTTATATTTGCTTATTTTTGTATTGCTTTAGGCTTGAGTAAGTCTTTCCATTTTTATACACGACCATTTTTAATTATCTCAAAATATGATAGATGTCTTTACTTTAGTCACTCAACGATTAGTATTTCAGTGTATAAAAAGTGAGGGACCTGTTTTGACTTATGGACTTAGGAGCTGTAATAACGTGAACGTGTGTGTTTTCCAAATTCCAATTCGACCTGCATATACTCGGGACCCTTTATTTGAAGTCCAAAGTTCTATTCATGAAAACCAGCTAGAGCTGATGCGGCTTCCTCTCTAAATATAGCAATTTATTTATTTTTTGTGCTTTAACAAATACTATAGCCAAACATCAATTAGCTCCTGATCTGCTAATCGTCATTCCTTAACATAATTAAGCTATCTGCCATTATCTCATCTCTTATATTTGGACTCGCAGTCCCATACTGTTAAATGAGGGACTTTTTTAAGATATGTTCATCAAGTTGTTTGTTTACGAACACTTTTGTTGCGTTTATTAGAAAAGCACCCAATATCACCTCTAAGAATTAGTACTTTAAATGACTTGGCTTAAAGGTTTTGAAGTGATTGTATACCGCTGGGGATGTTAAATATTACAAGCAATTTGCGATAATGTCCTGTTTTTGAGTTCGCCGAGTATCTAAACACGACTATAATAAATAATTAAAACACATTGACGACGAGAAAGTTTGTGTTTAGGATTATGAAGAGGATTATAAGAAATAATTTCGCAACGAATTATTTGGTACCTATTTGTTTCTATCAGCAGAAGAGGATTATGAAAAGAGTTACTGGTATGTCTTGTTTTCTCATTTTTGAACAAAACCATTTAAAAACTAGATTTGGTACATCTGGTATCAAGGATTTAAAACTAACAGCTACAACATTTTTGTTGGAGGTTTGGATCAGGTTTACCATCACTTAGGGGCTCTCAATAATGAACAACATCAAAGTATTAAAAAACAGAGTAATCGTTTCCCCTCTGGGTCTGTTAAATGCCTATATCGCACATTAGAATCAGAATTTTCAGTATGATATATATTAAAATCTAATAAATGAGGCCACAACTCTTTTCTTCGAAGTCTGTTTGCAAAAACCGTTAACGATTTTGAAATGGAAGACCTAACGGTGCAATTTCCTGATCCAATTAATAATGTTTTGGGGTTTGCTTTTAGCCAACCAAAGATGTAAATTGCTTGCTCTCGCCTTTCCTTTTCCAATCAATTTTCTTCAGCAAAAGATGCGCTTAATTATTCATATGATTATGTTCTTGTTAGAAACACGGTGCGCAAATTTTCGTAGATTTCACTTCTTTGATAAATGTACAAATCTGATTTAATAGCCCTAACACAATAAATATTTCATAGCATGTCTAAGTTCAAAAGCACCGAAGACGTATTGTACGTAAATGCATGGATTCAAAAGCTTAAATATCACTGTTTGATCTCCCCTTTAAGTCATAACAAGGCGAGTACGAGTGATCCAGTTTATCCTGAACGCCCTGCAGCCTGACTGACTCAGCGAGAGTGAAGTTGGGATTTATAAAGAAACTTCTACCCTCAACCCTTTAAACGCTTATTGGACTCTTGTCACCAATTATCCATATTTTTCGTCGGAACGAGTCTATGTTGAACATTATTTCGTAAGCTATTTTCTGCTACAAGCGTTAATGTAAGTATTTTTGTCTATTCTGTATGTATGTTTTCTGTTTTCTTACTTGAAAAACCATAACTAACACGATTTGCCTATTGTGAGTAGAATAGAATTTTATAGTCTCGCAACATTCTCGATGACCGTTAATTCTTTATGAGATTAAGTTTTAGATGTTTTATGTAACCCCTATACACGAAGCATTGCAAAGAGCGTAGAAGAAAGAGCATCTGGTCGCGAGCAAGCGTTATCCTTTCGGTCCACAAATATATGGACGACCCTTTTCTCATGACGCAAAACATACAATAAAGTAAAATATTGCCTTATCGCCCTATATCAACACCGTCTAATAATGCAATTTGGAGTATTTTACACTTTAAACCGCAACGAAGATAATATAAAAGAGGTTGATTCCTTTTTTTCCTTCGGTAACTTAAAAAGAAAAATTATAAAAAACGAACGCACGGCGAGAAAAAGATAAATGGCAAACAATTGCTGCAGGATATAAAGTGGTATTTTATAATTAAAACACCGGCATATTTTTCTCCAGTCAATAAACAGTGTGATGCTTCCATTTGAAACCGTTTCAATTTCTTACGCAGTTTGAAGCCTTCACTTGTAATATTTACCAATAAATGTATTTGTTTTGACCCACCCAAGTAATTGGATATCGCGATGTTTGCTTAATAAAGATTAGCAGACAACGCCGGAGGAAATACTCTGCATGCTGTAATATCATGATGCCAGACTAATAAGCAATCGGTATGATGTATATTTGTATGTTGGATAGTGTAATATCTCAAATTAAGGATGATTTCATGAAGGAATTCAATCAGTTCATTTTAATCATTAGTCCATTTCACCTAGTCCGCGCCTATAAAAAGGGAAAAAAGGAATACTATAAAAAGCTGTGGAGTTAAATTTGTCAAGACGAGGGTCGTTTGCATAACAAAAAAATATTTTTTTTTACAAATGCAGACTTTTTCCGTAAGACATATGTAGTACCTTTTTAACATTCACTTGTATACAGAATGGGACAGGATATAAGCAGAACGTATTTTGCGTCCTGGTGCTATATTACAATTCTTCATTTTAATGTTTTGCACTTGCACTTGGCGAACAAAATAAACGCACAATTGTAACGATCCCCTGCTTAGATATTTATGAATATTTACCTCTTCTCCCTGGAAATTTTGCTTAATATTTTGTCAGCTGAGAATCTTCGAATTTGAGCATAATAGAGAATTAAGTATAAACATGAATTATAAAACAACGGCGTAGTTTAACAAGGACTAACTTGACATCTTAACAAGGTTTCCGTAATATTTAAAATCAGTCACTAACTCAAATCAAATTCCCATGCAGACCCAATCAGAGAGCTCGAGCTTAACGAGATGGAAAGTTTGTTTGTTAAGGATGCTTGTCTTTTAATTTAGCATAAACGAGAAAGGGTGAGACGAGTTCTAAACAGGAAATGAAGAAAATTGAATGCTCAGTAAGCAAGTGTTATGATTGATTTCTTGTTCTTGAAGAGAGTGTCTTATGCCAACCCCATAATTCTCACCTATTTCTGTATGAAGTAAATGACTTAAATTTCTGATTAACTTTAATGACTTTATTTTTTCTAGTATTACTTGGGAAATATTTAAAAAATAGAATTAAGATTAAATATCAGTAGCTTATTGGGTAGTCCAAAGTATACATGACAATGATGTGTAAACTATCAAACGTTCTTCTTTTTGTTTTTGTTATTATTTTTCCATCCTCAACTTGTTTGAAAGTGGATCATGTCTGTAATAAGTCAAAAGATATCTTAAAGAGTCTTGTTGGAAGAAAAAATATGAAGTAACACTCACTGTTAAATGCTTGCAGCAACACTGTAGTTTTTAAAAATTTCGATTGCAAAGTATGTGAGCGTGGTTTATTGTTTAAAAGTCACATATCAACATTTTTGGCAATATATTATAACCTGTAAAGAAAGTTCTTCCATTTGGTGCATTTTTAATAAAAAAAACTACTGTATTCGGTAAATAAAAGGCTGTGGGAGATCTAATATTATTACAGACTACTCTAAAAACTTAATAGTCATAATAATGTGTTGCGTATGGGTGTAAAATGGACCAAATTTGCTCTTTAATTACTAATCAAATTTTTCGTTTGCTCATGATTTTGGGCCCTTTGTTATAAGCTATCATTAAAATTTGAACAGAGAATTTTCTTTACTAATGAAACACCGAACGTTTTTGTGAGAAACTACTGAATGTACGTGGGTTTCACTGTCCAGTTTAGTTAACACCTGCCGTCAAACTTTACTCATCGCTTAATGACTGAAATTTTTATGTTTTGATTTTTGTATGTCCAACTGTTTTCAATTATTCCATAGCTTTGTCGTCAGATGACTCGTGAAGAGCGTTCCTTAATAATAAGTTTAAAGTTCAAACTTAATTGCTGAATTGTTATATTCCCCACAAGACGTAAAAAACCTTGAAACAATGTCCGTAATAAAAGCGACTACCTTAGAATCTTCGATCGTTAGTATTTAATTATTAGGTAAAACGTTGTTTACAAACCCTTTAGAGAGAACCAAATATTAATATAATCACTCTTTGAGGGTTGTGTCTTGGAACACCACATCTCGATATACATAAAAGTTACTCTCGCTGATTCCCATTACCCTGTGAATGTTTGTGAATTTGATCGATGTTAATGATGAATTCACATATCAGTCACAGACAGGATGGCACGTTATTAAAAGTGACACGCTACTAATAATTAAACATCCAATGACGAAACCCAAGTATTCAAAATAATAACTCTGTTTTACATCTATTTTAGGACTGTAATTAATAACGGAAAGCAATTTGGCTTGTTGTGCGATTCAATAACTAAAAATCCATCGGATGTGACCGAGTTAGTTAAGGCATAGGCCGTTAAACGAAGCTTTAAGCAAGCAGATAATCGTCAAAAATCCGACAAATACAAATATGCGAGTGGTATTCCCCATTGAGTCAAGAACAAGGATTAGCGGTTAGTTGTATCGAGTATATCTTCATCTCGTTTGAGGTTTTATTTTAAACCGCGTTGCAACCTTTATATTGACATGTTATGATTTTCGTCCTTAATTTTCTTAACTAATTTCAAGTGACATTTTATTCTACTTTGAACTAGTCATAGTATTGCAAACAGTTTTTACAGCAGTAGAGTACGGCTCCCACATGTTAATCTGTATATATATCTATACATTACTGGTCGAAACCAGCGCTCCGTCATCGACAAATTAGTTAGCATAGCTTTACTAACGTATTGACAGATCGAATTTACTTATTGCTTACAAATCAATTCTCGGCAATCATTTTTTAGTCCATGATATCCAAAAAACATAGCTAGGTCAAAGTCTCTCGAGATAATCATAATAGAGCTCTAAGAAAAAAGAAATGCATCAAATTATCGACAACGATTCGCAAGCAGGTGCTTCCGAATTTTGGCGCCAATAGAGGCTCGTTAAGCAGTCTGTTTGTCGCTGACTTTGGCGTTTATTTTTAAGCTGGTAAACCCCAAACAGGATTATCAGCGAACGATTTAGAATAAACAGTGACTTGGGCCGTCTACTTTGCGTTGGCTGTGACGGACGTTTTGAAATAAAAAGTCGCCAACACAGCAGTAAAGCTAAAAACTGAAACAGATTTACATAAATGTGTTTCGCTCTTGTAATTACCTTCAAGATTTCATTATGTTGATGTTACATTTTTTTGTTTATACAGGAACATCGACAGCTATAAGTCTTCACTTTAGCAGATAAATAGTAAAAAATTCACTTTTCTTAATGAATATTTTATTTTTTGTCTAAATAAAGAAGTATATATCGAGAAAAAGCTTCTAACATCAAACTTCAATCGCTCGCTTCTAGACACCTCCTGCTGGAATTACAAAATCATAGAAACAATTCTTAGTTACAAGGCGTTTTCACG
Organism: Oculina patagonica; assembly: GCF_052425735.1. Taxonomy (NCBI): domain Eukaryota; kingdom Metazoa; phylum Cnidaria; class Anthozoa; order Scleractinia; family Oculinidae; genus Oculina; species Oculina patagonica. The sequence goes on along the minus strand of NC_135759.1, from coordinate 29,933,729 downwards.
CTATTACAAGAATTAGAACTACTAAATTATGGAAGGTATTGAAAAGAAGTTTCGTTAAAAATGCATATGGAAATTTAAAAGTCATATAATTCCTCGGGGCTTGGCTGGGAAATCAACGATGTTTCGTCTATCTCGAGAGGACTTGCAATTTTAAAGGCCAGAGCTGGAATGTTGAGTGTAAGAAATATTGAGTCTGATGCGTTTCATAGAGTTTTCGTAACAAGCAAACCTTGAAATAATGAATTTAATTATATCGAGCCTTCCGATAAAAAGAAGGATTGTCACATATACAACGGACATTGAATACTGTTAAAAAATTCAGATCGTGTGATTTTATACAACCGTAAAGCGCAAAGCCTGACATGACTTGGAATTGTTAGGAAATTGTATACATTGCGCAAGTTTTTAAACAGTAGTTAAAACTACTGATTTTCTAGATAGTTCTCCCTTTGAAACCTGGAAAATCGACCACGACCAAAGGAAAAAAGTGTTTACAGTGGGAAAACAACATATGTTCTATGGACACTGAACAACTTCTGCGGAAAGTTTGTAGACTGAATTGTCAGGGAAAAATTTTAAAATCAAGAATCATTGTTTGAGAATAAATGAGCCAAAAATAAAAATAATTAAACTGCTTCTTTTAATGCAAACCTTGAAAATTTACCAGGATGCGGCTGCTAGAAAAGCTCTTCAAAAGGATTACCGGTAGGCAAGTAAGATTTAATTCCGGAGTACGTTTGTAAATTGGATTGAAGTTTACCAACGCAACGTTATTCTTTTGTCACAAGAAGTAGATTATGACTATTATCAAATACTCCACCATGAAAGAAAGATTTTTTAATCTTAATACCCAAACAATTGGATACTCTCTAGGGAAGAATTAAACAAGCTTCATTTGATGCAGTCAGTTCACATTCATTGGCGTTCATGAGTCGAGTGTCCGACAAGGAATCCTTGGAACTAAATGTTACTGAATGTTATATTTAGACATGCCGATTTTTCTGCTAACGAAAAGATTTTAAAGCACATTTCTATGACGATATGAGCAGTGCGTTTTGTAGCCCAAGACAGCAAGGGTAGCTGGGCGTTCGGTTGGCAGTCAAGCTGGCCACTAGCGGCGGAAAACAAATGGATGATACTGAAATCAGTGTGGCATCATTAATATTCCAAAGTGGGTTTATTCATATTGCACTTATCTGACGGTTAACGAGCGTTTTGTTGCCATTGCATTGATTCGTAAGGTACTAATCCATTCTTTAAAGCGATCTGTAGCATCCCATGTAAAATCATAATCACCGTATACGAAACTAAATTTACGTTTTAGTTTATGGCAAACCGACTAGGTACCTTTAGGTCATGTAACGGTTGGTGTACGTTGGTAATACGTATTTCTACCGAAAACAGTTTTTAGTCATGTTATGTGAAATCCATAAACAATTTAGATCTCAGTTGTTAGTCCAACATTTATTCGAAGTGTCATTAGAATAGCGAGGATCGTTTTCACGTCATTAAACTATTATTATGGCTAGAACGTCATTAGCGCTATACAAGTAATAACTTGTTAGGGTCATGGTTGCTTTATATGGTGTACCACATTTGATAAACAGCATGTATACAACTTGTTTTTCTATTTCTTGCAGTGGCCTGAGAAGCACTGGCAGTCATGCCGCCATTGTTCTATCTGGGACTTCTTTTATTTCTTCAATTAACTCCTCTCTTAAGGTAATTAATTATAGCATTACTACAGAGATTTCAAACTGTTTTTATTCAATTCCTTTCACTCTAGATACTACCCGGCCCAGAGTTGCGCCTCTCTCATTTTTTGAAATTCGATTCTATCTTATGAACACCTTAAGAACAACTTCACATCATTGTTCATCAACTTTAGAAAGTGAAGTACTGAAATTGCTTTTTGCTTTCGAGGTGAACAGACGACGTGTCTTGTCGCTATGAGTGGAAGGATCAAGATAATAAGAAATGTCCCACTAATTGTACTGTAGGTCGATAGCATGAGCGTGTTAACTATAGGCACACCATCGTTTAATTATTTTGCTATCATAACGTTGGTCTTCTTTGAAAATGACTCTGACAACCCTTATTAAAGTCACAGCTCGGACAAGCCAAAGAGCCCAAGCGTGGTAGTATAATGACATTACTACTCTTTGAAAAACCACAGCTGAAGGATAAAAATATTTATGTGCATTAGTAATAACAGTTGAAGTTCTTTTCTTTAAAAACAACTTTACATATACATCCCATGATTTGCATACTGCTGCAAAGACATGCTTTAGGCTATTCAAAATCGATCCTTTTGTCTTTTCCTTTGAATAAACAATACCAAGAGCGTTTGGTCGATTTTTGTGAGTTATTATTATCACGACTTTAATAATGTTTTGCCTTCACGCCTTGAATTTTCTTTTAGTACACTTTACGCATAACATTTAAAGCAAACGTGGTTGCTATGGAAAGCAAACATAACATAAAAGCATGACTTTAAAACATTTACTTCAAAATTTACTTGTTTAAACCAGCAGTGTACGTACAATAATAGCGGTAGCAAATTATTTACGGTGTTGTTTCTGCAAATAACAATGGTAAATATTTTATATCCAAAGAGGAAGGGAAATTGAAACCACAACAGTTATAAAATCTTGTCATTACTCTTATTTCACTTAAGATGTAGAATCTCTTTTTCAAAAACAAATTAACCCTTCACGTGCGGTAATTTTTTTTTTTGACATTGCCGAAAAAGGCCAACTGATAGTTAACAATGCAATTAGACTACGAACCTGAGTTTTCTGTGAGCGAATAGTCAGCGAACCGTAGTGGTCTAATTGCTTTTGCCGTCCAAAACCTACAATTTTATGTATTTTTAAATTAAAAATCAAAAGTTATTTTCCCTTTTAGGGAGCAATGCGCGCGGCATCGTGTTTCTGTCGATAAAGATAACGTTACCCCACGGAAATTTAGTGTTCATTAAACAAATATTATTATTGTATTTTTTGGTGCTAAGTCATGAAGAGAGATGTAAAATATAAGTTCATCCTTTCACATCTTTACCTCGAGTTCAATTTTTGCTTCAACTGTTGTTTACTCCTGAGGAGAAGGTCTGAAGCCCAAAGAAAAAAACAAACCACCAACAATCAAAAAGAACATCATGGCATTGTACGTTAATCATGCTATTTTTTTAATTTCAGTTACGGGTTTGTCGTAAGGAATAACACTAGATTGGTAAACAACTCCACTACAACAGTCACACCACCAAAGACCGAAACAGCCAACACTCTGAAGTCTTTTCTTAGCACCACGTAAGTTTCAAGTAAACAGAAAGAGGATGGTTCCCTCATTTCGTTGCGTTTATTCTATTTTATTTTTCCCCAAAAAAAAAAACAATACTATACAAATCATTCACTTCCGAGATTTGATTTAAAAATGTAGTTTATGTAATCTAGTTGTAGTAATTCCTCTCCTTCTTTTACAACTAATTTATCAGTAAACTAAGTTCGATGCGAAAGTGCTGCTGCCTTTGTTCATTGGCAGTTGTACGGCGCCTTTATGAAGCTGTATAGTATATAGCTCCACTTTCCGTCTATATTTAAAAGCCAGCTCAGGGATATTGACTTTGTATGTGTGGCGCAGCCAGCCTTGTAATAAAAATAGGTTCTCTTGTCCTGCAGGAAACCTACAAAGGACTCGACAGCACGGGAACATAATCACAGTGAAATAGTCAAACCAGAAAATACACCGCCATGGTATGTCTAATACTTTTCATTGTCATAATTTAAGCTTTGGAAAACATAACTTAAATTTGGTTTAATGTACGACATGCAAATGCGTATCAGGTTTTATCTTAGGAATGGGATGATACCGTAATGATTCGATTTAGCGCCCTCCTTCCAATAAGCGCTTCCTTCCGAATAAGCGCCCCCTTCGAATCTGTTTTTGTCAATAAGCGCCCCCTATTCCAATAAGCGCCCCCATTCTAATAAGCGCCCCTATTCCAATAAGCGCCCCCATTCTAATAAGCGCCCCTATTCTTATAAGTTACCTATTGTGGAAAATTGCCCCTACTGAAGTCATCAACGTCGACTGGATAAACTGATCAACATTCACCATACCGTACATGTATATTTACTTCTAAAATGAACACTCCTTTTAAAAGAAACTGAACTTTCAACAATTTGTTACTGTTGCATTTTCTGTTATTGTCAGTTTTTTTAATATTTATTAAAGTTTTGTTTTAAACATTAGCTTGTTACTCCAAAAAATTAAATAAGCGCCCTGTCCCGAATAAGAGCCCTGTCTCGAATAAGCGCCCACCCTTGAGGTGCCAAAAGTAAATAAGCGCCCCGCCCCGGGCGCTAAATCGAATCGTTACGGTACGTCATAAATGACAATTTAATTATTTGGGATCTCATGGATAACATTAATTTGGAATGCCTTGAATCGTGATTGTCAAATGACTAGGATGGAATCAATATAGCAGTGGCTGATGAAATTCAGTTCTATTTATTCATTCCACGAAAGTAAACGTTTACTCAGAGTCATAGTAACTGATTGCTCTCGCAAAGAAACTTAGCACTGGTAACAAAACAGTTTTTCTTTCAACTAGACACATTTTAGTGATCTTTATGTTGTTTGCTCTTTTGGTGTAAAAGATAAACCGGTCTCTTGTAGCATAGATTTTATTAAATCTAGCGCTTGCAATCACTACTGGAGATGTTAAGCCTAGCAATATTAATATTTTAAGCCCAAAATTCAAATAAAACATGAGCACACAGATAAGTGAGAGCGCAGAAAGATAGTTGGGTGAATGAAGTAACCAACGAGCGAACGAATGAACGAGCGAGCATAGCGAACGAACGAACGAACGAACAACCGAATGAACGAACGGACAAATGAATGCAACTGACATATATTTATATATTTGATATTTGTTTCTTCAGGGAATACTATCTAAAATACGAGGAGCTAGTGATACCTGGAAGAAACGTTTCTGAAATTCTTGAAATTGTCTTTAAGAACTATGACAAAAGGATTCGACCATTTTACGGAGGTAAATGTTCTTACTAGTAAAACTAAACTTATTTAGGTACGTCTTCAACAGTATTATCATTTAAAATATCGGAATATGTGTTTTTGGATGCAACCTTATTTTAACCATGTAATCAATTTTGCACCTATTAAAGTATACCTAGTTCAGTTTCTCTCATCTAAGTTTGCATAGCAAGAGGCTCCCCCTTTTTTTGCTGCGTAACAACATCTTACATTCCAAGTCCAAGTGGAACGTCTTGTGTTGTTTTATTTCTTTTTTTCAGCGCTAAACCCTTCTTGTCGGCTTGGACATGTTAATTTTGTCATTTGGAGAAATCATCAATTTAGATCATTTTACTGATTGTTATGTTGTTTGCTCTTTTTGTGTTAAGAGATAAACCGGTCTCTTTTAGCATAGTTTATAATAAGAATCGCGCTTGCTATCATCAGAAACTGATTATGTTGTTTTATTTCTTTTTTTCAGTGCAAACCCTTCATGTCGGCTTAGACATGTTAATTTTGTCCTTTGGAGAAATCAGTGAAACAAGTATGGTAAGTGATGCCCAACTTTTGGTTCGATGTTTAAGTCATCGTGCCTGAGTTTTGAGCCAAATAGAGCACATTTGACGTTTTTACAATCCATCATTCTGTTTTGTTTTAGCAGAATAAATAAATAAACAAATAATAAATGGGAATTTGTAGTTGCACTTCCACAGGGTGGCTCTTCGTCTACTGTTTCCGATCAAATTGGAATCTAGCAGAGTTGATTTTGCGGAGGGAGGAAAACCGGAGAACCGGAAGAAAAACCCTCGGGGCGAGGACGAGAACTGAAAACAAACTTAACCCACAAATGACGCCGAGAATACTGCATTCATTGCACTTGTCACCCGCCATCTTCTTTTCGTATAGTCCTATCATATTTATATTAAGCAGTGAAAAGATTATAATTGGTTCGCCTTTATTTGCAGGATTTTGAAGTGGATTTGTATCTTGGACAGTTTTGGCAAGACCCTCGATTAGCCTTTGGCATTAACAGAACAATTATCCTTGGAGGGATGGCATGCGAAAAGTTTTGGCTACCCGATACATTTTTTGTCAATTCTATTGATACAAGAATACACAGGATGGTTTTCGCAAACAAGAAAATTTGGATCAATTTGATCAACGGTACCATGATGTTGAGTGCAAGGTGATTTTAAAGTGCAACGTTACATTTTTTTTATACTTTGGTAAAATGTGACAAAACAGGGGCGGATCTAGGTTTTTTCTTAGGAGGGGGTGCACCGCAGGTTATCTCAGGGTGTGGGTGGGGATGCACACCCTCTGCATCCTCCCCGAATACCCGCCCCTGCAAAATTCTTCATTTTTAAAGAAAGCACTTTTTACTGTTAATGCCACCATGAAAGAACTGACATACAAGCAAATGCTACAAGCACGCCAGGCAAATTGAAGTATGCTTTTTCAGATCTCCTTTCGAATTAGTATACCCAGCTTAAGAAAACGAATTATTATTCTGATGTCATTTTATAACAGGCTTGTAACAAAAAATTCATGCAAGTTGGACCTGAGAAACTTTCCTCTGGATCAGCAAACTTGTCATCTTGCTTTTGAAAGTTGTAAGTATACACCCCCAAACGTTTGCAGTGATATAATTCTAAAAATAATAGCTTCGTTACCTTTTAGAAGAAACCCTATAGAGTGTTTATACGTCATGAAAGTGCGTACGTATTTGTTTCTATAACTGACTGAGGTACATGGGATGGAGGAAATAATTTATTTCCCATTCTGGGTCCTTCCCTCATGCACTGAGCGTTTCTCAGTCATAAAATATAGTTTTTTACTAAGGAGGAATTCCTCAAAAACCTAAAAAAAAGTTGAATGCTACATTGTAGTTGAGCTAGCTGTCACCTAGACTTAAGAACTGGAAGCGAGGTTGTGTAGTAGCATATGTGGGTTATGTTTGTATGTTGTTGGTTTGTTTTACTCTGTCATGCTTGATATCAGGCTAGCCAATGAAGAGCTCCATCTCCTTCTCTTTTACTGTTATTGATCTTATTTCGGTAAGAGATAGTGGTAAATGCAACCTTCGTTCAAATAGTGGTGGCGTTGCATATATCTTGCTACGCTGGATGACCGATCCTTCCACGAGGCTGCCCCAAAGCTTTGGAATAATCAATTTCCACTTTTTTTAAAAATAAAATACCCCATCTATTGGCTGTTTTTAAAAAGCTTCTTAAGACGTTTTGTAGAGCCAAATTCTTGACTTTACATCAAAGCAATTTTTTTTTCTCAATTTAGATTTGTAGTATAATTGTAATCTCGTAGGATTTTCTTTCTTTTCGTATTGTTGTAATTTGCTTGGGAATGCCGTTGTAATTTTTATTGATAACAGTGCAATATAAATAAGAGTATTAATTTATTTTTAATTGTTATAAATTATTACAATTTTTACTTGCATATTTTAGTTTCATACGAGGAGAAGGACTTAAAGTACAACTGGCGATCAGAGGTGGAGAGTTCAATATTTATTTACGACAATGAAATGGCGCAGTTTGACATTGTGAGTGCCAAGAGATACCTAAAACATAAAGTCTATCATTCTGGTAAGGAATATTTTTTTCCTCAATGACGACGTTAGGTAGAGATTTTACTTTAACTATTATTTTTTAAAGGATTTAAATAAGGCAAAGCAAATCCCGATAGTTAATGAGGATACTTTTTAATTTTACCCCTTATTGAATGATACTTAAAAGCTTCAGTAATGCCATGTTTCGCATTTGTTGTATCACGATAAAAGAGGAGATTATTTTTTTCTGACGTCTCTGACTGAACAAGCAGGTTGTGTATAGTATTTTAGGGACAAATAATGTAAGGCAAAAGCTGCTATCGCGAATTAAATATATAAATGAAATGTTATTGTTAACACGCTTGTTGTGGTTCAATTTTACCCTTGGAACAATCTAGAATTTTTTTCTAATTTTTATATTCATTGTCACATATTACCATAGGCAAATACCAATATGTACCATGGGTAAAATGGAACCATAACCTACATACAGACCGGGCTAAAGTTTCCAACACCAGCTAATGAATAGGAAAGAGTCACAAAACGGTAGTCCGAATATCGACCTCTCGGCCACCAATCTGATCCCAAGATTCTTACTATCGATGGTATATTTTTTTCAGTGATAGCATGGTAATAAACTTGTCACTAACATCAATATTTTTTATGTTTTCGCAGAAACGTTCTCCGGTTTAACAGCTACTATGAAGTTTCGTCGACGATCCATGTACTACATCTTCCAAATGTACATACCATGTGTGTGCATTGTGGCACTTTCTTGGGTGAGCTTCTGGATTAACCACGAGGCAGTACCTGCCCGTGTTGCACTAAGCATAACCACCGTGTTGACAATCAGTTATATGCGAGGCAGCGTGAACGCAGGAATGCCACGCGTCTCTTACCTGAAGTCCATAGACTATTTCCTGCTAGGAGGGTTTGTGTTTATCTTTATGACGTTATTGGAATACGTTCTTGTCCTCAAACAGTCTCGCAAACTGCACATATTTCATGAAAAGAAAAATGACTACGAGATGACCGAAAATGGAGAGGAGCCGGTAAGTTGCCGCATGATGATTATCCCTTCCTTCTGTAACAAACCTTTTTGTCGGGCATTAGAATGCGGGCCGTCTGTCCAGTTCTGTTCCCTGGTTGTTTGATTATTTTACAAATTTACAAATATGCGAATGTGTGAACCCTTTCCCCTTTTTCCTTGTCTTTCTATATTTTCCTTTTATAAGAATTAGTTTGTATCCCTGTATACAGACAAGTACGTCTAAAACTACTTAATTTGTTCTTTATTATTACTGAAACAAGATGAACTCAGTTATATTGGCTTACAAAACCACCCCATATTTCGCGTTAAAAACGCTTTGAACACTTCAATTTTAGGAACGTCATATTTATTTCGGCACACGCAAATGAGTCTTGGAAAAGAGAGAAGAGTAAGAACTCAATTCTAACAATTAAATGTCTGAACGAGAAAAAGGTTGCTTTTAAAGCCAATAGAGAAAATGCTACCTGAACGAAATGAAAGAAAAAACAAACTTAAGGTAATTTAAGGCAATTTCTTATCTTCTTTTCCGAGAATACGTAAGAAAAAAAGGTTCCTATTCTTTTTCATGCTTGTTTTCTTTTCTTTTTTCTTATTTTAGGATCGGAAGCCTCTCCTTGTAACGGTGGCATTCGATGGCAAAAGCTACAAGTTTAAACATTCTTTGGATGACATGGAGAATGGAACCAGCTCGCCTTACCCGAAAAAGAAAACCTCAGTGCACGAACGCAAACGAAAACAAAGCCTTGCAACGCGCCTGAAACCTTTTTTCGCAAAGAGAGAGGGTAGACGAGGAGTCATGCAGCTTGTGAAACGGAAATTCAGTTCTGAGAAAGGAGTCCACTACTTAGATCAGTACTCAAGAATTCTGTTTCCTCTGGGATACGCTGCTTTCCTGACGACCTACTTCGTCATCTACATGTCGTAGAGGCAAAGTAACTACCGAGTGCAACATCCATCAACGGAAATCGGACAAAAGAACTTTATGTCGGATGGCCACTCCAAACACCACACAATACGTCAGGGCTTCAGCAATGTGTACAAAGAACTGTGACAAAGTTTCACCGAGTTAAACGTTAATTGTCACAAGGGGTAAGAGTTTTATTATATCGATGGAATGATGTTGCAACCGGCAGAGCTATAGAACGACCCGTCGCGACAATCTTATGTTTGGTCTTAATGCAGCTAGTGAAACGGAAATAATAATAACGTAGGGTGTAGCACACATTCTACAATGTGTAACTGAAGTTGAAAGATGAAAGGACACACCATCGCCTAAATATAGTATAGCATTATTAAATTATCAAATGAAGACCAATCATAACTTTTTATATCACATCTGGTCCTGCCATCACAAACTATTGTTAGAAGCACGTGATACCAAAGCGATGGCCACAAAGTAGCACTGTCAAATCATTGTGAGTTGTTTCTCCAAGTGTGCAGTTTCGTTGTGTTTCTGATCTAAGTACTTTTATTTGTTATAGAACCCCAGCAAATATAATTAGATAACACATTGCTGTATTGTGTTTAGCAGCGGTTCTCCGAGTCTAGCAAAGGTAGAGACTAGCTAAAGAAAATGGGAATCCTTGAACGATGTTTGTAATTATAGTCAATAACATAACTATCAACAAGTGTTTATTATGAAAAGGTATTTCTGTAAAGAGACATTTTACGAACAGTTACATCAAAGTTGCATAGTTTACGTAGGTAACTTACAAGAAAGATGTATATTAAATTAGATTAAAACAACAAACAAACAAACAAACAAAAAGAAATTAAGAAAAACAAGGGAACAAACAAAGAAATTAAGAGAGACGTGTAAGAGCATTCTCCAAACTAAAGTCTAGTTCATTACGAACTTTACAATTTTGATACATATATATTTGGTTGAATTATATCTTACCTAGTTTAGCTATAACTTGTAAAGTACAGAAAGTGTCCATAGTAAAACGTAAGAGGTGAAATAAACAATTACAAAGTATAGCATTTGCCTTGAATGCATCAATTTATATAGATTACTTCATAGAAAGTGCGACGTACGGATTTATATTCACGAGCTGCAAAACTTTGGAAAACGAACGAGTGAGCGTAGCGAACGAGTGAGTTTTTCAAAGTTTTGATACGAGTGAATATAAATCCGTACAAAGCACTTTCTATGCTGTAATTTGTTTATTATATATATAACGAGAATTCAACCATTAGACACTTTACGCCGATTTTTCCAGTTTATAACCTTTGCCATAACGGTTAACGGCGCGAGAAAACAAAGCAGCAAATGCACATAACTTTACAAGCGAATTCACTATTTCAATGATATAAGAAAGGAAAATTACTGGCGACAAACTCTCTTAGACAAAAGCTTTATTTAAATAAAAGCACTACGTTACATGTACCTTAAAAGCAAAACTTCGTATCGCATCGAGGTAATTTCGTCACAAGCAAATTGAAACTACTGGTCAATCAACTGGCGAATTTTGAACAAATTGTGACAACACAAGGAGTCGGTTAATTAAACAATAATTACGACGTAAATCCAGATTGAAAAATACAATTTACTTTACCAAGACGATCCCAAGAGTGCCTGAATATTCTTAGAAAGTCCGCGGATGTGTTGCAAGTTCCGATGAAAGTCTGTCTTAATTCCCTTTCACTTATCGATACTTCGCCTTCGCCTGTCTTCACTTTCACCTCGCCTTTGAAGAATGATTTCTATCACTGCTGTATTCTTTAGGTTTGTTTAGCGTGTTTCTATTGGCTTGCCTTTCCATTAAGTTCTTAAAAGGCAAAGCTTTGTAAAGGAACAAAACGTGTAGACCTGTTTTCAAAACAACTGCCGTCGAAAGCAAACTTGCCGCTCGCTTAATCGCTTTCTCAACCTCGTTGGAAACCATTTAAATTCTCGCGCTGTGATTGGTTGAGTCGTACTACTCTATAGATGATGATGGTTATATTTTTCACATGTGAAGAAAGCTATACGCGAAGCTGATTGGACGTATCGCTTTTTTCACATGTGAAATATAGCAAATATAGAATTCTATTCATAAGGTTTATTGCTTAAAATTATTGCTATATATATAATAATAAGTAATACACAGCTTATGCCAAACCATACATTTTCTATAGAACGAAACGTGATAAATCATTGATCAACGCTCGTTCTCAATCAACAGTCAAAACAACACAAAACGGACTCCATGTGGAACATTTGAGTCAAAAAATACTCAAAATGTAGAAAGCTTCAAGTTCATATAATATATCAATGCATTGTTGTGAATTCAACCAAATGAATCATGGAGGATAGGGGCATTATTATCGCGAGCCTCAGTTATTCTCAAACAAGAATGATTATCTTCTCTTCCCTGAAGGCATCTATTTGATTGACGCCTTAAGTTTTTTTTTCTTTAGACAGTGATAACTAATTGCCTCCCGTAACCATGACACGTTCTTGTCTCAACATTTTTAGTTCATTACACTGTTAGCTGTTTTGACTGATTTGCACCAATTAACATCGAATACAGTTGTTGATATTTTACCCCTTCCCCCTTGTTTGATTTTACTGTGATTGCGACGGGTTAAAATACAGAAAAGTAATTGATTTTCAAGCAAGAAAAACATCTTCAGGAACTCACGCCGCAGTTTTCATATAAAAACCCCAAGCAAACTTGACCTGAAAATTAGTTTTGCAAGCAGGGGTTTATTCACCATTGCTGTGGAAAGCTTGATTAACTGAGTCACGCGGTGCCGGGGCGTTTATAAGACTTTTTATCCCAGTAGTGTAAAGCAGCCTCTCTTTTCAACAATCGAATGCTTGTAGTAAAACTATTTTTGGAGCCTAAGTTAAAAAAAATATGTAGGAAAATGGAAAAAGGAAGGTTGTCTTTATACTAATATTGTGCGTGTACTAAAATATACAAGGTGGTCATTTCAAGTGAAACAATAAACATTTGAGACTCGGCCTTGCCTCATTAACATTCAGAATGCGACAATATAACTGCGTTTAAAAATTTATGCGCACCTGCGAGGCACAATTTAACTCGAAAAATTGTATGATTGGCAACTTTAACTTTTCAGATCTCAAAGTTTTAAACAGAATCGATGTTTTCTCAAATTAAATTTGTTCTTCACTAAAAAGTCGTCTTTGCAAATGATAAATCATCTTATTTAATGCATGAGGCAATTGGCAAAAATTCAATTGCTTACAAGAAAATGTTTTGTTATTTTTTTGTACCGTTGAAAAGATGAAATAGCGTTCCTAGTAAGAAGAGAAATGGTACCCCGCTGTGGCATCCGGGAGTTTCGTGAGATGAAACCTTATGGGAAAATTGCATACAATTTAAAACATAATTCGATCCAGTGTGCCGCTATTAAAATTTTAGTTCTCCGTTAGAAGGATGGGAAGAAGGTTAAGTAAAGTCAGGTAAAGGGTGTTGACTTGATAGAGGTTTTCAATCCTTCGCTTCAAGAAAGGTAAATGTTTTCTAAAAACTGATTTAGTTGTCATAATGATAAAATACTTTACTTCATTAACGTATTTTGAGTTCGACTGTTTAACTTTGGCTCAAAGTAGAGGTCTTCGCACGCTGAAATATTACATCCAAGAAGAGGAATAAGGACATATCGTACGATGGTTTCTGTATAATTTTAATTTTCGAAACTCTGTAAGCAGTTTTACTTTGAGTTAGTTTTAGTTTTTAGGAACTACTTCTCATATATTTATTTCGTTAACTTTCATGGCTAGAATGGATTAATTTCATCATGTTTCTCGATCCTGCTCAGAGAACTGAACTGTTAAATACAATTTAAAAAAGTTTTCACGTTTTACTGAAAGTGTTTTTGCTGATTGGTAAGAAATCAAAATAGTCACAAATAAAAGTAGCTGCAATACTTATCTCTAAAGGTTCGGTTAAAATATGAAAATTCACCCTCCAATTTGTACATTTATCCATACGTGTGTTTCACTTTTTAACACTTTTTTATTAAAAGTATCATGATAATTAACAATTAGAAATCAAACAAGCGCATTCGTGTCCTTTCGCTATCGCTGATACCCGGTGTTGGAGATCATGACCAATACTTCATGATCACTGGAGAGAAATATATTTGAAAAATTTTTTCTTGGGAAAAAAACGGATAAATTATTGTGTACCTGAAGAATACGGAAACCTAACATTGATCCGAATGGCGAATTTCTTGGAGAGAAAGTACACCCGAGTAGAAACATTCTGAAAACAACTTAACAAAATCACCAGGAGTCAAAGACATGATTTATTATCGAGCATAGTAGTTTAATTGTTTAACCGAATTTTTTGGCATTACCTGTTACGTTCTGAACGGCAGGAGTTTACAAATCCAGCGAAAGATTGATCAAAAAAGTATGTAACGTCCAACCGCAATACCGGACTAAGTAAATTTATAAATTCAAAAAAAAACTCCATATGGGTTTATTTGACTGTATAATTAATGTTTTTACTTCAATTTTTGTTTTGTTTGAATGCTAGGTCAAGGTAAGGGTATTGTCAGTTTGTTCCATTGAATTTTTTAAAATAAAAAATTTCAACGTGATCTGAATACAGTTCACGTGACAATGATCGATAGAATTGAAATCGACCTACGCCTTAAACGAAATATCAGTTATAATGTGTTTTAATATCAATGTTGATACTGAATAAAGGGAATTGGATGAAGGCGTCATTTTCATTTTTGTGATAAGTGTCGAAGGCAGTAAGAACGTGGGGAAGAATCCCATGAAGGGTGATCAGTTTTACCCAAACTTTTTATCATGTGGAACGAGTGTGTTACATACGACTACCGAGAACAAATCCAGCTAATGGCAGGCTGGAGCGCTTGAAGCCAGGACCACCAGCTACTGCAAAACCTAAACCCCACGAATGAACTGCCAAATCTTACGACGGGCTTACCAAAACCAAATTGAGGCCTAATATCTCAGTTTTTCTCCAGGTTTGTGCAGCATAATGACACCAAGGAATGCAAAGGTGGTCGCTCTGACTCTTCTATTGGCTGAATGCTTTGCTTCGAACCCATTGTGAGTATAAGACTGATCTCCAAATGCTCATTAAAATGCAACCAAAAACAAATAGGAAGTAATAAAGAGTTTGATTTCAAAAAAAGAGATTTATAAAATGTTTCCGAATTCGTATCTTTGGTCTGCAGCTTCAAGTAAACTGGCTATGCTTTATAACCCTATTTAGCCTGGGGAAGCCCAGATAGGAGGGGACGGGGTCGCTCTGATTTCAAACTTGTATTACTACAAGTGTGTTAAACCCGGGGGGGGGGGGGTACTCTCTATAATAGCCTATACGGGGAGGCTCCGCCCAAAAGGGGTTCCTTTTTCAGGCTTCGGGTATATAAAAGGGTAGGGATTTCACGAGTTTAAGTATATGAAAGGGTATGGAAATCTGTCATTTGGCTATTTAAAAGGGCCTTTAATTAAAATATTTCGGAACAGACGCAATTTATGGCTGTATTATTTTAATTTATTAAGCGCCACATAACAAATGACAAGAATAACGTCCTATTGTAAGTCCACGCCATGTCTCTTAGGTATATGAAAGGGGTACCTTTTCTCAGTTAAAGGTATACGAAAGGGGTACAATTTCTGTCAAAATGGTATATAAAAGGGTAAGGGGTTAGAACTTGGGGCGGACCCTCCCCGTATACAACTTTTTGAGTACCCCCCCCCCCCGGGGGTGTTAAATCAATTATGACCAAACACGTGATTCGATGTTTCCGCCAGTGGCAACCATTCCTCCCGAAGTATGGTGTTTCTAAGTTTAACTTACTGTTTCATTAAGATTTCGTTTTAATAAATTAAGAGTTCGGTCCAAACAGTTCTGAGCAATTTCAATATCTAATATGGCGGAGATAGCCAAGATCACGAACAAAAAACACAGGGGCCAATTAAGGTAAACCAAGGCATTTAAACTATAAGTACAAGGTGCAAAGATGGATTGTCGGAGATACTTAAACTCGTATGAGTACTGAACATTATGTCAGAGTAGCCTTACTCGGAGTTAGGCAATATGCATCATCAACTGATCAGACGAAAACAGCACTTCCGTGCATTGCTCTGAGAGCAATAACGTCTCTTAAATGTTTCTTTTTTTTTCATAAACAACAAAAAATACTTTAATGATTTTACCTTCTTTCTCAGCAAGAATTACAAGCCGAATATGTCTCTTGTACAGCCAGGGAGGAACATGTCTAAACTGCTTAGCACAATTATGACGAACTATGACAGGAACATAAGGCCGTTCTATGGAGGTAAGAGAGAATAAAACTGAGTAAACTAGTAAACTATGGTACTATCAACCAGTTTTAGATAAATGTATTGATAGCTCCGGTATATGGCTATTTTTTTATCCGTTATTGTAATCTCGCCCCTTCCTTTGGTTTGTCGTTCCAATAAGCAACATAGGGTGTTGAGGAACACAAAGACTCATTTCCTGAGTCATTAGCTGAAAACAATTGTTTTATGAGCTTTCCTATGAGTTACTTTGTTGAAAAGACATAAATATATCTTATAAACAAAAACAGCCAGATGCAATTTAGCCACCACGTACTCAGATGCTCAAAAAGTAACATGAAAATCTCTCTTAGAAATTATTATGTTTGATGCTTGGGGAACTGACCGTTAACTTGAAATGATCATTATAATCATACATTGGGGACGACTTTTCACGTACTATACGTTTGGGGTATGCGCTTTTTAACCTTGTTCTTTTGCCTTCATATCAGTGAAAGCCGTTGACGTCAACGTGGATGTACTTATCTTGTCATTTGGTGAAATACAAGAGGCAGATATGGTGAGTACGTACTTTTTTACAAATTTGTATCTAAAGCATGATGCCCATTTACAAGAGACGTGTTGTTAAAAACAAAGAAGTGAACAAACAAACAAACAAACAAACAAAACAGATTGAAAAACATAAAAATTCTGAAATTAAACTATTTCGTTAACTTTGTTTTCTTGCCTTTTAGGAGTTCAGTTTGGATCTGTATCTTGGTTTGTTCTGGGAGGATCCAAGGCTTGCTTTGGGTCTTAATCGAACTCTTACTCTTGGAGGGGACTATGCAGATAATTTCTGGCTTCCTGACACATTTTTTGTTAATTCAGTTCAAACAAGTGTCCATGAGACGATACTTCCGAACAAGAAAGTTTGGCTGAATTTAAATGGCGGACACATGATGCTTAGTGCACGGTATGATCAATTGATTTTCTTTTTCTTCTTTTCCTTCATGAGCTTGTTGTTGTTGTAGTACTATATTTACTAACAATAGCCTCCACCTTTCATTCAGTCGTAAACAGGACTGAGGCAAAATGGAGTGACAACGGAAATGTTTAATTGCTTCCGGTTTATTTTTGGCTCTTCATTGATTATTGACTATGTCGTTCTTGATGAGTCAATAAAGGTCTACCTTCAACGACAGACAAACGCTATTGGGGATGTTAAAAAAACGCTTCAGTTAACAATATATTTTGAATATATCTACGCATTAACAGATTAAGAGCCCCTTCTCTCCCCCATATCAATGTTCAAGTCTTACTTAACGTAAGGGTGAGCTATATGGTCTGAGTTTGATATACCACACATGCGATTGAATTAGGTGGGAGGGGAAAAGGAAAAGAGCAAACCTTCCCAAAACTTTTGTCTGTGGTTGAAGCTCTGTCACTGTTTTAAGTGTTGTTGTTGTTGTTTTTTTGTTATGATTATTTTCATTTTAAATGCTGATGCGGGGTTGAAAAACTCTATGAAACGAAGAGTGGTTTACTGTGTAGCACTTAAAGTAAATGTCGATAGTTGGAAGAAACGTCAAAATAGTGCCTAGATAACTAAATATAACACAGGTGTTTTGGGGATAACCCTTTCTTTAGTGTTATGGGTTGACACCGAAAATGTCTAAAAAAAGGATTGGTTACCGTATGTTTATAATGACGAGAGTTATATGCATATTTACAATACAAAACGAAAAAATATCACACGGAATATAGCAGCTTAGAACCATTTCCTAAAGTTTATACTGTCGCTAGTGGTGTAAATAATCTCTTATTATGTCTCCTTAGGATGAAATCTACTGCCTCTTGTAAAATGAACCTACGAAACTATCCAATGGATGACCAGATTTGCCACTTAGCTTTGGAAAGTTGTGAGTGGAAATTTGAGCTGATGGCAAACTGCCATCCCTTTTTGTAAAATGTTTTTATGCTTTTTCTGCCGGGTTATTTATAACCTAGTTAGTTTCATGTATTTATATTTATTTTTTGGAGGCGGGAAGTAGTTTTGGTTTTGTCTTTATACTATGGAGGAGCTGTTATCAGGAGTTAATGTTGTTTTTGGTATATATCTGCTTGCTCGGTTCATTTGGAGATGAAAAGAACAATTCTTTAGCCTTTATTAGTTGAACGTTTAAATTTTAAGATGTAAATGAATACGTTCAAACGAATTTCCTCTTTTTACTTTTGGCAAATTTGCTAACATTCAGTATGAGGTAAAATTAAAGTTCTGTATGAAGAAAGAGAAATCACACTATGAATCGTCCTGTCTCGATCGTCTCGTTATGTCTCGTATTGCTAACACCAAACTTTCTCTCCAGTCTCTTATGACAAAGATGACCTACAATACACATGGAAGAAAGACGTTGGGACAGAAATTTACATATACGATAAGGAAATGGCTCAGTTCACTGTCTTCAATGCAACGAGGAAGCTCAAGCATCCATTGTATCACTCAGGTGACAATTTACGAAACATATTCCAATTTAGAGAAATTTCTATTATTGAAAAAGGACGATAAAATAAGCATATTGCGACAGGTATACTGAAACAACAGACCTTACAAAAAACATTATTATGAACCAAAGGATCACATGAATGAAGCCTTAGTTCAGTTAGCTTCGGGTGCAGCTTGAAGAGTTCGTTTAGTTTGCTTTAACTATCCGACCGCCTGGAACAGGGTCACATGTATACAGCATACCTATTGTTTGATATGGTTTTCATAAAACTAACAATAACAAAAAATAGGGGCTAGTGTGAGAAAAGAGAGACTTGATCTGTTTAACGAAGCTTTCTTTTTTTCTGTAGAATCATTTTCCGGTCTAACAGTGACCATACATTTCCAGCGTCGTACAATGTACTATATCTTCCAGATGTACATACCCTGCGTATGCATCGTGGCTCTCTCATGGGTAAGCTTCTGGATTGATCCGGAGGCAATTCCCGCACGTGTCGGTCTTAGCATCACGACAGTCCTGACCATCAGTTACATGTTAGGTTCCGTTAACTCGAACCTGCCTCGCGTGTCCTACCTCAAGGCTATCGACTACTTTTTACTGATGTCTTTTGGTTTCATATTTTCGACTCTGGTGGAGTACGTGTTTGTCCTAAGGTATTCAAGAAGGATGAAATATGTTGGGAGCTTTGTTCCTGGAGACAGGACCCATGCTGCCTTGGCCAAACAAGATTGGGTAAGTACATTGAAGTGGGTTGTTAATTATCACTTAAAAACAACACGATTTGAGAAGGCGTGTTCTGCTAACATTATTAAGTTTTCTGCTGCGGTGTAGCATTCTAAGGGATCATAAATAGCATCAATAACTACTGACCAAGTATAATGCCAATCAGAGTGTCAAGGAAGTGTTTCAAAATACTGAGCTTTTTTTATTAAGCACCAGAAGGGCTATATGAGTATATAACGTTGTCTGTGTTTTGGGACACAGTACGAGTCACGATGATTTCGTGGATCCGATCAAGATTAGCTTGCACTCGATTGGTGTGCGAATACGCTAGGTATCGATTCTGACCAGTCATAAATCTCGTGCAACAAAATCACTTTTAAAAGCACTGTACATCACTTAACTCAAATTATAAACCCACTGGTTATTCTAATGAAACAAAACAACTTCGCTTTTATTGATGCGAGGACACCGAAACGTTATTTCATCGTCTTGTCGCCGATAATTAGCAATTTTTACAGAAATTAACTCAGATTTGCAGTTTTATAATTACTATTGACAATAAGAATAGCATTATGCGATTTTTTCTCTTTACTTTCTATTTTCAGGCAGACCATGACTGTCACAAAATGGAGATACGAATTTGCATGGGAGGTAAATCCTACATTTTCACCGACTCCATAGAGAACGCTTTGGGCACTTCGAAGGGCAATAAAAATGGCAAAATCTACAAACACAGTGGACCAAAGAGGCCTATCAAAACTTGCAACCACTCAAAGCCCATCTATAGGAAAAATAAATATGGTGATAGAAAGTCGCTGATAGAGAAAATAAAGACAGCTTTTGGTCACAATATGGATGGGAATAAAATTGACAGATACTCAAGATTTCTATTCCCCTTTTGTTATTCACTGTTCTTGACAATATACTTCGTGGGATTCACATTTGGTAGTCAGGCTGTACAGAGTCTTTCAGAAGGAGACGTCTACTAATAATACTGACAAAATATTATTATTATAACTTAATTTTTAATTGTGAAGTTTCCCCGCTTTCCAACGGAGCTGTTAACCTTGTCTCAATGACCTCGTATTTCAAATACAGTTTAGGTCAGTCTAGGAATTAGATTTCCTGTTTGAAGTATAAAATCACATCGGAATCAACTCCAGAGAGAAAGAAAAAGAAAACAATGCCGATTTATTTATGTATATATTATATTATAGACACAACTTTCAATTTTATAATCATGTGATTAATACTTTTTTGCAAGGCTGCGAGTATAAATAAAATAAAATATTTACATTTCATAAATATCGAACCACCGTCTTCCAGTAAGTTACATGTCGAAGGACATTTTATATACAATTTCCTTGGCAATCGTAAAATATTATGCCAGTAAGAGGTACTTTGTATTTCAAATCATTTAAAATAATGTTAGCAACAAATAGACGATAAAACGGCTGGGTCTGGGAAATCTGATAATCAGAAAATACCAATTAATAACATAAATTTTGAGATGGATAATAATTAAAAACATATCGTTAAATGCGTGTCTGAGAATTTGGAATTTCTATTAAAAGCATACGCAATGCGGAGAACCGATATTTATATATTAAATGACACTTGCTTCAGTTGTAAATATAAGTAAAGTAAATAGAACATTATCTTAATGCTAAAAGACTGAAAGCGTGCAGGCGTGCACGTGCAGATAATGCTTGCGCATGCGCTTGACATGTCAAATATGGCCTGCAGTTACTGTCCGACATTACCTGATGCAATTAGCAATATAAACCCTTGTATTCTGCCAGGCTGTGAAATAATCCCCTATCTACCTAATGTGCTTTGCCATACTCAATGCAACTTTTATTATTCTGCCGAATCACTCAGGCACACTTGAACATTACAATCTCCAGCAACAGGTAACACAGAAAAAAAAAACAACAACAGTTAAGTTTAGTTTCTACCACATTGGATTTGCAATCATCAATTAAAAACCGCCAGCTTTTTTACCACTATCGTATTTTCTGATGTTGTTAACATTAAGGTTTGTGGATTTCCTTTGGCCTGTGTAGACAACAATATTAACAACATGAATCTGTTTAAGGAAAATCCCGATAGGAATTTTCTTATCCAGATCGGCAAATCAACGGGTGGGTAGTAATCCACCATTCATCGTAGGACCAAGACTGCCAAGAGCGATGAATGAGATCATGGTACAGTAGCAAACGGTAGGAGGGGGTACAAAAATCACGAGAATATTGAGAATTATTTCATGAATCACGTATTTAATAAACATAATTAAAGAAAATCAGCTTTAACTTATTAAAACATGAGAAAGGATGATTTATCATCAGTCAAGGCATATTATTTTAGGGACAAGCTGACAGTGCAAGAAAAGTCCCCAAACGCATACATTCAGAGATCATTTCAGTTTTTACCTTCACGATTCGTGCTGTTTCACAAAGAGAACACGGACGAGGTGTCTTTAATAGGCATAAAAACGCGTGTCGTACCAGACGGAGCAATATTCCTTTCTACTATCGTGGACTAGAGTTGAATTGGTCTTCATCAATTTGTAAAAAAAAAAAAAAAAAAACTCAGTCCATCATTTCGACTTCTCTCGCATTTTTTTTTTTTTTTTTTTTTTTTTTTTTTTTTTTTTTTTTTTTTTTTTTTTTTTTACAAAAAAAATAAACCAATTTTTTATCCAAAAAAAAAAGGGGAAACTTCTTTTTTATCGAGCAAATGAAAGCAAACATCCAAACTCGATTCGGTTGAAAGCATGAATGATTTTATGTACCTATGGCGCCTGCTCAAACAACTCACATATCAAAAGTTTAAGAGGAGTACTTTTTCGTGCTTCCCTTTACCAAGAATATTGCCAGAAGTATCTAATAGCCAGTGCGCTGTTGTCTTTTGTAATACTATAAGCTACTATACCTTTTGCACTTTGTAACCATCTCGTCGCTTTGTAATACCTGACGCACTTTGCTAACTCAACGCACACTGAAATAACACTTGAGTTGTCTTCTGACGTACTTTGTAATAATAGTCGCACTTTGTTAGTAAAAGCACTTTGTAATAACACGTCTTCTGAGGCACTTTGTAAAATATTGGTTGCTCTTTGAAAAACCTTAAGCATTTTGTAAAACTTAAGGAACCTTGAAATTACACTTGTCTTCTCTCGGACTTTTTTAATATTGATCGTACTTTGGAATACCTAACGCAGCTTGTAATAACACTTGTCGTACTTCGTAATGGAACAGCTGTCCTAATTTTAATACATGACGCACTTTGTCCCGGTAAACACTTGTGTTCTGTAATACAGCGTAATAATTGTCCTACTTTGTAATACCTATCGCACTTTGTCATACCCGACGCAACTCTTCAAAACATACTTGCAGCACTTTGTACTGAAATAGCCGTTGCACTTTGAAAAAAGCCGCTCGCACCTTATAATGGCGGCTTAGTATTAATGATTACGACAGCTTTTATAACAAAGTGGGACAGCTATTTCAATACAAAGTGCGATGTATGTTATTACCAATTGCGGCAGGTATAAGAAAGGGCGATAATATTACTGCCTAGTGCAATTCGTATCACAAAGACGCGGGCTATTATTTCAAAAGAGGTCTCCCATTATCTTCCTCACGTTGACAATATCAAGGTGTAGTTTTAGACAAAGCTAAAAGATATTTTTTAGTGAAGAGGAAATCGCCAAAGGTTGGTAAGGTACGTGACGATAATAAGTAAATTGCTGTTGAATATTCACAAAGCCTTCCCGACAGAATCGTTAAATCGAAATCTATAGCCGTCAAGTGACAGGACCCTTTATTATTCAATAACAACACCACATTGCGACAGGACATTTTTTTCTTCAATAACACGAGTTAAAAAACAACAGGTAAGTTTGTTTTTTATCACGTTAATTTTACGACACTCAATTGAAACCCGCTCTGTTTTCTACCACTATCATTCTTCTGCTGTTCAAATTTGTGATTATGGATTTTCTTTGGCCAGAATATTTGTAGCACAAATCTGATTGAATAAAACCCCGAGGTATTTTCTTGTCGGGTCGACAAATCAATGGGTAGTAATCCACCATTCATTGTAGGATCTACAGCGTGATCGGGGTTGAAAAGGGTGTGGACTACAAGAATCACGAGCTTTTTATTTTATTCAAATCACGATTAAAGTATATAAATATATAAAGTATATTTAGACCATTTCACGAATCACGTATTTAATACACATCATTGAAGAAAATATGCTTTACTCCTAGCCTTCTCTCAGTCAAGGCATGCTCTCTCTGGCTAGCCGAAGTTTTTGAGGAAAGTCCTAAAACGCAGCCAGAAATAAATTGCGTCACACTAGAGCAATCCATGAATCAACACTTTATGACATGTAAATACTTTGTGGATTTGACAACTGTGTACAAAAAAACATAAAATTTCACTCTCTTGGCCTGGCCTTTAAGTGGCCTTTAACAATCTAAGATTATTGAACTCAAAACCACAATTACACCTTCTTACGACCAAGAGAATATATATAATTTGTCAGTGATTAAACCTTTCGGCCTTCAATTGCTATTACTAAAATTGATCACCTTTAGAGTTTTTAAATAGCTGTGTTCCTGATTCGAGGCCTCGGAAAAAGATGCTTAGCTTCTTTGGCTATTCCAAAACTGACCTTATATATTTACATTTCAAGTTTGCACCTTATCTGCTATCGACCTTTCTTTTTTATATTTTATACTCGCATTTAGAGTCACACCATAAATATAAATAAAATTTTCTGGTTAAATGGGTCTTAGTGTTAATTTGTAGCACGAGGTAGAGAGTGAGACATCTACACGCCACATTGTGCTGTTTGAACACGGATCGTTAAGTTATTGTTTCTCCTTCGGTCCACCGTGCGTCTGGAAATCATCGCCACGAACTCGCGTCTGAAGTTGTCGTTTAAGACTGCATACACACAAGGATTGCAGGCGCTGTTTGCGAACATCAGCCACTGAACAAACAGGACGAAAGAGGTGAGAGCCTGGGTGAGCTGCGCCTGGCTGAAGTCGAGGTACATGTAGACAATGTGGTATGGTAACCAACAGAAGCCGAACAGCATCACCACAATCACCAGCATACGGACGGCCTTCCTCTGAGCACGGTTGGTTGCTGAAAAAAATACTATAAAAGCTGCAATATGTGTATATTTGAACCGGTTGTGTAACACAGATTTGTCATCCAGTATAGACGCAAGCACTAGCAAAGCCAATTTCCGAGTTGGGTGTGCTACTCAATCCCTCCCCACTGACCATCTCACTCGCAGTTCTTTTTACACTCAAGGGATTTAGTCTCTGCGTTTTATTAAAATAAATGGTTCCATTGCATGCTTCTTGGAACGTTCTACTCCCAAAAACGAAAGCATCCAGAAGCCGTTATTGACCTTAACAGAAAAGGAGAACAGAGAAGGATAATGTTTTTTTTTTTACTATTATTATTTTATTTTTTATTTTTCATTTTTTGCTGTGGCGTTCTTTATATTGATTTTATTTTCGCCTTCGCCTTCTGCAACGGCATTTCATTGAAAACATAAACATATATATATGATTACACCATTTGTTTAGTTTAAGACTAAAATAATAGAAAATAACATGTATACACACCTCGTCGAATTGGTGGCAAGTTCCTCAAAAAGCGGCCAATCTGCACGTAAAGACCAGAGATAACCAGTAGAGGTAGACAATACATCAGCAAGAACAACACCGTTGTGTAAGCTTGCCTTGCTTTCCAATTTGCCCATTCCTCGATGCAGATCGCAACATCTTTGCCTCCTTGTTTCCACATTGAGATCTTATTGAACACGGCCATCGGGAGAGGGATAAAAATGGAGGACACCCAAATAACTGCAACGGCTTTGTAACCTTCACGGACTGTGAGCTTCCGTCTTGTGTACAGAACAATGTGCCAGTACCGTTCTAAAGCGATGGCTACCAATGTTCCAACTGAAGCGGAGAGTGTCAAGCCTTGCAGGAATGGAATGAGCTTGCAAAGAACAGCGCCAAACGGCCAGTACACCAGATGACTGTAAACAACAACGGTGGGCATGTTGATGAGAGAGACGGTGAAATCTGCCATTCCTAGGTTTGCTATTAGAATGTTGCTCACTGTAATCATGCCTGGCTTACGACTGGCGAGGATAACCAGAAGGTTGCCAAAGACTCCGCAAATGCAGATGACGCTATATGCTGCGACGCGGAACCATTTGAAGAAGGAACTTTCAGTTATTCCCGGTTCACTTGGAGCCGCCGTTGGCGAGATTTGTACCGAGTTGTTTGTGTTGTTTGTCACATTGCTAAAGTTGGAAAGCATCGAGTCCATGATGGAAACCTTCGAATTAGAGTTGGCAGGGGATACAAGATCTTCGAGGTCGAAAAAAAAATCGATTTTTTGGTAGTTTGCGAAACGCGCAGCCAAAGTTTTGATTAAAATAAATTGTTTGTTTTTGGAACTCTTTTATTTTGTCTTTTTGTTTGACCTGTTTCCCGTACTCAGACAATAGGTGGCAGCATTTTAATCAAGCGTTCTTCCGACTTTTAGTCTAATCAGAATCTTTCTAAAGTGGGCATCTTTATTTCCTTTTGTGTCACTCAAAAAATGACTATCGCCTGTTGATAGACCTGTTTTCTTTGCTATTTCCGAAGTTATAGGAAAACTCTAAAAAGAGCCTTCCATTTTCATAAACCAATTAATTTTCCCGTCAGATGTTGGTATGCCAAGACCCGTCGCTCCCCTACGCCATACAGTCAACTTAAAGGATAAAGAAGTGTTGTAAAAACGGCTATAAAGGTACCAACTTGTTCCTTTTAATTTAAACGATTGTTTATTCATTTTATTTATCTTACAATTTAACGTTGACATTTAATAACGGCATTTGATACTTCGTAGCTATCTTCCTATTTATTAAGCTTTATTTCATTATCAAGATATGTCGTAGGTTTAAAACAACCTTCGGAAATAAGTGACTTCAGTTAACATAATTTGTCTCCGGCACACTGAAGGAAATTAAAAGTAGTTACCTATCAATATTTTTTGACAAGTAGAGAACAAAAACAGTTTATTACTATCTGTAATTCTTGCTTTCGTATTGTTTGGTCAGTTTCCTTTAGAGGAATAGAGATGATCCTGTCTTTCCTTCTTCAGAAAATTAAAGGTTAATCAGAAGAAACAGTAAATAGAAAGCTACACTAATAAATAAGTAAACTAGATGACCAATCTATCTCGGTGTTATCTGTTTTACATCTATGGGCACATTCGGTCTCTATCCTTGAAAGAAGGTTTGAGTGGGAGCAACCGTTTCATGTGGAAACAAAGATATGCCCATTTCCTTTTATTTTACCTTATCAAATACAGAGAGCAAACAAACTTTCACTTTTCTGTTTGTAGGTTTAATATATTATAATAGAAGGGCGAAGCAGTTTAAAAGTGTTTCGGGTAAGTCGTTTTATTAAGCGGATAGTTTGTGAATTAAAAATAAGCTAGCCTTGGCAAATTTTTATCGTCGGTTTTCCTCCGGCTTTCCAATAAAAGGTAGCCCATTTAGTCAAAACATACCCATTTTAGGTGTAACGCAAAAACAAACAAAATTCTGTCTTTACGGGAAACCGTAACGAATCAAAAACAAACATGTCAAATAAATAAGAAAGTAACTGATCTCATTACGGCAAAAAGTACACAGGTTCTGCATGAATTTTATTGTACTCTTACAGTGTCTAGCCTAAATTCAATCGTTTCCAAAACTCGTTTTTGATAACGAGTCACTGAAATTCGCTTTCGCCCTGAAAAGATACACAACAGAATAAATGCATACGCGCGCGTCACTTTAATTTGATAACAAGATGACGTCATAAAGCGTGCAGAGCACGCAGAGAACTTTGCTCATCCAACGAGCAGTTCTTCCGGGATGTCCATCAACATGTCAACACTTAACTGCTCTGTGACCATCAACGGTTCTTTGCCTTCTAACTGCACTACTTCAGCGCCAATTGTGGACTTTAGCGAACCGTCAGGGCTGGCCATACTTCGTTTGATTGCTTATGCCGTTATATTTATTTTAGGCGTCGGTGGAAACCTGCTGGTGATCCTTACAATCCGCCGACCGCACATGAAAACAGTCACTAACGTCTTCATCACAAACCTAGCCGTAGCTGATTTTCTTGTTTGCCTTCTTAACGTTCCCATGGTTACAACCCTGGGACACTTGGGATATTGGCCGTTCGGTGAACTAATGTGCAAGTTCCTTTCTTCCTTTCAAGGCGTGTCGTTGTCTGCGTCGGTGGGTACCCTGATAGCAATCGCGGCAGATCGTTTCAAGATGGTTGTCCTATACCAGCGGCCCAACACAAAACTTTATCATGCATATATGTATGTTGCATTGATCTGGATTTCCTCGACGGCTTTGCCCTTCCCACTGTTGTTATTTTCCCATATAGTTCCGGACTCCAATGGTAACGACTTGTGCGTTGAAATATGGCCGGACATCTCATCAAGGAAAATATACACACTACTAGTAGCAATCTTCCTCTATTTCATACCGCTTGGTGCCATTTCTGTTCTTTATTGGCTAATAATTCGCAAACTTTGGAGTCTCACGGAATCACAGAAGGGTAAGTCATGTTTGTTTTGATTTTTGTTTCTTTTTTTTTTCTGGAGTTACCTTTTATATATTTAAAACATAAAAAAAAAACAATGTTATCTAATTTAAGAATAAATGAAATAAAACGTATTTTGACTTTTTCAGAAAACATAAGTAGATAGCTCCCATGACTTACGGCATTCAATCTTGTTTTATATATTCTTTTCTTGTTAACAAAGTTTAGAAATGTAAAAGCATTGAAGGTAAGACAAACTAGAAATGGCTTTGATCAGTTATCCATGCAAGTTATTTCTGATAAGATAACAACAGAATGGTTTCGAAATATCCTTGAACTCCGTGAGAAATTTTTGTTCAACATGTTATCTTTTTTATCTTTCTAACAATCAAAATAACACTAAGTATTTCAGTGTACACAGGCCATTCAGTGGAGGATAGAGCACGCAATCTGTAACAGTTAAAAAAATTTGAAGTTCATTCACCGAGTCTCATTTGAAGCCAGAACCTTTATTAAAGTGTCTCGAAAACCAATTCTAGTGCATTACTAGAGCAAGTTTGGCACACTAAAACAAAATGGTCAAAGTTAATTTAGATTTTCATAATTTAAAACCGTCAAATCTGAAATTTCTGAAAAACTTCATATTTGCAAGAATAAAAAAAACATTGAATGAATCGAAATCAGAAACCCGTAAGGGTTGAAACATGTAACTCCCATCCTGTGATTCGTATTGTACAAAGCGTTTGCACATTCGTTTTCATTAAGTACCATATTTCGAAAATTATGAGATAAAATTATCCAATCAAAATTGCAACATTTGGTTTAAATTCACAGCGCGCGCTAGCTCGCTCTAGATGGCGTAATATTGTTTTTGAACAAGCTTGGTTGAATAAAGTTAAATTTGGTTAAATTCCTCTGTTTCATCGTCATTCAGTAGCTTGGAGAACATTACTTGGATGCACGTAATGAATTTCTTTAGTTTCTGTAAGAAAATTACCGCGTTTAGGGCGGAATTTGAGAAACTTATCGGAAAACCGAAAATGTTGTTGTTTGTGTCATTACGTTGTATAAAGCATTCGTGTACAAACTCTTGGTTCTTCCAAATATGGTACTTGGCAACGCGCGCTACACGTTTCAACCCTTATGAGTTTCTGTCAAAATATATACAATATACTGCATACGTTTACTTAGAAGACTATTTGTTCTCTTCCTTCGTTTTTTTTAGTACCTACAGCCTCGTATCAAAAGTACCTGTAACTGAACATGCAATAACTGAGTGCCCTAACAGTGCCGAAATTTGGTATCTTTCCAAAGTATCAATTGAGAGTCAGACAAAGGCGAGAAGCTGCATTTATTTCATACTCAAATCGTTATGCTTCTTTTAGTCTCTCAACAGCGTCAAAAAAGGATTGTCCGCATGCTCGTGGTTGTTGTCGTCTTATTCGCTGTCTGCTGGTTGCCGTATCACATTATATTCCTCTACATGGACTTTGGACAGCCTCAGATGACCTATTCCATTCTTGCAGCTATAATGTCCACTCAGTGGTTCATCTATTCCAACAGCGCCTGCAATCCAATAGTGTATGCGGTATTCAATGCAAATTATCGTCGCGAATTCTCTAGAATGCTGCGATGCAAGAGACACGAGCTTCGTGCTGGCACAAACAACCAGCAAGAGACGGACAGGAGGGAAATGCAAAGGAATATTTCCATCACTGATTCGCGCGAAGATAATTCGGTAACATCCTGCATGAGTACAACAGCAATATGAATTACTATGAGAACTGCAAAGTGTACTTTGTTTGTATTTTATGTTACGTAGTTGGAGAATTTGGAGAATTTCAGCCAGTGTATAACTTTTGCGTCTTATTTTTTTTTTGGTACACGAAAATATCAATATTTGGTTAGTCGCAGTTTCATTCATTCGTTCATTAAAGCAATTGGATATGACTCAAAAACCCAGAACTGTTTATCTTCGTTTGATCAAAATAAACTAGCCTACATGTAGGTCAGCGAGAATGATTAAATATATAGTAAGTTCCTGTCCCTCACTTGAACGTGTTTTGGTGCTTCTATTATATATCATGCGGCAGAAACAGTCATATTTTAAGAACTGACTATTGTGAGTTATGATAAACTTTGCTCATCAAAACTATTTTGCAAGAGACATTTTAATTGCTGAATATTATAAGATTCTTTATTACAAAATCAACACTTAAATTGCATACAGTAATACAGCATACAATAATATTATAAAGATCTCTAAACGAGAAAAACAATCTTCAATCGAATAGTTAATATGGAGAATCGAACATGAGAAAATGGTACTAAGGACATATTGAAAACTTGACGACCGATATATGAGCAGAAGAAAGGTTACGTTTTTAACTAAAAATTTTATCTGTTTACGTCTGCGCGCTTATTGAAGGGACTCTGCAGGAGTACCATGTTAGCAGGTTACTCAATTGATGGTTGTGCGTTTGTCAACTGATAATTTTCCGTTAATAGACGTTTTTATTGATGCAATTACAAGAGAATTTAGTTGTGTTATATTGTATTGATGCACAACCGATTTTCATTTACCCTGTTAAATTTTTTTTCTGGTGACATCTCTCAGCTCTTTTCGCCCTGGTAACGTGTATGCACAACAGGGAAAATTAAGATCAGAAATATATTTCTTCAGATTCATGATCAGTGTTAGATGAGCAATTTTTCTGGTATTATAAATTATTTCAAAAAAATAGTCAACCAGTAATCTTATATTCGATAAAGCTGCCCTGAAAGAAGCTATCCAATGAATAGATAAAACACCTTGTAACATTTGTTACCCTAGTTTGCAAGCAAGCTTATAATTACTTAACCAAGGAGAGTTTTATCGTAGGCGCTTTTAGAAGGGATATTCAATTTGGTTGTTTTCCTTTGTGATTACATTTTCTGGGATAAGCAAATTCCAAGAATAACTACAATTCTTGATAATTGCACTTTTTGGCGAACATTTTTCTCCCCAAATAAATAAAACAGGAGATATGGCGGGCTTGGTGTGGGCATTTTCCGCTGTGAGGTCTTTATAGAGGTAAGCGGTGTACAATAAACGCTCAATAAGAAATACGAATTTTCATCTAGTATTTTCTTTGCGAAAAACCGCCGGATATCAGCTTGCGACACAACAGGCACTAAAGAGTAGATCATAATTGACGCCGACAGACTTTCCTGAAAGAAGAAGATAACCTTTGAATGGTAAAGGTAAAATGTCTGGTGCATTCGTTGGTGTTGTTTTCATAACAATATTATAACGATTAACGGAAAAAGGAACAAAAATCGAGCGATGATGAAATAAGGGAAATTGGAGGGAGGAAGTACGCATATTTTTTTGGCATACTTCGTCTCTTGAAAATCTGAACAACTTAAACATGACTGTACACATATTTTTTCAGAACTAACAACTAGCCTAGTGTTCGAATATATCTTTATTTTAAACATTAACTGCGTTTCTTTTCTATTTACAGTCATAAGTCGCACCTTGTCTAGAGTTTTTTCTCTCTGTGCCAGTCTATTGAATTTTATCTGTCCTACCCATTTTAACTTTGTTTGGTTTGGTTTTCATCTTATAGACCTTTATTTTATTTATTTGCCCTGAGCATTTTCATTTTTTGTTTATGACAGGTATGGTGCCTTAATTTTAATTAAGCCCTGATAACCCGACAGCTGTGACATGAAATTACACATCTTCGGCTGCCATACAAGCAAAGAGCATTGAACGGAATTAATAAACAATTCGAGGCCTTTCTTAAGGTGATGTCAATTTGCTGATTAACTGTGTTACTAATGAGACTGTACAGGAAACAAACACAAAACTACTCTTATCAACAGCAGCCATAGATCAAATAATTGATTTTGAGGGATCGAGAATTGTCTAAAGGTGCAAGAAATGCGGGGGCGACATCGCCAAAATCGTGGCTCATTTCCAAAACGTTTTTCCGGCAAGGAACCGCAATTAATAGAACATTCATAATTTGATTTTGAAATAAAGAATCGGCCGTTTTACTAAGGACAATTAAGTGGTACAATCGACTCTAAATATACTGGAGTTTTTTAAGGATTTAATGCATCTCGTTTTCAATACATTTCACTTAATTCATTAAAAGGTTCTTTAATGAAGTTGAAAAACCAGCACAAACAAGGTTTTCAGGAAAAAAAAAAACATCAGTGCATGTTTTAATTTTCCATGGCCATAAATTCTATTTTGACAATTTCACCAGGTTATCTTTCATTTAGAAAGAAAGATGTAAATAAATTACAAAAGGCTTTCGAAATTTTAAAATTTCTGTCTATCTTTCATTTGATTCACTGAAAGGTTCTGAAATGATTAGTTGACGGAACGTTCTTGCTTTTTTTGACGGAGTTAAAAATAGTATTAAAATACTAGCTTGTTTTTTATTACCTTTGAAGGAAATGTTCTTTTCTTTAATCTTGAATGCCAGCTTAACCTCTGCGGGGTTTACTTCATGACGGCCAAATAAAATGGCATGATCTTCGCGAAATGAGGGGCTTTTTTTACCTCCATGTTGTTAAGTATTTTGGTATTGACCTTGCTGCCGGAAATTTTCGGCGGAAAATCAGTTAAAGGAATTAAACTTCAGAATCCTGGCAAGTGAACCCTTTTTCAATGTAAACTAATTTGTTCTGTTTAAGACTGAATGTTTAAGAGAAAGAGTGCAGTTGTTATTCTGATTTGAATATTTAATTTAGGAATCCCCATGGCACCTTCAGTTAACATAGCACGGATCGAAGCATTAATCAAAAAAAAGAAAGAAAAAAAGGACAAGAAAATGATCAATTTTGCAATTAAAACAGCTAGAAGAGAATTTTTCAGAAACTGGTGTTATGAGTCCTATTTTTTGTTTGATATTTTATTTTCTAAAAACCTTGTCAATCGGATGCAATATTTCATGAAAAATTGTTAGCCCCAGTCGTGTTGACATTTGTGTCAAAAATAATACTTTCAAAAGTATTTAATCTGCCACATAAAATGTAAATTGAATCCTCTGAAATGTGGGAAAGCCAATAAATATAACAAATTTTTAGATTTTTACTGTTGTTGCTTCCTAATAAACACGCGAACCAGAAAATGAAACTGTCATGTTAACATGGGTGGGGCATAGTACAGTGAATAGTGGGATTTGTAAGCCATTACAGGATTTATATGCCAAGAGATCTGTAGCCATTGTACTCTCATTCGATGTTAATTTATGGGAAGGGGAAAACTGACACTCTCTAAGGTTACAATACATTGCAATAAGAAGTACTACATTTTTACGAGATCGCACTTCATAGATTAGTGTGGTCTTAATTGTGCATGGACTAGATTAGATATACTTTCATTTTGTCATGAAAAAATGCATAACTTCTTTTAAAACATTTTGCGCGAAATTTCCTCACGTCGGCTAAGAGGTTCCTTAACAATTAATTGTAAAAAGGCGGAACACATTGAAATAACAAGTAAAACTGAATATTCCGCAAGGATTGCACTTCAGATGAATAAAGAATGCTGAAGAGGCATGCATTAAATTGAAGCAGGCAAGATAATTTGTACTTTCATTCGGTTGTCACAAAAAAGGTAGATTTGTCAAAACATTTATCGCAAAATGTAGTCATGTTTATTAAGGGAGGTTCATTTCTAATTAATTGTACGAGGTGTGAAAAAGATCCGATAAATGGAGCCAAGCACTGGATCGTACTGAACAATATGATGAAGTGAAGATTAGGTAAGAAGTGATGGCGTTCTGAACAGTTAAAGCTGCGCCTATAATTACAAGGTTTGTAAAGTCAATCTTGCCTCTGAACCTTATCAATAACATTTACACCTTGAATTTATCTTTAAACAAATCATTCCTTCTTATAAATCAATTTAAACCATGTCAATTTTGTACGGCACTTGAAACTTTTATTTCTTTGAAGTGCCGTCCTTCAGCGATAAGGCCATTTCGAAGGTTTAGCAGCACTTAGCACGAATGTGTTATTGTTTTGCAGTAAAAAGGTCTAATCCTAATTTAATTTTTCTTTTTCATGTATTTTTGTTCCGTTTTACTGATACCAGCATATACCAGCTACTAAGGTAAATGACTTCAAATAGATTAAGTAAAAGTTGTTTTATTTTTATGGTGAAATATTGGCATGTGGTCAGTTACGGAAACACAGCGAACGTTAAATGTGGGAATTAACATTGATAAAGTGAACGTTTTTTTGTAGACTGTTAATGGTATATTGGCTTGTCTAACGGAACTAAGAAATCAGTTAACATCAGCAAACAGGCTAGAATATCCTGCGATGCATTCTATATATATCTTTAAATGGATTTGCCAAACAAAAAGCTTTTATAACGAAAATCGGATCCTGAAAAAATAATTATAGAAAGGGAAAAGACATGAATAACTGTTCAACTTTTCTCTAGGGCAAATATCAGTGAGTTCAAATTCAATTTTGGCTTCCATTACTGGAAATTGTGAAAGGCTAAATAAAGAATGATATGTTTTATGGGGAAAAGTTAAGATCAAGTTAAATCATAGCCAATACAATTTACAAAGGTAGTGAAACATGCAAATATATACATTATCTTACAATCTTTACTTTCTACGGCACTTAAAAAACGGATTGCGCATTACACATTGTACCTGCGGATGCAATATAAACATGTCTACAAATTAACGTTTGGCAACTACATTTGGCAGTCAAATGTTACTTAAGAAAGCCAAAACAAACGCCCATGTAAAGTCTACGTCGTTATAAATATTTGGCGTGGGTAGGTTTGGCTTGTTAGAACTATCTGAAACCGCCATTTCGTTAGGCAACCTTTATTTGCCAAAACTAACGCCAAGACCCGAGAACATCATCAGGTAGTTTTGTAGTTATTTACTTTCCTTTCTTTGGAGAATATAATTGTAATTCGTTTTCTTACTTGTTCGAACTATGAAATACAACGAAGCCTAACTATAAATAGGTAGGTAAAACCTAAATTTCTAAGCCTTCGATCAAGAAAACGAAAATAACGAGAGGAAAATTGTCTTAATTTTTAAGCCTTCCATAATGAACAGATAGGTAAAATCTAAATTTGAAAGCCTTTGATCAAGTAAAAGGAAACAAGATGAAGAATATTGTCTAAATTTCTGAGCCTTCTATAATGCAAAAAGGTACGTAAAATTTTAATTTCTAGGCTTTTGTTTTTTTGAGTAAAGGAAAACGGCGAGAAAAAAAAAACACTTAATCGGAAACACCATGCAACATTTTGAGCCTGAGGAAAAGATTCTTCGTAGCTGTCAATTTCAAGTTTCCCGAGCTGTCCGTGAAATTGACTTTTTATTTGCTCAATATCTAAACACAATCAGTAGAAGCTTTTAATTTTGCCACATTTCACACAATGTTTACTCATTCATTCGGGTGACAGCTGTGTGCTTGGAAGCACAGTGAAGCTGACACAAAGTCGAGTACGTTTGAAGATCAAAACGGAAGTGTACTAGCTAGTATTTTAAAACAAAATGCTACACGGGGGGAAGAGCTAACAAACTGCGGCTCTCCGCGTATCGATGTAATATTTATCTTCACTTACTCGAGACCAATGCTGAGAAATTTCATTACCAACACTACTGTGTATGTTTGATGAAAAGGTGCCAATCATCATTATTTCAATGTTCATGGTTCGATCCTACGGAAGAACGGTTCCTATACTCAGAGGCAGTTTCGCAACAGTCTCCGAAAAAGAAACTGCTTCTATTTATTGCCATCACTTTATTTTGACATAAATCATATCAATTGCTACACTGTTGTTTTTCAGTGATATATTTACCCGTAAAAAAGACAGAGAATAGGATTTTAACATGAAAAAGGTTTTGCGACCGAAAAATCATCAATTTTGACTAGTGACATCCGATTAGATTTTGCCTTCAAAAAGCGGATTGAAAATGAAATTTGGATGTTGGTGATGGATTTACAACGTTAAAGAGGAGAAAGAACAATATATTATTGCAAAACCGCCTAAATCGACAACGTTTATTTACCCAGGAGAAAAGGGGCTGGATTTACCAATCCCAGAGAGACAAAAAGTGACAAAAATCTTTTAATTAAACATTTCCATACTGGGATGTTGAGCTGTAAAACGAAACTTCACGCCAGTGCGACATAACAATAAAGGTAATGAGAAAAGACTTTAAACACAGCAGATTTGAATACTACCTAAACAAAAAGAGAGCAGCAGCTGCCCAACCTCACGATTAAAGCTATCTGCAATGTTTACAGGGATTAGAATATGTAATATTCAACGGGGATAGCAAAATCGATGCACTCTAAAGTAGGCCGCGTCTTATCGGCAAACGACTTTGCGTATTGATAACATTCTCCCATCTGATAACCTCGTTATATTTGGAAATTTCCCCCTCCCATCTGACAAACTTTCGGCCTGTGTAAACGAAAGGAAAAAAGCACACAAAGGCAAACTTTGGCGAAATTTGCACAAACAGACAGTCATACGCAACTCTTATAGGACACGACAAAAACGCTCTCTTGAAAAAAAAACTTTTAAGAGAAAAATATCCCGAGGGAGTTTTACTAGAAAAATCATATAGCAAGGTAAAAAAATGAGATTGAACAGTAACTCATTAATCGCCACAGGGGGGAAGCAAAAAATATTTTTAACTTGGCAAGCAAGAGCAGGTGATGATAGCTTGTCACTCTAAAGTTGTCGAGAGTATGTTTTTTTAAGAAGCCGCGCGCAAAACGTAATATTACATTGCTTCTCGAACGAAGCTGTCGACTAATAGCTAATTGTTGCTTCTTTTTTTATTTTTTGAACCCATAGGAAGCGGACGTTTATCTTTTTTACAGGATAGAAACAATCAGGTTCAGAATTTGGTAACGGAATATTTGTATAACTTCGGCGCCACGAGACCAATATCGACGTATGTACACATAGCACGAGGCAATCGGTAATAGTCGCGCGTCACGCCGACTCGGTGGGAAAATCGCCGCAAAATTTCAGAGGTTCGACGACAAATTACTGGTAGAAGAGGAAGACAGGCGAGAAGAAATTAGAGCGAGGCGGTTTAATTGAAAAGAAAATTGCCTGCCTTTATTTGATGAGTGGACTCGCACAGGTTATCCGGTTGATAATGTTTAAAGACCTTGATGGGCATGTCGGCCGGTGCATCTGCCTTAACTAAATATCCAATTGAAAATTCATCAGATTTAGTCAGTCAGCACATGGAAATTGGCTATAAAGAACAGTAAAATTGGCTTCCCTGCGTTCATCATAGCTGTGTTAGTTTCGCTTGGACCAATCGCAGGCTACGGATGACCATTGACGTCAACTGTTGCTCACAGTAGTAAAGGCGACATTTCCAGCCTCTTTTCAGAGCTCCGTTAAATTAAAAGGGATCCGAGCGACCAAAGACGGACACGTCAAGCCATCACTTTGAACGCGCTACAGTTTGCTGACAGCAAGCTCTTGTAAACCTTCGCACTTTGGCGGTTACGACAAGTACTGCTGGTAAGCTGCTAAGGAACAGTCGCCCCTGAAACTGAAAGCCAACAACGGCAATATCAGTTTGATTTATCCCCGCTACAGGATTCGCTCACAATATTGGCTTTTAAGAATCGATTGGCATTGCGCCTTAGTTTAGAGCCACTAATTTAGCGGAACCTCAGCGGCTTTCAAAAACAAAAAATAAACACAAATTAAAGAAGAGACTGCAGACCGTTCACGTTCAGCCGCTATAATGGTGGACTCGTCGCAAAGAAATTTCAGCAATGTGACCTCGTCAGCGCCGGCTCCAACACCGCAGTACGAAGATTACGACATAGATTCGGTTACTTTGAAGTGGCTCAGGATTGTATTTTACGGTGTCATTTGTATTGTTGGCACTGTAGGAAACGCTCTCGTCATATTAGCTTATCGAAATCCTCGGATGCGAAGCGTCACCAATCTTTTCATAGCGAACTTAGGCGTTGCAGACTTAACAGTGACTCTCATAAACGTTCCGATCACGGTGACTTACTCCGCACTTGATTTCTGGCCGTTTGGTGCTTTTCTCTGCAAGGCATTTCCCTACATACTCGGCATCACGGTTTTCTCTTCGGTCGGGACGTTAATAGCGATCGCAGCGGACCGCTACAGGGCGATAGTCCATCCGCTGCTTCCCAGAATTCGCACACGGCACGCAATCATGATCATTGCAGCGATTTGGATCGTGGCCTTAATCTATCCAACCCCGTTGCTGATCTACCAGAAACTTACGGAGGACGAAATGTGTTCCGAAGAATGGCCCTCCGATCAAGCTAGAAAAATCTACACGGTGATACTATTTGTGGCACTTTATTTAATACCGCTGATCGCTATATCGGTACTGTATTTTCTAATTTGCCACAATCTTAACACCTCAGAATCGTCCGCTCAGGAAGGTAAGTGGCTGCCTCATGATAAGTACGTTACTCTTATTTCGCTATGTATGCGCGCACAATTTCACTTCTTAACTTATGTGGAAAAGGAACGAAAGCTGAGGCGGAAACGAAAATTTACAAACACACATCAAATTATTTGTTGCTGGGAAAACCTTAAATATTGTTGTCTGTTTCGAAAAAATCTGTTAACTTCGGCTAAATATGTACGGATTCAGCATCTGCTAATGGCAAAACGCGTGAATTTTGAATTATTTACATTGCATGCGGTTCATTGCTAAATCCATTCTCAGAAAAAGTGACCTACAGCGATTTTGAAAGGCACATTTGTTTAATATTTTTCGGCCGTATTTGTGTCAAACGAAGTATTGCAGCCATACAAAGGGTCTTGCAATTTTTGGGCAAGGAAAAAAATAATTTTGCATTCGTAGCTAATTCATAAGGTCTGTTTGCAGTTTCTAATCTATAAACAAATACTCTAAAGCCAAATTTGCATTAATGATAGTGGTTTTTCCACTCGTGTATTACCCGACGAGATTGTGACAGCTTCGAGAACTGCAAAAACACTGACAGAGGCATTAAGGAAAGCTGGAATAAAGATGTAAAAATTTGAAAACAGCTTTCGAAACAATGGCTCGAAGAAATATAGCCATAATAGATCAACTGAAACAATAAACGATATTAGCCCGTCATGGCGACTCATAACACCACCAAACTATTTTTGGTTAAACGGGGAATTGCGCCATCTGTTGGGCAGAAAAAAATATTATATTTCGAAATCCACACTCGTGAATGTTTTTCTGTAAGTTGGTTTTAGCAAGATGGTTAAACGGTCGATTTTCTTTACAGACATAAGTAGTTTCACAAGGTCGAAATTGTTTCTTTGTTAGTACCTTACAGAAAATATCGGTAAAGATTCTAACGCAGAATTGCTCTTTAAACAATGTTTATCTCGCTCGAATCATAACCGAACACTTTGCTTTGTTTCATTGCATTTTAATGAGAGTGGAAGAGTTAAAAAGTAGGCATCGTTAAGGACCTTTTAAACAAGAACGTAAACAAAGCAATTTATGGTGGCTAAAAAATATAGATAAAGCGACAGCATGATCTTCATACAGTTGAAGTTTTTTTGCCACTGGAACAAAAACAATTCGAGGAAGTATTAATTAATTCCTTAAAAACGTTCCTATTTTATGCAACCGGAATTTAAACCGAAGGTGTCTTCAGCGCGAAGTAAATAAAAATGAATTTACCAAGATCTGCTCAGAAATATGGATATTCTTCACTATGAGCTCTTGCAATTATATCTTTCCAAATAAACACAGTTAAAACGAAAGATAAATTTGCCGAAACGCATTTCCCTAAGGGATCTTTTAGTCCTTATTTTAGAATTTTGTCGTGACAATTGAAATATAAATATATCTTTACCACAAAAGTGCTCAAAACGTGCGTGGGAGCTAAGAATCATTTAATTGAGATTAAAATCCATTAACCTTCTAGGAAGATTAGGCTTAAAGAATTGTGCTCCACTCCTATTTCGGTTTCGTTGCTTCAAGCTACCCAAGTCTTACCGGTTTATGATCGTATAAGAAAAAAATGTCTTTTTGCCAGCGGGGGTTGACCTAAGCCAGTGCTTATTTATTGGGGTTGTCTTTTAGCCTTGAGGGCTTTAACCATGCACGCGATAATTAATAAAAAAAATAAAACAAAAAATAATGAAAATTGCCCTTGATTTTGAAAATGTACTGTGACTGCGGATATATTTACTTCTATTCTAGTGTATATCACAGATATCTCCCCAAGTAAACTTCAAATGAAGCGGAAATTTGAAAGATAAATATCACACGATACCTTATTTACTATCGTAACCTTTTTGCATTGTACAGAGGACGTGCTGTGTGCAAAGGAACTCACGCTGTTCTCGCCTGAAAACGTGAAATTGTTGGAATAAATAGAATTACTAACACTGAGTCAATAACTTTAAAGACTAATATAAGTTATGCAATGAACACAGACCAATTCAATTCGTCGACCATTTTAATTTTATTTTTGAATTATTTATCTTTTTCTTTGAAAATTTTGGAAATTTCAGTGAATAAACAAACAACTCTGTAAGTTTAAAACTTTTGGTCTCGTTTCTGGTATTAATTTCCTATTTTTTTCTCTCGCATTGGGAGAAAAATAAAATTAGAAGTGACATATTTTCCAATTTGGCTTAGCCATATTGTGCTTTTCAATTATAATTTTTTTTTTTTCATTAAGATCTTAAGGTGTGTCAAAATTGAAAGAAGCTCTAAAGTTCGGCAAATTTTAGTGAGTTTTATTTCCGGAATAAAAGACTTGAAACGACGCCGTCGAGTAAATGTTCAAAGAGGACATGAATTTACAATCAAGATTTATGGATAACTTGATCTGTATGTCTCTTAACGACGGCTTTTCAATTACAATAAGATTTTAATTGATGCCGGCCATTAAAGGCGGCTCTATTGAAAACCCATTTATCTTATAATTCTAGCAGGTTAATAGCACATTAATCAAGAGGCGACGAGGCTAGTTAAGCAGTGTAATTCAGAAAATCTCACGATATTTTATTGTATTTTGTTTTTCATGCGGGATTACCGAGTTTGAGTAATTTAACCACTCGCACTTCCCTCCTTTCACCTAATTTAGTTCATGGTCTCAACAGGGGATGGCAATTTGAAAAGAAAAAAAGCTTGCTTCGGTAGATTAAAAAGAAATGCTAATATTGTGTTTCGTCTAGAATAGAACTGCAATTTTAATTTGGCGATTTTCATTGGCGAATTGTTATTGTTCCCTTCTATTAACTATTCATAAAGTCGACCAATGCAAATTTATAATAGACTTTACCCAGGAAATGAGACAACAATTGTTGGTATTACTCAAAACAAAATTACCTGTACATACGTTTCTGCCAGGTGACTATAATTTATATATTTTTTTTGGCTCACTTAATGATTAACATACTTTTTCATATTTCTACCAAGGTTAAATAAACCATCATTTCTTCCAATTAAAATTATGATTCTGTGCTTATTAATTTGTTTTGGCGTTACCAGCAACTCCACGTCAATACTGCAATATGAAAATGCATCATAAAATAAGAGAGCTAAAAATAATTTGCCCGAGGCTAGCCAGCAATTAAGACACTGTAATGAACTTTTAAAGGACCTACATTTATTCATCATATACATTTTTTTTATCTTGCCCTTAAGGGTGCAAAACCCCGAAAACTCTGTTTTACAATAGTCGCTGATTAATGTGCACTTAAATGCGAGGTTCAGTTAATACTTAAAAAAGTTATAAATAAACCGAATTGAACTTTTTTTAGATTTTTTTAGCGATCTTCTCTCACTGCTTTCAAACGCCCGTGAATGTGAGACTTGAAAGATTATTTTGTACTTCACATCGTTAGATCTACATGTGAAAGCGTTTGATTTCATATTTCACATCCCTTGGCCGACCACGATATTTTGAACATTTTGACAAGGCCTGAAGGGTCACTTTAAAATTGCTTAAAAAGTGGTTAAAAAAGTGGACTACCACGGACAATTTTAGTTTAAATAACAAAACCTCCAGAAAAGACCGCACCCCGCGGAAACCAAAATGGCCAAGAAAGAGGGGTTTGAACAAATATCGAACTAAAGGTATATACGATTTTCACAGCTTATTGGTCTGAGTATATGCCACAAATTTGTCGTCAGTGAAAACTTGTACCTTTTGAATGTATTATCCAGATTCCAAATAAAAGACATACTGGCCAAACATCATATAAATGGCATATCTAGTATGCAATGTCAAAAAGAAAAACAACAATAACAGAAAAGCTATGGTCTACGCGTTTCTTTGTAAAGTCCTAATTCCCCCAAGAGATCTGATATAGGCCTTGACAAAAGGTTTTGCTCGTATATTGAAAGAATAAGGAAAATTACTCATAATAGTAATATACATTTAATAATTGAAAACAAAATCGATCACAAAAATACCCACTCTCAGCACTGAACCGAAAACTTGTGATAGATGGAGTTTGTATTTGGAATTTAAGAAACCTAATGTTCTAAGACAGTTTACAGTTATGCGATGTGGTGAATAAATTTCTCATAGACACAACATTCATTTTTTTTGTGGTATACAACGTGGGCGAAATTGCTTTTACTTCGAAACTTACACATGCACATCTTACCGTTATTATCATTCGGATATAAACATTGAAGAATAGAAAGCTTGAGCTGAAGCCGGAAAATAAGAGTAACGTGTAATGTTTTCTCTAAAACACCCCAAAAATACATGATTGATAACTAGTTGATGACATAAAAATCCCTAAAAGCTACTTATTAAGAAAGGCCACTATATGTGACGTTAAAGCGCTATATTTGACAACTAGTCGTAAAAACGAATTACACCCGGGGTAGGTAGACAAATCATGATTTGAAAATTGTACAAAGTGAGAAACAAAGTAAATATCT
The DNA here is from genome assembly GCF_052425735.1 of Oculina patagonica. Classification (NCBI taxonomy): domain Eukaryota; kingdom Metazoa; phylum Cnidaria; class Anthozoa; order Scleractinia; family Oculinidae; genus Oculina; species Oculina patagonica. The sequence goes on along the minus strand of NC_135759.1, from coordinate 29,891,043 downwards.
GGAAACGTACAAGAAGAGGAAGTGCTAACTCCAAGGAGAGTTGATAAATCGAAGAGATGCGGTATTCAAACGATTGTGATTACACAAAACATTTGTGATCACACAACTAAACCTACTGGTCGACAGTTTTCTCCATTCTCAAAGATTCCCACTAATCTTTTTTTCACATTTTCCATTGAATTTAAAGTTTTTTGACACAGGATTTTCAGCTAATGAACTCCCGTTTACCCTTCCTATTTATTCCTAGCTCATACGCGCAGTTTTTTTTTTTTTTCATTCAATCTTTGCGCTTTCAAGACTTTAGAGGAGAAAGATACATTTGAACAAAGTTAAAAGTATATTTTTTTATGAATTTTGTGAATCTAGATATTTAAAGCATCTACACTGTTATTCTTAGCAACAAGAAGACATAAAGGCTTGATTGTCAGTTGTTTCAGCTTTGTTTGACTGCCATTTTTATGTCACAAGCAGTCTGACGGTTGCATTAAAAAGAAATGACTACATTATAGTAAGTGATAATCTCCCTACATGTCGCTTCTTCATTTTTACCTAGTGCGATACCAATCGTACAGAGTAATACAAAGTAAGGGACGTTTTTTATGTGAATCCAACACATGTCCAAACAATACTGTATTATTTGGATTATCTTTAAAATAAATCGAAGCTATCAAGGGTTTCGATCTGACACGGTTTAAATGTGAATGAAATAAGCAAATAAATCAATCTCTCATCGCATCGTGCAACAAACTACAAACATAAATCTGATAATGGTGTGTCAATTTAGTGGGAAACTAACTGTGGAAAACATGTGTTCGGATGTTTAAAAAAGAACAAATACTACTTGGTCATTCACATATATCTTTATTAAATTCAGTTTTATGTTTAGTTTTTTTCAGTTTTTTTTTTTACCGAATACGTGACACTGAACCGCCACGGAATTTTACCTATTGCTGATTGTAAAGTGATTTTCAATTGTTCGTTGACTGTGTGACTGTGTGTTCTGACATAGATACGCATGTCCTCTTCAAAAATAAAGCGTGGTTGGCGATGCTGTCTTCAAACGCTGATTTCACCAGAACTCAGTTAAAATCAAATTGTCAGCAGCACGTTCGTTATTATTTTCGAGGCTGCAAAGAAGACTTTTCATTTAAAGTTCCTAAATGAGTTAGATAATCCCTTTTTTTTTGTTGAGTGTAGTCACGTTCCCGGTCGATAGGGATGGAGATTTAAGATCATTCCATCGAAATAGAACTGCAGTGATTTTCATTGAAACTTTGTCCATTGAAACAAAAAAGAGGGGTCATCATATTCGTTTAGGAGTAGGAGGACCTTGTATACACCCCATAATTCCCTACAATATCGTGTTCCAGAAACGATATCATTTGCACCGAATTCGTTTCGTTGGAGCAGAAAAGTAAGGACAAAGCAACAATAGATGTACTGTAAAGACTTCAACATGTTCAAGGAAGAAATTACATAGCTATATATTTCATCTATTTCATTGATAAAAACACGAGGCCATTATTATATATTTTCACGAATACTGGCTAAGTTCACGTTTTTGGTGATTATGTAATATTAAAGATAATAATAATGTACATGTATTTTTCTGCAATCATGTGAAAATTTGTCTTTAGAACTGATAGATCACTCGTTTACGAGAATACGACAATGAGACTCTCTCGCGAGCCAAGCCATAAAGAAAAAGCCGGTTTCTTAATGTGTGGGTTTAATTATGCGCTGAAAGGAAGAGCAATGCAATACTAAGAAATCACCTTAAAGAACAGGTTTTGAAGATGATCTTTTGTCGGAAGACAACCCTAGATTGTTGCCAAACTACACCATTATGGTCACATGACTATAGCTTTATTTTTCATTGGTTTCGTAGCAACAAAAATTACCATAGCAACGGCAGCGAAATTCTTTTGCTTTGTCTTATTTTTAACCTGGCTAATTTTCTCCAATTCTATTCGAAATAAGTGTATCCATCCCATTTTTTTAATATTTAACGATGGTTTAGCAACATGTAGACGAAATTTAAAGAAATTAAATAGCACAAGACGCCTTTTTTGTAGCAAAACGAGAATTGTTGCGGAGGATTTTGTCGGTTTTTCACAATTGACAGTCCATATCTTTCAATAAATAAAAAGCTATAACTAACTTGATATTTCTACAATGCTTTTACAATTGTTTTTAAAAAAATGGTCAGCTATAAGAGTTATGATTGTTTTTCATATTCCAGTCAATATTGGGGAAGTAAAACATTGAAATCGTTAAAAAAAATAACACCTAATTTTATCAAAGTTTCGGCCACCAATTAAATTCTTAAAACGAGGATTTTGTTTAATTACGTTCCTTGAGTATTTTCCCTCAACGTATACATGCAACAAATATCGAAATTCAAGTCGTCCAATTATGACAAACAAATGGTGATCGATCTTTTCTAAAACTTTTCTCTTCTTTGTAACTCTTCGTTTAACATTCTGTGAAAGGATTTTATTTACACTGATAAAAGTACGTCTGGCCAAGCTCGCGGAAATTCGAAATTCAGACTCATTCAAATTCCTGATGTCAAGTAGCTTACTGCGCCACCATATTTTATTTTCTCTATTATTACTTTTCCGCCTCGTGAAATTCTTTTCGTACTTTTCCACATCACCTGTCCTTCGTTATCAGATATGTCCAGGATTGAACGCTATGAGATGCACGTTCCTCATGACAGGCATCACAAATGTCCTTATAAAAAAATCACCAAAAAAAAATTTTGTCAAATATGAAGTAATATGGAAATGTCAAATAACACAGTCAAACATGAAGTACTCATTAAAAATACCCGCGTTCATCCTGGACATAAGTGTTCGTTATAGCCAACTCTCTCTAAGACGGACACCGGCTTCAACTGTCCGGTATCCGACTTGTAGATAGTTGAGGTAACGTGACACCAGTAACTCTTAGATAACAAAACTGAACCTATGCACAATGAATATATCTCTGTTTTAAGTCTGATTAAAGTCGTTTATTTAAAGTGCTACTATGATCAAATTTTCGATTTCCATTTTTTTACATTTTCGTGTACAATAAGACTTTCTCACTCACTTTGCCAATTTTCAATCCATTACGAACATCAGAAGGCGTTTTATTTTAACGTTTATTTCCGATAATTTAAGGCTGCCATTATAAACAACCTTGTTCCAAGGCTTGGTTGCGAATAGGGAGAAAATGACGTCAAAGGCTCCAAAGTACCTCACGGGTTGAAACTATAATAACAATATGTATTGAAAATCACGCGAAAAGCAACAAAAACTATGGGCTTGTTTTTCGTGCAATTTTCTATGCTGATTGTTATTCTAATTTGAACCCGTGAGGTATTTTTGAGCCTTTGTCGTCATTTTCTCCCTATTCGCAACCAAGCCTTGGAACAAGGTTGTTTAATGGCGGCCGTAAATTATCGGAAATAAACGTTAAAATAAAACGACTTCTGATGTTCGTAATACATGTAGATTGAAATTTGACAAGGTGAGTAAAAAAGTCTAATTGTTCACGACAATAAAATAAAATCAAAAATTTGATCATAGTAGCACTTTAAGTAAAGCCTACAAACTTAGTGGATTGTTTTAGGAGAGAAAGTTTGGTTTACTCAAGGCGCTGACTTACTTTGCTTAATGTGGATTCGAAGTTTTAAAGTATTTTTTACTAAAGGAAAACACTTCTCAAGTGTCCCTTGACGGTTTCAAACTGTCCGTTGTCTGTGAGAGGTACGGTGTCCGTCTTACAGGGAGTTTAGTTACATTGAAATGACTGAAAAACGGCGGAGACCAACACCAAGTGTCAGTCTTATAAAGGTGTCTGTCTTCTAGAGGTGTCCGTTAAGAGAGAGTTGACTCTATGTGCTAAGCTGCAGTATAAGTGTGGTCACACCTATAAAGTAAGCCTGTGGCACTGGTGTTATGCTGAGCGAGGAAATTGTGTCGAGTGAAAAGTTGGAAAATCTGCACATTTCTTCGTTTCTCAACGACTCGTCGAATGCACATTCAACTTTGTTATTTATTTAAATAATTAGCTATTGCTTAAAGTAGGAATACCGATATTGTCTTTTTTAGAAGTATTAAAGTACTTATAAGTAACATATTAACATCGTTTTCTTTTTCACAACTATCTCTCCGTAGGATCTCGTCGTGCGAGGAAAAGCGTGATCCGTATGTTGGTGATAGTAGTGGTCTTGTTTTCTGTTTGCTGGCTTCCATACCACATAGTTGTCCTTTACGATAACTTTGATGACAGTCCTGAACGCTCTGAAACTTTTTTTCAGTTTTTAATGTTGAGTTTTTGGTTGAGTTTTGCAAACAGCTGCTGCAACCCCGTTGTTTACGCAGTATTGAATCGTAACTACAGGAGGGAGTTCGGTAGACTGTTGAGGTAAGTCAGGTTACAAATTGGAGTGGAGACTTTTCTCGTTCCTTATTTTCATCATTTGGCAGACATTTTGATTATTTTGGGGATTTTGGTTTATTTTACATATTTTATACGATGGGTTTCTATTATTCGTTGGCATGTAATGGTTATTCGAAAACCAGAGTCTGCTAGGTAGTTGGTTCAAGTCAAGTCAAGCCGTGGAAACCAACAGAAGATGCGGAAAATATGTAAAGATTAAAAAATTGTAGTACGTAGAAATGCAGCCATGCGCTTACCTTAAGGTCGATATCAGTTACTGCGACAGCTAAAATTTAGGTAAACCGATTTTTCTGCGATGTTAAGACTGATTTGGTGTTTTAACGTGAACTTGTAAGCGTCTTATAACAGTGAGTACTTAAACTAACGCGGATGCTTCACGCCATTGCGTATTTTCCTTATTCATGTCGCTTAAAAACACTTAGCTAACTGTAAGATTAATGAAGCAAATCTATATATCAGGTGTTGAACTACATGTATTGAATGGTTGAGACAGGGGGATGTGTTTACCAATGCAATCCAAGAAGGGATTTTATCATCCAAGCTCAAGGTGGCGTGTGTAGTTCTAGCAATACCCTCTTTTCTGAGGAGGCAGTTGCAAGATTTTTCTTCCTTGGTCGTGGCTGTAAATTTGAAATATCCGTAATTGTCAAAAATTTGTAAATGTAATTTATTTACCCACGTGACATGGAAGACTTTAGGGGCTCGTTAAGACGTGTACGTCCATCCAAGATCGAATTGGAATTTGAGGTGTTGGTTTTTGTGGAGGGAGGAAAACCGGACAACCCGGAGAAAAACCCTCGGAGCAAGGACGAGAACCAACAACAAACTCAACCCACATATGGCAACTGGCTGGAATCGAACCCCGGCCACATTGGCGGGAGGCGAACGCTCTCACCACTGCACCACCCCCTATCCGTACGCTAATATCTGAAAATATGGGAATGAACCCGATGAACCATACGTCAATAGCTATTATCAAAAAATAGATTGATGGGCGGGGTGTCTGTTAGACATTGGTTGTCCATTCTGGAGACTTGACAAAGAAATATCGAATCCATAGGACCTCACATACATTCAGATGGCTTTTAAATTTAACAACCAAACAACGTCAGAAGCCAAAGCATGTTTAATGTTTGTTTCACACAGTGCATAACTGTTTATGTTCAATCATATGTGTTTTTTTTTTTACAGGTGTCAGTCACTCAGCAGCCATAGAAACGCTGAATCTCTGCATGGTCGAGACAGGCGCTTTTCTTCGGCAGAAACAAAATCAACGTATAGAAAGACGTCTAAACAGCAGCTGAGTAGAATATTTCTCAAGAGTAAAAGTAACGCCAACGAAGATTTTACAATGACTAATGGAGCAATGGCCGAGATGTCCAATGCCTCTAGAAGCGGTCAAGGTAACAGCTCTAGTGGATCAAGTCACAACGCCAGAGATGAAAAGTTATTGGTATGTCAGATTGAGTCGGGATTGTGATCAGGATATTTCTGTTGTTGATGAGCGCTTCTATGGATAACTGAAATATATTTTTCATCGCAGAAAAAGCAACGGAACAAGTCGAAGAAGAAGAGTCCCGTTTTGGTATAGGTTCGATGCATCAAAACATACACATTAAAGTAAATGAGAGGTCTCGTCCCTTCGAGGTGGGTACTTTACACGTGTGCATCAAAGCAGAGATGTCGACCATATAGGCTGGACTTCTTTGCCTAGCTGAGTCGTCAAGTTTCAACATTATTGATAGCCATAATCTGAGAACTCACGCAAAGGTCACCACAACCTTGCCAAACATCACAACCCTGCGTCACTAACTAAACGTAATGAAGTCGTGATGACCGCTTCGGGTCGATGATACAAAACCTCGCGAAAGTGCAGAAAGAGCAAGAATGCTGTCTTTTAGCATCGCTTTTCTTCGTCTCGGGGAAAGATTGTAAAGACAACTGAGCACTTTGGTTGCAATTGTATGACATGTATCAGTTATCTTCTGCGAATTCTGGATCAGAATGGCAAAAATAGAAATTCGTTAAATGGAAGAATGTATCCACGAGTTACTTGAAGCATCAACATGGGCGCTTCAAGTCCCGTTGCAGAATATGTGGATTTCTTTTAAATATTTGCAGCAGTACATGTGCGAACAGCTAAAGAATCCGATTCCTGAGCTACCTCAGCTAGATAATACATATATTCCTTATCAGACAATTTCGAAGCTTATATTGTTAAACTATTTACCAAGATATAACTGTCTTCACAAGAGTAAAACGGGAAAAAGCCGGAAAAGAAACTAGGAAAAATATAGTAATACATGTATCATATTTAAATATAAAACCCAGCAAAACAAACAAAAAATTAATACCTATTATTATCGACCCTATTTTAGGATATGATCTCTCCCTCACACATACATATAACTATGCGTTAACAAGGCTATAGTGTTATAGGTCAATCTATCAGATATATTTATTGGCAAATCCCTGCCTATTTGACAAAGACTTTTTTAGATTTTGACTATATTTTCATTTTCTTTACGACATTAACCAATTAGCAGACAATTAATGAGTACAAAGAAAGGGTAAAACATATATCGTCTTGGCATATAATAGAATTATCAAAACTGACACAGGTACACAGGTAAACCGATAAGTTTTATTGTCGAAAGTTATTAATATATTATTTTTGCTCTGGTTCGTTATTGCGAAGCTTTGGAATGGGTTAATAAACCTCGTGCAACATATTTCAAAAGGCTCACAACAGTTTTCAGCACTTTCCAGCTCTCATACTTTGGTGAAAAAATATATACTTTGATGGGTCAGGGATACAAACATTTAACATGATCAGTTACTGCTACAAAAACGGTATCAAACAAATGCCCAATCATTGATAAACAAATTGAGTATTTTCTTGAAGTCACTGAAACCATAGAAAAAAAACCTTCATTTCCCTTTTAAGCGCTTAAAACTCAAAAATGAGACCGGTGACCCCCATTTTTTATCATTGAATAATGATAAAATTTTCGAAAATTCAAGGTGGCTCTGAAATTGCTCTGGAGAAATTTTTTAACTTTGCAAAAAGTTGTATCCTAACATGCCGATCATTATTCAATGATAAAAAATGGGGGTCACTGGACTCGTTTTTGAGTGCTTAAAGGGAAAATAAAGGGTGTTTTTAACAGGTTTTACTGATGGTATGGTAACCAGTGATGTCATGAAAATGACCCCAACTTGTTCAGCCATGATTGGACAACTGTTTGATATCATTGTAGCAGCAGTTTAAGATTCGTTGTACTGACCTAAAAAATAGGTCTCGTAATCTTATCAGGAGCTTTGGGCGTTTTCCTGTTTTCCTGTGTTACTCTTTTTGTCTTCCAGTTTCAAATGGTTCATTGTGTTCTTTTTTTTGTTGTTGTGATAGGTCATTTATCGCCGCTAGAAAAGCAATTGATCTCTAGTCTGAAAGGGTTAGATTTAAATATAATTTTAATTAATAAAATTAATTTCATTTAATTCATTTAAACTACACATAAAAAAATGCAATATTCTGGAAAGGAAAGGTAGACCATTTTGCGAGTTCTCACGATTGCAAAACAAAAAAAAAATAGGTTACAGATTTGATCAAGACTTGAAGCACTACTTACTCCAGGGTAACACCTGTTTCTAGTATAGTGACTACCCATGTCTAAAGAATTAGTAAATTCGGATTGGTGTTTGGTACTCCGGATTACAAATGTTTGAGTAAATTAGTGAATTAACACTGAAGCATTTGGGTCGAAGCGGGTGTTGTTCGTTATACGCCAAGGGAGAGTAGGAGGAGTTCATGTCTTTGTCAAATAGTATGATCTTGTAAAACCTTTCAACAAAATGACGTTGTGCTCAACTCAAAAACTGGCTCTCGGATTTTTGCAGCCAACTGAAAACAGATGCCAAACTCAAACTGATTGTCCCAATCTTGCCTTTCTTACCGCTTAGTCTCGTAATAAGAACATCCCCTTCATCCATGTACAATTTTCTAAATTTAAGTTTTAAACCGAGCAAAGTCCAGAACATGTAATTAATTTTCAATCACTTTTAACATAAAATAAGACTAGACTAGAGAGCACATACACACACACAGTAGAAACTCGTTGTCTTGCACAGTATTACAGTAAGGAGCCCACAAGTGGGATCACCGCTATTTAATTCACATTATTTCCTGTACCTTCCAGTTGACTTCTGATTGGATTAAATCTACACTAAATAATGTGAATGTGTAGTTCCATAAAATATTCATACCTCCCCAACGAAAGGGATTTTTTAAAAGAACCCCCTACCCCTCTAGAAATTCCAGTTAAATTTCATACATTTTTTTTAAAATTTTTGGTCTTTGAGACCCCCTCCCCCCCCCCCCAGGAAATTTTTAATCCCTTCTGTGGGGGGAGTATGGATATTTTATGGAACTACACAATAAATTAAATGTGCTCACACTTCTGGGCTCCTTAAGAAAAAAAAAATTGTCCTGAAAAATTGTTTGTTCTTCTTACAGTACTTTAACTAAGTCTACATCGATAGTTAGAAACTGACAAAATAAAACATTTAAACTGTAAATCAGGGAGCAAATAACCAGAAATAACCTTTCATGTAGCCATGGTAATAAATTAAAGCTCCCTCTAAAAAATGTCATATAAATGATATAATTCTAAAATAAGAAATTAATATGAGATGTAATGTATCGATGTGCCAGCTTAGAAATATAATATGGACCTATGTTATAGTACATTTTACTTCCCTGCCGATTTTACTTGTTATAATTCAAAACATCCACATAGTACCCTATAGGAACCTCCAACTACTGAACTACACATTTAAAAGAAAAAGCAGTGAACGCGATATTCGTTTGTCGACTGCTAAGAGCTTGGTGTATACCAATTTAGTTGACTATTTGCTCTTACCAAACCCTGGGATCTTTCGATATGGAAGCGCATAAAAGATCTTGCATAAAATTTCAGCTAAATTAAAATAAAAATACCTTAGCTTTGCCGACCTTTGCTTGACTTGTGGCGGCCATGTTAATTTTTGAATGCGCGCGGTCAGCTAGAGCGAGGTCTGGAGCAGAGAAAACTTCGGAAAACCGACAGAAAACCATCGGCTGTTCCGATTGGGGGCGAAAAAAATTGCGCCATTGGAACTTCCGATTCCGATTCCAAACCACTCAGATTACGCTTACATTAGCTGACCACCTGCTTAAATTGAACGTTTTCGCACAAAAACAAAGACGAACTTATTGCAAGCGAAACTTTTAGGTAGAGGTTAAAAAAATGGGAACGGAGCAAATTTATTAAGGGCCTGTTAACGTGGAGGTGGGGTGACCCGGCTAGGCGGGTCGAAAAATAGCTTGCGTTTACATGCAATATTTATCACCGCGGGGTCCCGGGAAACCTTTCTCAAGGTCATTGCGTGGTCAATAAGTAAACATATAAAATGGCTTTAAATTCGTTTTGACTAATTTCGTTCAGTTGTTTGAAAGACTTAGCCTTTTCTCTTGTATGGACTGATAACTGACACAATTTAAAAAAAAGAACAGAAGCAACGTTGTTTTTATTTGAAGCATGCGGCCCATGCGACTTGCCTAGGAAAACGCTTGATATATTATTCTCGCTTTCGACTTTCTAATATCTTCTTGATTGAATTCGCCTTTTTATATTGGGCAGATGAAACTGACGTAAAATCTCGCCGTGTTTTTAAGATTTGAAGTCATGAGCAGCCATAAATAAATGTTTTTGAGTGATTCGATAATAACGCGCTTACCCGGGTAGGCGGGTTACCCCACCATCAACCGTTTACATGACGACCCCGGCAACCCCGGCATTGGAGAACGGGCAACCCGCCTTGGCAGGTCACCCCACCTATCATGTACCGGCCCAACGTAAGGCTGAAAAAATAAGAGTTTATATGAACGGGCGGGTTGCCCGGCTAGGCGACCCCACCTCCATGTAAACAGGCCCTAACAGACATTCACGTTCAGATGGACTTTTAAAATTAGTTCCTAAAGTGATTCCATCTAGTTTCTCCTAACATTATAAATACATTGTCAAGTTGACAGGAAAATGAAAATCATCAGCTGGGAGGGGAATGTACCAACCAAAGATAGCATTCTGGTCCTCAGAGCCCGCTTTTCTTTTTACAACAAGAATTCCCAGACGAGATTAGGCTACGATTGGGAGAAGTCTCCACCACAACCCTAACAAATGCCAAAGAGACGACCAAATCTGATTGGCTGTTAAAAACTTGTTCATTTCACTCACAATCTCCAGTGCACGCGCACGATCAACAGGAATTCCTGCTTGGATCGCCCAGAGCCGTTGCGTTTCCCGAACGCTCGTCAAAGGGGATGCATGAATGAATAAAATACTTTATTATAGTGTCAGTGAGGTATTATCTCGTTCTCAGGCTCTGAGAATAGGATTGCATCGCGGAATAAACTGAGTCTGCGCACAACGACCGGACGTTCGTGAATCACGTATTTTCTCATCGGACTTGGCCAGAGTATGCGTTCTAAAGTTGACGAAAAGAAAAGGGTCACTGGGAACGAGATTGCCCGATTGCCTTGAACAGCAACACGCAACTGTACAATCCTGGAAGTTGGAGTATTTATTCGTGACATCTTCCTCTTAAGACGTACGTACATATATATCAAATAAATTGGAATATTGCATTCCTGTTACTATCTGGCAGTCCCACATGCAGTTAACAACACATCATATTTGTATTTTAACCAGGAACGGGCATGAAATCGAGGCTTATTTAGAGACTATCAATGTCTTCTCGTAGGATTCTCCTTTCAAGCATAAATTGCAAGCTCGTTTCAGTTTCACCGCGAAAATACAAGCATGAACTATTTTACATCGCAGCAACGAAAGAAAACATCTTAGACTGCAAATAAATAGACTTCCAGTACATGGTACAGCTTTCAAGGAAACAGAAGCACTAAAATAAATTACAGTTAGGGTTTAGTATAAACAACCTGCTTAATGAACTACTTGAAGGAAATAGTTTCATTGCAGGAAAATCATTTCCTTAAATTAAATTAATCTAATCAAGATATCCCCTATGTTTATTCTCCCTCATTATATATTAGTTTTAAAATCAACGTATCTAACGTTTATCATGAAATGCAATATGCTCAAAACGAACTCTTTCCTGAAAACATGATTCATAATAACAAGATAAACAACTCCTTTAACGGTTGACATCACATGAAACGTTGACTCATTCACGTCAGGCAACTAGTTTCCATCGTTAATCAACAATTAGACTTCAAGCCCAATTTTTCTAAGCGAATAGTTGTGGAGCAACCGAGTTGCAATCTGATTTGTGAGTAGACAGAAACCAAATATTTTAGGTGACTTGTCTTGGATTGCTTGCTTCTCGTGCACAGAATTTCACCAATCAGATACACTACAAGGATCCCTGTAGCACTACGTAATTTGCATGAAATCTTTTCCATCGAATTTCGTGTTTCGCTAGTAAGAAAAGAACTGAGAGCGTTGAGACAGGCCTGCTGTCGGAAAGTTGGTATTAAAGCACTTTAGCTCGGTTGTCATCGGCAAAATAGATACAAAGTATTTCAATTTATCGATAATTGTATGGTTCACCGTTGACAGGTACATTTATTTACCGATAACATACTCGCATGGGTGCTTTATATTCTAGTTCATAGGATGTAGGCTTTGTTTTGGAGAGTTCATTTTGTCACGATTTACGATTACAAATTATGATTTTATATTTAATATCTTAAGTTTAATTATGAGAAGTTTTAAAGGGTAATAAAAGATACACTAACCTTTACAGCGACGCTAGTAATTGTAAATGATATATAAACCTAGCATCGCCTTTTATTTACACGAAAAATACAAAAATATATACCACTGAGAAATACCTAAAAATGCCCGCGCAGTAGTTTAGAGGGCTGACGGTTAAACTTAACATGTTCTTTTTGACAGCCTTAGCAATATAATATCGATCTTGATGAACTATATTACATTTTTTGCTAAGAAATGGAATGAATTCTTTTCATAAATACATTATTCTATAAATACGAAGTATACCCCAAGAGGCGGGGATATAGCCAATTGATTAGATAGCCAGTTTCGACAGCGTTTTAGAAGAGACAGGACGCGTAGTGTTCTCCTTACTCGCTTGTTGGCATCCCTGGAGTGTGTAAGTATCAATCACGGTTCACAAGTTCTTGGAAGGTATCTACAGAAATTCGTCAAGTTTTTGGTTCACTTAATTGCAGCATGTTTAAGTTAATCAGTTTCCAAATACGTTGATTTTTACTTGCTTCTACTTTGCGAAATGTGCACAATCCGATAGCTCTTTCACAAACGGCGCAAATAGCCACGGCCAACTCACGTTGTGTTGCTTAGCAATGCTGCTGACCCTGTGATGAGAACTACAGGCTCAAGAGGTGCCTTGATTGTGAACTGGAGGAACCATATCGAGATATTTCTGACTTGCATTACGATATAGGTTCGATTTCCGCCACTTCCCCGAGTCAGCTCTATGGATGACTACGGTCTTCACAGTAAGTTGTGACGTTTTAAAATCCCAAAACTTGGAAACAAAGACCTCGACATCTGCCGGAAATAATACGATTTAAGACTTATGATTTGCAATGTTGGCTTATACTGACTTAATCACAGAAAAAAATGCAGTAAAAGCTCATTTAGCGATTCACTCGATGCTAAACGAGCATTGGGCACGCTCCCGAAGAAACCTTTTCTGAAGCTTTTCGCTTCTTATTCATTTACAAAGTTAGAAATGCTTCTATGGAATAATTATTTCTGTACAAAATATATTACGATCAAGGATCTACATCTTCGTAACAAATGGAACAATTAAATACTGGTAATGACTATCAAATTGTCCTTGACATATATATATACCTTTGGTTAAATGCTACCTAATAGAAGTTGTTACTAATTTATTTTTTCGCTGAGAAGGCTGATTTGAAGGCCCGGGACCTGAAATAATGACAAGAAATACACAAAGATTAGAATGGCTGAACAAAATCTTTACTCTTAATTTTTTTATATACGTTTTATTTATTTATTTGTTTTATTTATTTATTTATCTATTTATTTATTTATTTATTTTTTTATTTATTTTTTTATTTATTATTCTCGTGGAAAAAGAATATAAATAAATATCAATAATAAATTTAACGCAAAAAAAAATATGTACAAACTGTAATTTTCAGGTTAACCACAACAAAAATGGAAAAGTAGAAAAAATATTCATAATAACAAATTGTTGTATAGCTGGAATTTTTTCCCCAAAAGCACGCACTCTCATTGGCTAATTCGGGCTCACATGACCTCTTATAACAAAAATATATCCCGCCAAAAAGTCTCTATGCAAAATCTATGACGTCAGAGGGTAGCAGTGCACTGTTAGCTGCAAATGTTGACCGACAACCACCTTTCTTCTAAAGTCCGTTGTGCTATGTAACAAATCACTTAATGACAGGTCCCTCGGGAAAGCAGTACATTTTGTTTAACTGTTTTCCGAGGGACCAGTCATTAAGTGTTAAATATAGCATCTATTAAAAGACAGAGTTGTGTATAACATTATACAGATCTGAAAAAAGGCAACTTACTATTGAAGCCATCATATTCCTCGTCGCTAACAGGCGATATTCCACGTCCATCAAACTGGTGACTGTACGAGGAGGCATTAGCCTCAGTGGCAGGGTGACTGCTTATCGACATACTTACACCAGTGATTCCCGTCAGAGGACTCTGCCCATGCGAGTGTCTGGTTTGACCTCGAGGGTACATCCCTAATGACGCTGTATAGGTCCCCATGGGGGTGGACATGCGTCGACCTGTTATGTCAGTCTGCAGCAAGGTTAAAAAATTACAACCCAAAGCGTTAGTTTAAGTTGTTCCAGTATCGTTTTAGAAAAGACTGCTGTTGGTGACTCGAATGTCGATAAGCTGAATGGCAGTCGTCTTCGGACTAAACTATATGACCGTCACTAGCAACAGTCTCTCACAAGAACAATCATACTGTACTCAACAACAGCTTAGTCACGCTTGTTTGTTTGTTTATATTTTTGTTTGCCTACCTGCCTACCTTCCTGTCTACCTACAGTGTACATGTATCGTCTGTTTGTCTGCCTGCCTGCCTGCATTCTGCGTGTCTGCCCGCCCGCCCGCCCGCCCGCCCGCCCGCCCGCCCGCCCGCCCGCCTGACTGACTGACTGACTGACTGACTGAGAACTAATGGGTAAATTTCCAAGCCAGAAGCAGACGTTACTTTCGTTGGCTCTTTTGGGCTTGCTCCACCTCTAGCTATATATTATGTGTTGAAATGTGTTGAGGTGTGTCATTGCTGATTCCAAATATTTCAGTTCCCTGTTGTTTTAAAGACGACCACATGTACATGTAATATGAAAACAGTCCTTGTATTATATCAATTAAAATAGCGAACGCTGACAGACTTACTCTCAGTGAATGCGTTGCAGCGGTCGTACTTGGTCTTGGCTCCACAAAATTTCTTGATCTATCTTTATAGGATTGCCTGGAAAATTACAGATGTAGAAAGGAATGGTCAGATAAATCAAGTTCATTAGGACGCGTCTAAAATAGCAACTGCAAGTCATAGGTAACAAGAGATTAACCAAGACAATACAAGTCAAATATAAGAAGCGCATGATAAATAGATAAGAAGCAAACGCGAAACGACTATGCCGGCTCTGCTCGCTGCCCATGTTTTACAATGTACTTACCTAGAATCGTCCGTTGCTGCACTTGATGCGCGTGATGGGCGGAATGAAACTTGTTTCTGTAAATGAACACCCAAGGAATTAGGAATAAAAACATACGATGTACAAACCATTTCAACTGTTATCAAAAATGATCATGAAATTGAGCTTTTACCGCACTGTGTCTTCCTCCATTTTGGTGAACTGGTGTCTCTCTGAATGACGACCCGTCTATTGGAGGAAGGACAATTCTTCCCCTAGCAAAACAACAAACAGGCAACAGACTTAGGCATAAAATAACGGTTTTCACAATTGTAGGAACGGCTATAATTTTATTACATCTCAGAACCAGCAAGTTCGCTTTTTAACTATAAATTTAAGGATTACGAATTAGGAAACAGAATTGACAACAATCCAAGTGCTCATTCCACTAAAAAAGTAGCACCGACGCACTTCCTCCATTTTCTGACTTCTAGTATTAGATTCTTTTCTTTCACTAAATCAGTCGCTTTGTTAAGCTTACCTCATTCAGTACACATTCCCTATATTTACTGTACTGAACATGCAATAACACCAACGACACAATTCATCATGTGTTGAAGCACTTGGTACACTTACATGTTAGGTGCTGGTGAGTTAGCATGCGCTTGTGGCGGAGATGAAAGTCTTTCTTTCTCGGTAAATCTAGAAAAGGAAATTAGATATTGTTTATTAACATTTAAAGCAGTACTCTCCAAGGCCTTTTAGAGTACAACGTTTTTTCTTCTACGCATTAATTTTAAGCTCTTACTTATCATGCTTCTTTTTAAGACGTTTCAATAGTATAGAGCATTTTAAGAATGCATGCCAACTTCGCGTACATTCGTACAAGAGAACGTACATACAAACCGCCGTTAATTAAATTTCCAAAAGTATCATACTGAAATACAAATCAACTTACAATTTCCTCCCTTGGACAATACCCCTCATGACGTCATCCTAACGGCAAAAGAGACACCTTAGTATATACCGTAGATACATGTAGTTTTTAAAAACAACTTATACACAGAAAAGACAATCAGGAAAAAAAAAGAGAATACGGTAGTGCGAATTTATGCAAAATAAGAGATGCATGTACCAAACAGAAGCAAGGTTTGTTAGCTTTCACAACCTTTAGGAGCCATCACCGTGCCTTCTCGAGCACTTGGTACTAGGCCATTTCCGATACCCTTTCCTCTTTTCAACGAGTCTACGTGCAAAACCATTCTATGAAAATGAGTTTGATTTGCATGTAAATGGACCTGTAGGTGAAACCCATTTTCATTTGAATAGTTTCGCACGTGACTCGTTTTAAAGGGCAAAGGACTCGGAATGGCCTATTGACAAAGAGTAGATTAAGTACAAGATTGGGCTGTCATGTACATGCTCTATAGAGAGGTTTGGTTTATAAAGTGCAACAAATGCCTATGAGCACTGGACACTTCCCCGTCTTGATGACACTTGAAATTCCTCCATTTGCATTAACAAAGCAGAGAATCGTTCACCAGTAGTATGATCGAAAAGATCAACGCAGATCGAACCGTATACATGTTTTCGTTGCTAACAGACAACGCCAGCTACAGAAAACTGGGCTTACCTGCGTGCTGGGGGTTTTGGGTTTACTGCTTTCCAAATGATTTGAGCGCGGCAAACTCGGTAAATTCCTGAAAAGAGACGCATTTAAACAATTTGAGTGGAAGTGAAACTGTATAGACTACGTAGCACTGTTCAACCAATACACTTCCTGTAAATGAACGCGCATACGCTTCTTCGAGCATTGCCGCATGAATGCCATGCATACCTATTTTTCCTAAATGGAGTATTTTTGAAAATGAATGATTCTGAACTGTGTCCACCAATCCCTCGTGTAAATTGGGAATTGACTGATCTGCTTGATGCTGGGCGACCCTGAAGGATGAAAACAGAAGCCAAACGTGAGTTAAAAGATCCGCTCGAATCACTCACAGCTTTAGACAACCTCGTCTTCTTTGGTTTCCCTATAATAACGTTTAAAAGTGTTGGTCATCCACGTGAAACACCTAAATACGGCTTCCTCGGGTAGATACAACATATTCACCGCAAATTGATATTATTTTGCCTGTACAAGTAAATTGCTGCAAGAGGTATCCTTTTGCCACCTAATGGAGTCACTGTCAACATGATGCTAACAAATTAACTTAAATTTTAGTGCATTTGTAAAAGTTACGTAACACAAACCTGTGTATAGGGTGTCTCTGTGTCTCTACTATCAAGTGCACTAGAAAGAAAAATACAAAAGATAAAAAAAATGATTCTTTTACACAATGATGATACCTCCAGTACAGTGAAACAACAATACGCAAAACTAGCATTGGGCAAAGAAGCGTCTCCTTTTTACAGAAGTATCTCCCAGAGGAGATATAAGGAAGCAGATAATGACACACTTTGATAAGAGCAAATAGATAAGTAAAAATGCAATACCAAATGCATAGAGCAGTTTTCAATTGAGTGTCGTAAAACCAAAACCAAACTCCGCCAATCACAGACACAACATCCAGTACCAATCACTCGAGCAATCATGTGCTGCAGAAGCGGAACGCCGGGCGGGTGGTCCCGGCTGGGTGGGGGGCAATCACTAGTGTAGTTGCACCAAAGTCACAATTACTGACACTCAGTGACCTCTCTATTGTGTGACTTGCTACAGTATTCGACACTAATCCTACATTATGGTGGCATCAGGACTAGCCAGTACAACACGTCTGTCCTGATGACAGCATATAATACATGTACACGTACGAACATGTAATCTTGTAAAACTGTACCTAATGTGATTATACTTACTGAGAGGTAGAAGCAGAAGGAGCCCTTGGGTTTAACCGTACTGTCTGAACCTTCATCGCACTTATTAAACTATTTGGATCCAGTGGAGGGTTGAAACTTGGGAACGGTTTTAATCTCGTCTGCAGCAAAACAAAATGTTACAGATATTTGTATGGTGAAGTATTACTGAGTAGAAGATATTATTGTGTATGTTATCAACGTGTAATTACTTTCAAAAGCTAAAAAAATTTACTCAAATTTACCTGGGATGAAAAAATATTTCTGGACATTACACTTTGAGAGAATGGTCGAAGAGGGCTCTCGATAACTCTGTCAGAAGATACCACAACATCAGCAAGGAACTGGGGCTTATCTGCGAGATAAGGATGGGTACTTGGTAAATTAACATAACTGATTGTATTTTTTTTTTTTTTTTTTATTTTTTTTTTATTTTCATTATTTATAATTTTTTTTATAACCCCTATAATAATAAAATTATTTATTATTGTTATTTAAATAATATGATATTTATAACAAAAATTACTTAAATATTAACAATAAATCTCAAAAAAAAAAAAAAATAAAAAAAATAAAAAAAAAAAAAAAAAAATTTAAATATATTAATATTCTTACATAAAGATTTGAAATATAAAAAAAAGATAAATATATGTATATTGAGCATAATTGATTGTCACTTTACAGACACTTTGCTCATTGCTGAATGTTTCCTCCTTGAGATGTCACAAGACATGATATGCGGAATAGTTATTTGTAGACAATCAGAACAGAGACTTACATGTACAGTGAAAAGAAGTGCAAGAAATAATTTATGACAGAAAAACACTCTTTATGACAACCATGACTACATGTATGTTGAGTAAAAATGTACCTCTTAATACTTTTTGTGAGTAGAGGCTTAACAAGTCTCTTAGCCATAACACCACCTGAAATAATAACAACAAAGCAATAATAGTGTGAACAAAACAGTATTCTAATGTCCACTACTACTATGCTCGGAGTCCCAAGAGGCTTGCAAACTGTTCAACAAAGTGATTTGAAAAAAAAAAGAATCTAAATTGTATTAATATTTAATACATGTACATGTATGTGCAATACAAAGGCTTGTGTGTATACCGAAGAAATACAAATGACTCGTAGGATATTCCACATTATTAAAAACTAGCAATGATATATTGCAATTCCTGAGTTTTGATTGGTTAACAGGCAATGGTATATGAGCGCATATATACCATTGACCACAAATATAGTAGCCGAACCGTAGCCGACAACTGGGAAACTCAAATGTTGGAATTCTTTGGGCGTTTTTAATAAAACAATTATTTCACTCATGCTTGTTGGATACGAGATATAGCCAACTCGGCGCTACGCGTCTCATTGGCCATTTACCATCTCATATATAATGAACGCTCGTGGAATAATTGTTAAGTATTCCACTCAAAAGTGTTGCATATCTAGTACGGTATGTATTACATGTAAATATTATTTATTATTTAAAGACTGACAAACAGACAATTCCCAATACGCTGTGCATGTTAAAATATATATTTTGTTTTTTGCTTTAAAACTTTTATCAAACAGTTTGACTATAATATCCTTTTGTTCCAGACAAGGACAATGACTATAATAAAAAAGAATCTTCAATAAAAATGAAATTAAAAAAAAAATAAACTTAACAGGAATCTACATTGATCACAACTCCACTGTATGTAAAATTAAATGCTAACATGTACATGTACACCACTCTGTAGTAAGGGGATGAAAGGACTGCAACAACTGTTCTTTTCGTGCACTGCAAGATGAGAAAATGCATTTACCTCTCCCCAGGCCTGGTCAAACAACTGACTGACCACAGCATCCTTAGCACAAGCATTTGGTGTCACAGGTGGGTAACCCCGTCTCTGCTGACGACGATACTTGAAACCTGTGCTGGAGTCTGTTCCCTCTTCCTCTCTGTAAAGTAATAAGTACAACTAAGAATATACATTGTACAGTATGCTCAACAGAAGAACAGAAGCTGTGTGGATAGTAATTTTTTAAAAAATATATATATAAAAAAAACATGTGGGTAATCAAATAATTACAGATGGCTTCACTGAGATGCACATGTACATTCATTTTGCAATAACCTTGTAATGGTCAACACACACTGCACAAGTTCGTTTAGTCAATCAGACAACACATACGATACAAAGTCAACTTTAAGATTTTATTATCCAACCGCACTAAGTAGAGTACAAACAACAAAAAATGCTCAGAAAACTAAACTGCTAATACAGACTTCCTCGAGGTTGAGTTCAAATTACATGCAACTGTAGGGCTGTACTTTAAAACCAAAATTTTAATAATGCATAGAGTACCAAATAATTCAGTAATGATAGTAACAAGACTTTAGTTTTCTCCATAACTTACAGAGCAGGTTGGTCATAACCAAAATACTCCACTACTTCTCCATCTTCTGCCAGGACCTCCTCTTCAAACTCTGTATAGTAGCCATTCATTTCATCTACCCCAAAGATAACACCAAACACTGTCAGTTATTTATTACTGTAATAGTAACATGTTAAATGAATGTGATTTTTGGATTTACATTGTACAATCATACAGTGTCACTTTGAATTCATGTATTTAAAATATTTACTAGTAAATAAGTTGTATTGAAGTTCATAACATGAATTTTTATCTCACTGTTGAATTTACATCCAATAGTACATTGTACTGTACATTGCCCACCCACCCACATGCAAACAGCAAAAAAATTACTGTGTTCTTAATGTTCCACCCAGGACATTTATTAGGGATGAGTGCCATTGCAACATCCTCATAACAAAAACATTTTTTTTGTCCCCAGTAGAATATTGATAAACCTGGTTTACTGAAGATTTTGATAAGTCTTGGAAACATGTGCATGAATGAAGAAAAACTGTGTGCACATTCCAAAGGGCTTTCTAATAGGTACAGTACAGGTCTGTGTAGCCAACAGGACTATGAGTTGCCAAAAATAATATCCATTGACTTATGCTAATTAATGATAACAATTGATGTGATGGAGATACTGTAGTAACTGTACTTTTAACAGAAAATGGTAAGCTGTTCAACAACTACACAGCAATTAAACCAGTAATCAAACAGCAATATGAACCACAGTTCTCACCATTCATATATGATTCTGGAGGCTCTTGTAGAGGATCGAGATGGAATCCTTTAATGCATAAACTAAAAATAGAAAATAACATACTTTTATTTTAAATTGAAACAACTTTATAAAATACTACTAACATAAATTTTTTATCTAATAGTATTATCTCAGTGATGTGTACATGGTTTTGTTTATGTTTTTTTATTAGTACATTTACATGAAGGTTATCATAAGAAAATTATGGGGCTGAGTAAATTAAAAATTAAAAAATTGAATGCCAGTCAAAAAATTGAATGCCATCTGAATGTGGAATTTCTAGAGGACACAACCCACGCGATCCGATGCGCCTCTTATGTACGGAATGACTGCAAGCCCCAGTGGTCTTTCTTGCGTGCGCCTTTCTCTGGTTCTGTCCCTTACGCATTTCTTAAACAGGACGTCAGGATACCCGTTTGCTCTAAGATCCTCCATGACTCAATCTTGTTCACTGCTTTTGAGGTCAGGGTTTGATGGTAGCAAGTTGGAATGTTTAGTACTTAGTGTTTTCACCACGGCTTCCTTGTGCTGCATGGGGTTGTGCGACGCGAAGTCGAGGTATTTGTTGGTGTGAGTTTCTTTCCTGAAGAAGCCAATCTCTATAGAGTCATCACTCAACACAGTGATTTGAGAATCCAAGAAGGAGATTCTCTGCCCCTTGTCCATTTGACTTGTCCTATACCGATCGCAATACTGGTTCCATTATTTTCAGTTATAGTATACATTGTATTGGTGTTTTCTTAATACTACATGTCACAGGACAAAATCATAGACTAATCAAATTACACCATATTTCTGTATACAGAGTTTAGGCTAGCAAACCTCAGGGCTTAAAAGCTGAAATCCATTAATTATTAAAAATGTTGTCTATTATCAACAACAATTACACACTACGTCGTACATGAACTGATATTCATTAGATTTAGTTACCCTTGTGAATCAAAAGCTCCAAATTCCTCAACATCTTCAAGCACAGAGGTTTGTGGCCGCTGACTGAATACCCCTGGGTCACCAGCTGGAAATGGTATAAGCTGCGTACCGTCATCTTTGGAATTAAGCATTTGAAAACCACAAATTCTACACAGGAAAAAAAAATACAGAAAAGGTTACAAGATTGATAAACTACAGTCTTAAGAAAAAAATACCTGTAAACTGCAACCATAGTTTACACAATTGTACAGGCTGTAACGATGAGTTACAATAAAAAAAAAATAGAGAGGAAACAATGTACATTTACACTAAATAAATTCTATAAATGTACATACATGTACAGTATATCATTTTGCCCCTCTAACTTACACTTATAAAATACTGTATTGCAAAATACTTAACATGAATTTACCATGTATGTGTGCACATGAATGTAAATGCGCACTTTATCTTATCTTTAAAGTGACCAGATTGATTTCAAAGCCACTAATAAAATTACAGAACAGCTGTACTTGCATGGACACCACATCACAACAGACACATCTACATGTACAACTACACGTCATAATATTCTCATTAGTTTTTGTGTAGAAAGTTTAAATCCACCTCATACATGACGTGCAATAGATGTGCTTACCGCAAATGTGGAAATCGTTTAAACCACTCTTCGCATTCAGACAGCAGCTGAGAGCTACCTAATGGACGAGTCAAGAGAAAGAATTTAAACCATCAATTTGAATCATAAACAGATTTTACTGTAGTCAAAAACATGCGACCCTCAACTCTGATACAACTGCTTTATACTTACAATCACATACATGTACATGTATCAAAAGAATATTATAAAATTACTTTTGGAGGATAGTCTTTTTGTTTTTAAATTGTAATTACCTGTAAATATAAACCTGCATGAATGAACAATTTTAAAATGTCTATGTACGACATACATGTACATTTGTATGCCATTTCAAATGTTGATGCTCACATTCATAAAAAATGAAAAGCTGCAGCTTTGATTTAAAAAAAAATAATGTACTCTACATTTGCAATTCACAGACAGAAAACAATTACACAGGACTGTTTTGCATGATTAAAAAATTAAAAGGAGTGATAAAACTTTGATTACATTTTGTAATTTATTATTTAAATAATTTTGATCTGTGCATAAGCAGGATCATAGGACTTAGTGAAGTACTGTATCTGCAGCAAAGTGAAAGCCTGCTACACATACTAACCATTAAAATGTTTTCCTTCAAACAGCATTCCATCGATCTCATCAAACATGTGTTTCACTGTTGCTGAAGCCTGCCTATCAAATTCCTATGGAAATAGTTCAAACAATAGTCATGTCCAAGTTGGCATATTGTTTTTTGACAAGCACCAAATTAATACAGATACTGATTCTTTTTTTTTTCCAAATAAATATAATTATGTAATGCATAGGCTTTCACAAGATAATAAAAACAAGAAACAAAGTTGCTTTCAATTTCACTTCTAGTAAAAGGCAATTTGTTTCATCAGGGAATCAAAATTGGACAAGAATCAGCAATTCACACAACTGTGTCATTAATAGCCTGGGGTGGGGGAGGGAGGTACTCCCATATACATGAGCTATATACATATGTGCCGCTGGGGTGGGGGAGGGAGGTACTCCCATATACATGAGCTATATACATAGACTGTATGTGCCGCTGTGAAGGGTATGGTTTTTAAGCAGTTTAGTTTAGGACAGGATAAAGAAATCAGAGAGTTTTTGGTCTAGAATAGGGTATCATTGGCAGGGCTCGACACTAACTTTTTACGCCACTTTCCATGTTGGAAAGTAGACTTCAAATTTTACTTTCCATCTCAAAATTTTACTTTCCAAAATGGATGACAGTTCCATAACTGCTTACCATGTTTAATTAATAATAAAAAAATCTTACTGTGTCTCGGCATTGTTTTAGTCGTTAAAAGTTGGACGTCTCATCCTCGTTCCACTAGCCCACCAAAACTGCACTCCAGGTTGAGGGTTAAACTCAGCAACACTAGGCCCTTCAATACGAATCCTCATGAGACAGTCCAATACTTCAACTGACAAGCATGATCTCCAGTCTGACTTTATTTTGCCCATTACTGAAAAACCTCCCTCACAACATGCTGTTGACAGCGGTAGAATCAGTGTAATTTCAACCAACATAAGGACATTGGGAAATCTGTTTCTATGGTGAGTAAAGACTCTCTTCCACAAAGCTTGGGGATTTAGATCCAGATAGTTGTTACAAATGCATGTTTTGAGACCACTCCATTCCTCTAGCACAGCATCAAATTTAAAATCATTCTCGTCAAGTAGGGGCCTGAAATGTTCTACTAGATGACGGATTTTGTCTTCCCCATAAGTTGCTAGTGCCACCCTATCATCTGGCCAGAGGGTAATATCAAATACTGACATGGCAAGCAAAGTTTGATCTGAACCTTTGATATTCTCGAATCGCTGTTCCAAATAAGCGTTAATACAATTAATTACACGTGGCTTGGTTGTATTGTTGAACTGAATCAAGTCTTGCTCACCCCTTTTTAGAGTAACACCTTCAGTTGATAGTCGTTTCCATCCCCAATACTTTGAACAGCCTCTTGAAGGCAAGGACCTGGTCTTGCTATCATTGCTGTGAGTTGAAGTATGGTGTTGTCAAGACCATCTTTTGCAGCCGTTAAGGTAATGGCATCTTTTTGAAATAAAGAACTAAGCTTGGAGAGACAATCCAAGACATCCACCATAAAGTTTGCAAAGAGGACGGTTTTAAATTTCTCTTGCTGTTTCAGAATCTTCTTTGCTCTTCCCTGCATTTCAATGCTGCTAGTTGCAGCTCCAACAGTATTATTAAAATGTCCATAGATAACTTTGTAGTCCTTGAGAAAAACCTTGAGGGCACGATGCAAGTGTGGTACCCATCTTGTTCCCTTTAAGTTTCCAGGTTTTAGGATTTTTTCTTCCATGGCTTCTGCTAACTCTTTGAGTTCACGAAGTGCCTTAGGGGAGTAGTGGTAATGCTTATAAATAGATTGAAGCATTTCTTTTATAGAAGAAAGAAGATGATCCTCTTTGAGTCCATCAAGGATGGCCAACTCCAAGTTGTGAGCAATACAATGAATTCCAAGCAACCATGGAATGGATTGTCTAAGCTTTGCAACTACACCATTGCGAACTCCAGTATACACTGAAGCACCATCTGAACCCAGGGACACTAAGGCATTTTTCCAATCATTTACTCCAACTTGACCCATAGCCCTTTCAAAGCTTTCTATCACCCCATCAGCTGTGCCATTGGGCAGTTCAATAATTTTCAGAAACTTATTTATGGGTTCACCATTAGATAGCATCCTGACATAAATTACTTCCAACTCTTTGTTACTAGTGTCAGTTCCACTATCTGCCATTAAGGTGAAAAAGCGTGGCTGAGCATTGTTCATTGCCTTCTTTTGATTTTGTTTCATCACCTCAGCTATCGCTTCTATGAATTCGCGGCATCGTTTATCATTTAAATAAGTCTCGCCTAGTGTTACACCATTCTTAACTTGAAGAATGCACAACTGACTGAAGTCTGAAACGGTCTTCCATTCTCGGCTAAATAATAGGCAGTATTAAACAACTTCTCGAGTTTTTCAAGAGTCTGTTCATTAAGATTTCTTATCCCTATATGTATTGGCGTAGCCTGTGGTTCTTCTCTTGCTTTCTTCGCCTCTACACACCTCGCGTGTTTCCGGCTTTGGTCGTGGCCTTTGACATTGCTCACGTGAAAACTGTTATTGCCGGTAAAGAAAGAGCTATTCTTGTCTGCTATGTTTGGAAAGTCTTTGCAGACTCTGCAGTACATCTTACCTTCGTCTTCATTATACTCTAGCCATGTATATTCTTCCTTCCACTCTTTACGAAATCCACGGCCAAGCATTTTTCTTTTTTCCTCATACTTTTCTTTAGACCCTGCAATGCGTACGTCTGAAGTGCTTTCGCTCGTTTGTGCTTCGTCAACTTTTTCTTTTTCGCCTTCCTTTTCTCCAACATCACCACTTCGTCGAGAAAAACCAAACTTAAACAGACTCATTTTCCTCGAAAGATTTCGTTACATACCTTCGCGACAGAAGAGGAATCCAAAATGGCGTACTTCCAATATTGCACCATACCACGTGTGTTTATAGTACCCAGACCTCCTCAGGAGTTCTCTTGATCCAATATGGCGGAGAATGCGAGGAAAGCGTAAATTTGTCTTTTAAAGACGAGTTGTCATTGTCATTTGGCGATTTTTTTATCCTTATCATAATTTTTACACACTTTTTTTTTCATTTAAGCCTTTTAAGCATAAAATTCACTTTCCAGTGAAGCCCAAAATTTACTTTCCAGATCGGGTAAGTATTTTGGTTCATTTTCGTTTTTTTACTTTCCAAGAAGAAAATTTACTTTCCAGTGGAAATCGGGAGAGTGTTAGTGTCGAGCCCTGATTGGTAGGGAAACTGATCAGTGGTATGAAGAATTAAGTTAGAAATAGGAATAGAAATTCGGGAGAGAAAGAAGCTTTCCTAAACGTAAATAAAATCATCCCAGCAAGTTTTAGACAGGGATAAATTACAACAGCAAAGACATGTGTGCATTTGTATTTTCCCAAAATACTTTCTTTCATTTTGATAACCAACATTTTCCTTGCAGTGTCTAATCACCAGATGAACATAAAAAAATATTAATAACAAAAAAGCTGAAAGCCCTGTTTAACACGTCTTTAACAATGCCATAATGCAAATTTAGCCAAAGACACTGTATAATTATGAAAAGTGCAACTTGTAAAAAATAATAATTAACAACACCCTATAAAATATAAAATTTTTTTTTCAAACTCACATCTTCATTCCCCCAGGAGTAGACACTGCTACGTCCAGTAAGGATTCCAGTGTTGGTGGACCATGTGTTTGATTCAAAAAGGCCATTAGCTAAACTAAGGGTGTTGTCAGTGGTAGGTGATGATCGTCCACTGGTATCAGGCGTGAAGTTCGTGAAGTTCCCATTGCGAACTGTCTCAATGTAGGACAGGGGCAGTGATTCCTCTGGTCTCTCAGGGAGAGGGTGGAGAGCATCCACACTACTGTGAGCAAATCCACGACTAAACATAAAGCAAAATTTCACAGTATAAATAATAAGCCATATCAGAGGAATGTATGGCTAGTGGCTTACCATACAAGTATATGTACATGTACTGCCACATTAACATCTACATTGAGTGAGTTGGAGTACCTAAGGACATCGCACCAACTGTTACTGTATTCCAGTCAGAGCCTTAAAATTCATTCTTATTGTTACAACAAGGTCCTAGCACTACAGTATTATTTTTAATTTACACCAGTCACGTTACACTGTAATTTAATCGCAAACAGAAACAGGTTAAGAATCCAACTGCCTTAGGCTGACCAGTCTTGTCTGTTTGCAGGTGTATATGTACATTTATACCATGCCATAGAAAATACAGCCAATCAGAATACAGGAAAGCCATTGTATATTCGACGGTATTCAACCCAACCTTCCCATAGTTCGCTGCGACTGTATTCTCGACGAAATTTAGTAAGCGTATTTTCTATGGCATGGTATAAAATAGTTACACAACACTTTCTCGTGGTATACTATGGAATATTCCACTTGTCACTTGTATTTTCTTGGTATACACACTCGCCTAAAGACTCGTGTGTATACCGAGAAAATACAAGTGACTCGTGGGATATTCCATAGTATACCACTCGAAAGCGTTGCATAACTAGTATGTATGCATTATCATCACAAGATTAATACATATAACATGTAACAGTGGTTTCAACTCCAGATGAAGCAGATAAGAATAATATATAAGATCCTGCACAAATTTAATTTCAAGAACATGCCTCCTGATTATTGCCTAAAGTAAGTACCAATTTGCATATCAATAAACCAAGATTTCATTTCGGTAGAAAGACTGTATTATCTCACATTGTTTTTAATGGGGTCTATTGATAGCTACATGTAGATTACTAAACTGTTAAATGTTGCATTTATGTGATTTTAACCTTTCCCTTTTTACAAAATTTTTCCCTGTATTAAATTAACTAAGCATTTAATTTGCTGTATTGCTCAAAGATGCGGCTAAAATGTAGTTGATTAAGGCGATTCTTACTTTGTTTGCTTATGCATACTTGTACGTTTATATTGGTGTCAGCGGCGAGTCTTTGTGTGTCAATTTTCATATTTAAACCACATTTTCTCCACCATTTTTTTGATTTCTATTTAAAATATATTCTGAAATGATTATTAACCGCAACCTCGGTAAATCATAACGGATATCCACTTCAACCTTGGCGAATATAAATAATAATTTGTGACTAGAGTATTGGACATAAGAGTTGCAAACGGCGTTCAGTTCAAAGATTAGCAACTTCTCGTACACATACAAGTTACCAGTTTTAAGGTTACTAAAATTAAAAAAGGAAACTCACATTTCAAGAGGATAGACTCTATTCGTCATCTCTGCACTGTATGTGAGATGCAAAATTCCACTCCGTGCGGAGTTGAAGAACACAGGACGTCCATGACAACACAACTTTCAACGAAACCGCCGCTCTCATCCTCACCAAAGCCGTTACTACATTGTTATTTTTACCATAATCTATTCCCACGTAAGTGCTGATAGCTTCCTGCTCCAAGTCAATGGCCTAGATAACGCTTAACACTGAAAAACTACACTCAATTTCCGATATTGACTCACGACACAAGTTCCCAAAACAACAAAATTTAGATGAGGTACAATTTTCCCTGCAGGCTATGCGCGCGGGAAGGTAATGAGAGGCTGCTAAGCTAGCCGAGCTGGCCTCTGTCCCGGTCTCCCCCGGTCCGTGCTCCGCTTCTGAACAAGTAGGGATTTAAAAAAAAAAAAAAAAAAAAAAAAAAGGAAGGTTAGAAAATATTAAAAATATAAATTTCTATTTATTGCTTTCGTTTTCTCTCGCAAATAACTATAACATATTCTAATTTTCTCGCAAATTCTGCGTGACACCTCAGTTTGATTCAGTTGCAAACATGTTTGCAATCATTTTGAAGTGAGTAGGAAATTGGCGAAGACGGCCAGGAGTTGGGCTTTTGCATAGCTTGAGCGTTTGCGCGCGGTGGAACCAGTGCAAGACCTTGAAACAAAGCTGTTAAAAATGAGACAAAGGCTAATGCTTTTGACTCAAATGTTATGTTCTAAGCGCTAGCTCAAAACTTCCAATGAAATGTTTAACTCATTCAAATCCTAAATGTTCATATGCTTTGTCTATGATAACTTTCAAATGGGGTAAAAAACAGTGTAAATTGGCTCCCCCAAAATGCTCAAATGCTTGCTGAACTAGAGTGGAAAAACAATATATTTCCGAAGACAAACGATAAAATGATATAGTGCATTAACATTTTCGGGCAACACCACGAAATTAATGAAAGAACTATCATTTCCTTTAAAGCAAGCAAGGTCTGCACGTAAATATTTTAATGTACGTTTTGTTGTCTATTATTTTAATATGCCTCTTTATTCGGCTGTTGGCGCATGCCGCGAAATAAGATGCCCCCCCCCCCCCCCTCCCTGCCCATCCAGGTCCGAAGGTACCCGTACGCCTATGATTTGCAGCGGCGACCGCAGCTGCAATGCGCAAACCGGCCACTGAACCCGGCGTTACCGATGAAACACCTTACAACCACCTGTCTATCAACGCAGTCACGTTGTCCTTGGTCAATTGAAATCTCAGACAGTTATTTTCTAATTTACATCGTAAACAGACCTACATCGTGATCTGCACAAAGTCCGGGACACTGCCAAAAAAACATACTGCAGTACGCATTTGGGTACAATTGCAAATGCAATGTAATAATGAAACTGGAACGCTTTCTGGTATTCGCTTACGAGCGCGCTTGCAAGCTAACGTTCCCTTGAAAGCCTCAACGAATGAAAGAGGAATCCAGAACCTTCCCGTTATTAAAATCGAAGGACAAGGAAATTGGACGACTAGTCCAATTTTCCTTGTCCAAATCCAGTTGGGATTTTTAACAAGTTTCTGTTTGATTTACAATATTTGTTTCCTTAGATTTACAGTGCCAGTGGACGAAGAGCCAATTTGTGGAAAAATGCCACTGCAAATGCAAATTCCCATTTTTACTTCACCCCGATTATCGAACTGGGCTTACCGATACACTTTCTATAATCCGCCATTGGAATACAATGTAGTTGTAATTTGTAATCCGAGGGCCGCTTGTTTGTCAGTAGTTTTTACTGTTTGCCGTTACCCTCTTTTAATAAAGTTGATTGATTGATTGATTGAATGTTTACTATGGGATGATCACGAACAGTTTTCGAGTAAGGACAACTTTTCGATGCGTTCCGGCCGAGAGTTAATACTATGCATCAATGATTAGAAAATGTTTTCAACGCTTTCATGCAATATTCATGCCAACAGCAATGAAAACTTTAGATCAGAACTGACGCAATTTCACTGACTTCAATTCAAAAATTGTTGCTATTCTTTTTTGTATCTTAATGTATCAATGAAGGGCTCCCTACAGGTGTGTTTCTCGACGGGATTGATTTCTGAATTTAAGTGTGATTTCACGTGCTCCGATCCGTGCCGGCGTTTGATCGGTCGCTGCACAGATCGACCCTTCATCTTCCGGCTGCAGCCGACTTTTCAGCTTGCCAAAATTTAATTATGATCGACTTAAACGATTAGATTCTATCCTTGATTGTAACTGCTCATGTAGGGCTTACCTAGTACGCGGCGAAACCTCAAAAGCGAGTCGAAGAGAATACCGCGAGACGCGACTTTAAATGTTGGTCTTTTTTGGAATTTAATTCAGCTTAGCCCATCTAAACCGTTGTCATACTGATCGACATAAAGGCGAAACCGCTATGATAAACAATAGATCAGAAACCCTGGACTGAGGAGGTTTGTGCAAGAAACTACCTATACAGTGCATTGGAAACTTTTGACGAATTTTAGTTTCAACGTAAGATTCAAAGTGGAACCGACAATTAGACACAATGTTCTGCGTTATCTGTGCGGTAGATGTAAATGAATTAAGCCATATTAGTTATAAAAAGTCTGGAAAAATAGACTGAACTACTTTCAATGCAACACATATTATATCGACATAGATTTTTGGACCTTCCAATTCCTTATTAGCATAATTCGCACAGCGACCTGAAAAACTGCGGTTTCACTACCGTTATCTTACTTGCTTTTTCATTTCCGAACGGGTCTCTATGCGATAGCCATCAGTTTTAATATAAATGTCCTCAGGCTTTCAAAGACTCCTTCAAGAAACTAGAATTCATGATCAAAAAATCGAAGAGAACACGATAAGGATTTTTGTTTAAGGATTTTCTTTGCACGATGCCGTAATTCTTTTGCAGGGACATGCATATATATAACTTCAGTGCTGATCGAGTCATGTCAGATCAAAACTATACCCAACTCCATTTCGAAAATTAATTAGCTAAACGAGGTGTTGCTAGAGACCTTAATAGAAGCCGGTATACAAACCAGCGTAACCATGGAAATTATGTTACAGTTAACATGCGAGTTGGACCCTGTTATAGCAACGATCGCAATAAACTTGTTTGAATGTCCTTAATTATTTATCACAGACAAAGAGACAAAGAAAGCCCCATTTCAAAATTGGCGCAGTGTGGAATTTCTAAAGCTCAAAAGAATCGGACGAGTCGAGGAAAAAGACATAAAATATTAGCTTTTTATACGTGAAATCGCACGCAAGATTACTCTTTATTGGATAGCATCCGCATCTCTGTGAAACATTATATTAAATATCCATCCTTGTGGACAATTCATGTTTGAAATTCAAATTTCCAACTGAGTTCTTTAATTAACGTTGTGCACGGTGTGCACTTACAACATATTTTGGGTAATTCTTTCACATAATTGGTGGAAAGAGCGGATCGCAAGTCAAATAATTACTCCGCAACTTTTTATGTTCGTTTTCAAGAACTGAATATATATTTTTTTGGCTGTTCGGAAATAATCTTATTGAATAACAAATACGAAATGCTGATTGCTATTCAAACTGACTTGGCAAATTTATGTATTTAATTCTGATAAATTCACGATCTTTTGAAGCTCTTTATGCAATCTTCACACGCTTTTTTCTTATACATTTGGAGATATAATCGCAGCTCAGCAAAAGAACTCTTGCGTTTTTGGCCCAACGGTTAATTCTCTTTCAGCCAAAAACTGATATTTCTAATCACGCCTGCTGTAAAAATATAATACCAGAAAATATGGCAAAGCCATTAAAGGGGAAGTTAAATACTAATATATGCATCCATTGAATAGAATTTAATTGCAAAAAACCGAGTTCGAAAGCAAGTCCATAAATTTGATGTCATTAAGCTTAGTTTAGAGACATGGCCCACCGCATACAATTCCCTTCGCGTTAGTTTTGACTTTACGTCAGTAGCTGAAAAGGCATATGCCAACTGAAAGTTTCACTCTATCAACACATTATCCTTTGTAAGGAGTTAACAACATGCGGACGTTAACACTCGTAACATTGAGGTCGAATCAGCTTTCGCGTATTTTTGGTATCCATCACTAAAAGCTCTAGACCGCAAAACCTAACTGAAATTTTGCCAAGAAATTCGGTTGCGATCCGAGCAAAGACGCACAAAGCATACATTGGCAACTAGAAAATAAACACGAGAAGACAGAACATGCGAGAAAACAAATACAGCTATCCTAACTTATACAATGTGATCATCGGAGCAAAAAGAATAAAAAACAAAATAGCGCGAGTATTATTCCGGGCTCCTTATGCCTTGCTGTTAGTCTAAAAACAGAATCGTACAAAAGAGGTCCGAATGTCATAAATCACATGAAATCATATCAATTCAAGAAAATGTCTTGTTCTCACTTTTCAACGTGTCAAGATAAAATAATACACAGTAGATCGTCTAATGATTTAACGCTTGTCGGTTTTGGTGTGTATTTCGTGATTATAGATTCGTATTCTTTGAGACATTACTACAATGATATTGCGTTCATGGACTTTACGAACTATAAAAAAATTAGCGACTGAAAGAAATTGTCTTTGCTCGCGGTTCGAAGTTTCTAAGGAAACGCTCTAGAACTTTCGATAGCGTCTCCTTGATTAAAAACACTATTTCCGTTGAGCGCAATATTAGAAATTTCAAGTACAATATTCTAGTCAGCCCGCGAGAGTCATCTGAACCACATGCAATTTCCCTCTCTCTCAGAATACTCCTCGATATTTAAAAACCTGTACAATAACGAACAGTTTGGCGAAGTTAAAATTGTAAATGAGTTGATCTGCTACCTACCCCCTTAAGATGAATGAAAGTTCTTTAGGTTCTCCCCGTCTTCTTGTGCGTATCTCCGCCGGGAGATACATCAAATCTCCCAAGAGAGTCATGAATGTTGAAATCCATTCGGTGCGATTTAAATTGTAACTGGAATTCTCTGGCTGACTTTGTTTAGACTGGCCGTACTACCGCGTGGCTGTGTTTCCTAGCGCCACTCGTCGCACAGGCCGTGCGACGCTAATATTTTCGATATTCTTTATAAAATGCACATTTTCAATTGTGCTTCCCGCCACGGGGCCAAAACATATGGTCGCATCCGGGAGACAAAGCGTGAAATGAACGTTCCCGGATGTCACGTGCGAAAGAACGAGACTCCAAAAGGAAAAAACACGGTGCTCTATATAGCCGTGAAATCCGTCTTTCTTTCTGCGCCAATTAACAAGCCGCAACTCTATTTTGTTGCTTGGATCGGAAAAGCACGCGATGTAAACACACTTAGTGCTTACGTATAACTTCAGGCCATTTTGTCATGGTCTACTTGATAAGATGTCGTCTCAAATGCAATGACCTTACTTTATAACTGACAATGATGGAGGGTTGGAGAGAGAACAAGAGCATGTTAAGTAAAGGAAAACAAATTTGCTTCGGAGAAGTCAAGAAAGAATAACAAATGTCGCCATAGCTAGCGGCTATTATTAAAATATGACATATTAGCACGCGAAAATACTTGAATGAATGACGTCATGAATAGTTCACTTAACAGGCACGAAGAAATATCATTAAAAATCTTCACCTGTGTTTTTCATTTCACCTTTTTCTTGGAACAACATTGAAACCTCTATGTTTTTTTTTCTGCTGATTTAAATTAACGTAACTCGCCGCAACACAATTCAGTGGCTTTGTATTATTCTATAAATAATACACCCCTGTCATGCTTGAACTATCGCACAGCATTCTGTGCTTTTAAAAACAACGAACATTCGTCGTCATTAATATCGGTAATTGTCACATCCATTGTGTTGCTTTTGACAAACACAGCGTATTTGCATTTTATTTCTGAGCCGTTCATTACTATTCTTGCCTGGCGAAGAACAACTTAAGACAACCTCACTGACTGACAGCAATAAAAATTCCGTCCATAGAATATTTTACTTAACCCGCAGCCAACTGTTTTCCAGCGCGGCAAAACAGGAGGAAGGCTAAGTTGAATGTCTCTGAAATAAAGGCCGTTTCTAGGCACCAGTGAGCACAACTTCCCTTTCACATCTGTGCGCCTCGTAAAAGTCAGAGTAGAGTTGTTCAGTCTAGGAAAAAAATGAGAGAAAAGTTTTTATCTGGTTGTTTTGTGGGAGGGACATGGTCAATTCGATTCTTCTAAATAATGTTTGGTTTTATTAGTTTGGACAACCTAAAGCTCTATGAAAGAGCCGGGTTATTCAGTGTATCAGAACATACTCTGTATCAGGGTTACATAGTTTTATCAGCGAACTGATTAAGTTCTGACGATCAAGCTAGAATTCCCGGCAACTTTCCTTTGAAGAAATTGTGTTTCATGACCATTTCCTAGTCTTCCTAGGTATTCTAATGTTTGGGCCGTGTTTGTGTAACAGCTGTGTAATATTCGCACTTTGAATTACTGTTTTTCGTTTGATTAATTTTTCACTCTAAAATTTCCTATGTACACAGAGTTACCGCCACTTCTACTGACTAAAACCTTCATTTACCTAAATATAACTTATAGTTTCTTGATCAGCTATAGAAAACAAGAACCGCGTATTTACATGTTTGTTTTTTATAACATGTGGCAACAGTAATTGCCAAGAAGATGGTTGACGTCACACGGACAAATAATCACTGTTATTTTGAGCGTTGTTTATTGCATCTAAACAATGGAGCACAAGCCGTAGAACAGGCCCTCTGGCTGGTCCAATTGCGGATCAAATGCTTAGAAGGAGAACATCACTCAGCAAAGGAAAAGCGCCCTAGGGACGAGGTTGTCAGCAAAGGATCAATTTTTCAATCGATTATAAAGTTGCCCTACTTTTTTTTTCAAACAATCTTAGGCACGGAATTCTAAAGTTATACGGTTGCCTTAAAAAAAGCGAAATTGATGTGACAGCAATCATGACGTGATATTCTTGAATTGTAACTTAAAGATGATTTCCAGTCCGTACTGCGCAGACTCGGGGTTTGTTAACGTTTTTGTTTTGAATTCGTTGAAACGTTACACTTCGGTGACAGCATACATGACGTTTTTTAGTCCGCCATTACAGTTCGTTTCGTTCAAGAAGTTCCGATGAGCTAAAACGTCGGTTTGAAATAGCGTCAAGGTTCTTCTACTCGTTATTATTTGTTCTGCAAGGATATCTGGCGTTAATAATGAAGAAAAAGGTAAGTTTGTCGCGGAATTTTTAGTTTTGCTTGTAAACATTCCCTTCGTGTGGGCTCACATAAACATTGCAGCCGAGATTGCGCAGTACGGACTGGAATTCATCTTTAAGTGTATTTTGGTCTGACGTGGTCGCAATTTGTTGAGTATCTCTTTGTGCGCAATTAAAGAAAAGCACCGTTGCGTTGGATCCTGCGCGGGAAAAAAGGTAGGGCGCCGGCAGTCAATGAGCTAGTCGGCTAGTGAGCCCATACAACAGAATGTTTAACTTGTAAGCGGCGGCAGAAACTCTCGCCAGTCCGCCTCTTCAATCAGAGCATTCACTGCATGAATTGTTGTTTAGGGTCTCAATCTTACTGACAAACCTGGGGTTTTCCCTCTTGTTTTTTTTTTCTTTTTTTTAAAGCCTTAGATTACCACTATTACGTTTTCTACCTAAAGCAGACTATTGGTTTTTGTTTCCATTGAAAGATAATTTTGTACAAGGCAGAAAAAAGGTAGCATGAATTAGTTAATTACTAACATGTCTAATAGCTCTCGATTATTTGTTCTCGCGCAAACTGTTGTGTTCCCAACTGGCAGAAAGATGCAGCCAATCAAACATTTTAAAACGATGTCAAAATTTTGCACATGCACAGTTAGGAACATCTGGGGAAATATAAGCCAACATAAATTAAGAAAAAGAGAAAATATTAAGTTTCTCTATTATTATTTTCAACCTTTTCTCTTTTCGCAGAATAATTCTCGTGACATTCGCCCATTCGGCTATTTAGATGCAGATTTCGAACGCTGTCATTTTAGTTTCATCCCATGCCATGTTCTTAGTTTTCTCGGTTCTAAACATCGCACCAGCTGACAGTATATTTAAAATTTAAAATGGCCGCCATAAAACAAAGGACGCGTTGATAGCAGGTAAGACCATGAGCTGGATAGGATAGTGGAGTTCGTCTAAATATAAATCCGAAAACTATAACCATTAAAGTGTCCTCTTACTTTCGTTGTTTGAATTAATTCAAAACATTGTCAGAACCAAGCTTTTATTGAACTAAAATGTCCTGATGCTAAACTAATTTCACCGCGCCCCTCCCCAGAAAAAACACCATTTTTTTCGGGGGAGGTATAGCCTTCTTTTTCGGTAACATCAATGCAATTAGTTTAGCCCTAGACTTCTCCCGCATTGGTACCTTTGAACTTATCGAACAAGGTAGGTGGTCGTAATGGCTTATATTAGATGAATCGCTATCCTATAGCTCGTAGTAAGACGTTTTATTTGACCCTCTAATTTGATGTGAGGGCTCTTTTTGTGGTCCATTGTCAGATTATGCACTCCATCCCAACCTCGTCCCCAGGATTCGACCGGGGGGGGGGGGTACCACGCGGATAGCCCTGGGGACGAGGTTGACTCCATCCATCCTGTGCAAGGAGAAATGGTAACTACTGAAAATATCTTAGTCCCAGTCCACACAATGCCAGGAAAACTGATATATATGGAAGACTGGAACTGCAAGTTATCTGTGAGAACTGACACTGTGTGTTAGCAGCATAAAGTATAAAGCTGTCGAGGTTTGATCGCTCAATGAACGGGTGATTTGGTTTCCACTGAAAAGTTGTGTTCAACTTCCTTGTTAGCTTTCCATACGTGCGCGTAAGTCTCGCAGCTGTGAGCCATGGATGAAGAAAAGCAAACAACGAATAGAACAGCAAAACACTGAAGTGGTAAAAGACTGTCCACGAATCCGGTTTCTTAGCTGGCAATAAAAAAATTACTAAGACATAGACGATAAGCCAGAAATAGCAAGCTGAATTCAGCAAAAACCATACATGGAACATCTTGATTGTGTGCATTCCAATTTTACAAAATCGCTGGTGAATTTCAATGGCGTCGTTGACCGTACCGCCTTCCATTTCAATTATCTGGTCGTTGCCTTTGTGGGCCTTGGCAATAGCGCCGTTTACAACCGTTGCATAGACTAGACAGCAGACCACGGTGAGCCACAACATGATCGATAACAAAGAATAGAAGATCACTCCAAACGGGTCACACTTGTCACACTTTCCATTCAAGGAGCAGCAAAAGTTAAGTAGGTTTGACGTCAGAATAAGGATCAGAAAACCA
The DNA here is from genome assembly GCF_052425735.1 of Oculina patagonica. Taxonomy (NCBI): domain Eukaryota; kingdom Metazoa; phylum Cnidaria; class Anthozoa; order Scleractinia; family Oculinidae; genus Oculina; species Oculina patagonica. Next base: position 29,853,057 of record NC_135759.1, on the reverse strand, counting down.
AGTAGCTGCACGTTCACCATGACCCACTCTGCCGGTTTAACGAGTTTGTAAGCCTGGTCTAACGACATGGCTTGCGACTTGAAAAGACTCTTCCGCACAGAGATGCTCATGGCTACGAAACAAAATACTTGAGCAGCCACTGAGAGAAAACGAAGAAGCTGCAAAACTTTATCTTGGTCGTCGTCCGAATCGGTTGAGAGGTCAATATATCCTCTGGTTTTACTACAAAATGTATCATTGAAGTGATCCCTCTGTTTCTGCAAAAGAATACGATCTCTGACTCCCCGATTAAAACAAAAAGGACTAGAGGAATAGTAATCAAAATTGATACGACAGACCAACAGTTTGAGCTCTGCCAAATACCTGCCACGGAAGCGACGCTCTTGAGAAAAGATCCCGACGATATAATCCCATACAAGAATCTTCGCGGAGTAGTTGCGTTACTGCCATCTCGCTGGATGTGACCTCCCAGCCCCAATTCAAAGTTTATGTCTTTGCTTTCAGTTTCTATTTGTTCATCTTCCTCGTTTTCAAGACCTGTAAAGTCGAAAGAATCCATTTGGCCATTCATCTCTTAAAAATCGACCGTAGTGCTGGCTAGTGCTGTTGTTTCATTCCAGTTATCCAAACGGTCTATCCATGGACAGCATATTTGTCGTCTCCTATATATCTTTTCTCACACTGCACTCTGTAAGTTATACCGCTGCAATTTTGTGGCAAATGCGAATGCTAGATTTGTTAATCACCGCTGTAGAACAAAACAGGTTGGCGTTCACACACGAATCGGTTTGCCGTTCACGGAAAAACAAGATCAAACGCTCTAAGAGATAAAGTATTGATTTGAGACTGTGTGATGGGTAGAACGTAAAGTGAGATCATGTGATCAACATAATCTTAGCGAAACCAGATACTTGCTTATTCTGGCAAAGGGTCAGCAAATATCCAGTGCTGTAAACTGACTGCAGACATTACTTTTTACTAAACGGTGCGATAGTCTACAAACCTGCATTAAAATACAAAGCGTTTTCCTTTTATTCTTTCGAAAAAAACAACACTAATTTTTGTTGAGATAAGAATATTAAAAGAAAAATCAACTTCAAATTTTGGCCATGCTTGCGCCTGTGAGGCAAACTAAAGGGGAAACTATTTTCGCGCTTTATTCAACACCTATACATAGGAGACCGCTGAGATGGCAGCTGAGCCTGGCAACTTAAAATAGGGCTCTCTTTTTCTCACAGGAAGGGAAAAAGAAACAAACAAATTACCTCGTTCCTACTATATCTCTTCTTTCCGTTTCTGAGCGAGAGATTAACATTTCAATAAGCTGTTTAGCTTCATGCCGGCAGGTACTAGGTGGGGTAGGTTAGATGGGAGAGGGGAAAACTTTCTAACCGTGAGGTAATTGTTTTCACTGGAAAAATGGGATCTGGGTCAGTGGGACTGGAAATCACGAACAAAAAAGGGAATGGACGGAATTTGGGTAAAAAATATATTGGGAAATGGGATTTTGGATTATTTTATACCCCCACTGTCAGGACCCTCACCTCGTGGCCTCAAAGTTTGTAGCCTGACCATGCGCTGCTATTGGCTTCGTTTCTTACGTTGCTACCGAAGTACATCCCCAATGACAAATAAAGCGGATCCGAATAGATGGGCGTCGATATGTAAAAGCCAATATAATTGTCAGTTTGGTTGGCAAGATGGATGGTCAAGTATATGATGTTGGATAAGTTTATGTTAGATGTAGCCTGTGTAGCAGGCGTTAAAGGGGAAGGAGGTAGCTAGGAGGACTGAAGGAATTCGAGGAGGGAAAACAGAGTGGCCTTTTCCCCCCTCCCCCCTTTCCCCTTCCCCTTTTTGCGCCTGCTACCCAGGCTATGTTAGTCCAGTCCCTGAACTCTCTCTTCCGCGCGCCCTTTATAGGGGTTGAACCCAGGCGTGCGAAGAGAGAGTCCAGGATAACTTGCATGCGCATGCTCAGAACGAACTAATCAGAAGCGAGGAGTGTGGCGTCACTTGCTTGGGACGCGCGCGCTCGGTAAAAAATGCTCGCTCAAATGACGAATTCAACTACGCGACCAAGCGCGCGAATAAATGCAAGAAAAAAAAATTGTGCTCAATTGCATCCAAATACTATTATCTCAAATCGTAAACAGCTACAAAACTAGGAGTAGTTCAAAACGGGTAGCGATTTGAAGTGTTTTAGCCGTTACTTATAGTAGACAGTGACTGGAAAGCTAGGACTTTCTTGGAGAAATTATGCTCCGGTGATCCAGCTTTAGTATACGGTCGCATAGTTGAAATCGTCAATTTGTGCGCGCGTGTTTACAAAAGTGCTACAAAACAACTATGGTTTTTCCCCCAATTTTGTTTTTTGGGGGGGGGGGGGGAAACTGGCGCATGCGCATAAAAGTTATCCCGGAATCTCTCTTCGCGCGCCTGGGTTCAGCCCCTATAAAGTGGCGGAAGAGAGAGTTCAGGAACTGGACTAAGGCTATGTTGGATGATAAGATACAAACGCGATTTCGTCGTCTTCTAAGGAAAGTTAATTAAATTTTGTATTACTTGGGGTGTTGAGGGCGGACCGTTAACATTTCTAAGCCGCCAAGGTCTCTTATACGATTTTACGTGAGGAAATAGAAATATCGTAATAGACATTTTTCACTGTTTCATTGAAATTTAACAATATAAAAAGAGACTCTTAAGCAAAGAAAAATAACAACAAAAAGATGACGTATGTTTGCTACGATTGGTTAGAATACATTAACCCGTTCTATTTTAGCAGCCAAATTAAATACACTCGTCCAGAAAACACGCAAATAAATAAAAATCAACTTTGTTTTACGAGGTTGCACGTAACGTCTTCGACGAAAACCTGTGCCCTCGAATTCTCGTTCGAATTGGATTTTTTGGAGGGAGGAAACCGGAGAACCCGGAGAAAACCCTCGGAGCCGAGAACAACAAACTCACATGTAAAAGTATAATGTAAATAGAATTCAAAACGGGTAGCCGTTTGAAGCGCATTTACTGCAATTTTAGGAGACTCCGCAAAAATAAAAATTTTCTGGAGAGGAATATGCCCCCGGACCCCCCTAATATTACAAACACTTAATTAATTTTGCTTGTTTGCTTACAAAGTCTACAAACACAACTAGGGCTTTCCACAAGTTCCGCGATCCTGAAGAACTTTTCCACAAGTTGCCGAGCAACTTGTGGAAAGCCCTAAACACAACTACGTTATTCACCTACAACCAGGCTCAGGTGCAAAAATGGCTTGGTATTTATTTTATGAATTTGTAAAATAACACGCCAAGGAACACTGGTTCAGTTTCAGGGCTGTTTTCAGTCTTCAAACATTTTCCCAAGTGTTTCCGCAGGAATAACACGCAGACATGTGGAGAACGTACACTATCGACCCCAACAAGAGGGGTGCAACCTCGTTTCCAGGGCTTTTCGTTTGGAAATTTTGAAAAGGGCGAGAAAATCCCCAAGGGAAAAGCCCTGGGAACGAGGTTGAGAAGGGGTATATATGGAATCATCGTGTCCTTTTTTTGGTGGGGGGGAAGGGGGGGGGGGGTCATAAAAACATAGCAGGTGCTTGAGGGGGGATCAGGTAAAACCAGTTTATTTTCATATCAAAATTCCTCCTACCCACCCCAGGTGATAAATAATGACAGGTTCCTAAAGGGGATTTCAGAAAAGCAACGTATACCAGAACATTCATGGACTTGAAAATTGAACGATTGGAATAGGCAATCTGTTTGGGTTAACTCTTTAAAACCGTTAGCTTACCTGCACCAAGCGAGGTCATTCTCTTATGCCAGCTTTAAGTCGTTAAAATGTCGAATGTTCTCGCTCTCTTGCTCAGAGTGACTTTCCAAATAATGAGGTGAACAGTGACTGTATGCTGATAATGAAATGATATACAGTCCCCGGAGCCCCCCGCTCCTTTAGCTAACGATGAAAACAAATCTGCAAACGCGATTTGGAATAAACGTAAAACTGAAATCGCTTGCTGTCACCACGATGTGATATCCGCTATGTTATATGGTCTCATAGGTTTCAAAATCAAGACAGCTTGCCCATTCTTTAGTTTCGTGTCACGGTAAACTCAGGAGAAGATTTTTTTTTATTTGCTCACATAATGAAAGCGTCAAACACGTTATTCGAATAAAATTACTGTTCTCGATAAAATGGGAATACATCCGTATTTCTTCTTCTTCCCCTCAAACGTTTTCCTCATTTCTACGTCGTCTGCTTAATCAGAAAGAAAACCATAACAGTGAAGCTTTATCAGAAAATTTTTGTTTAATTCTTCCATTTGCAGTGCATATGAGAAAATAAAGAATCCTAGGAGGAAAAAGTTGCTATCTCGGCCGTTAATTTTCCAAAATATAAACCAAGCAGGTCTTTAACAATATGGGTTCGGGGTGTCTTTTTTCAAGACATATCGAAACAAGAAATCAAGTTTTCATTCCTACTGGTCAATCCTATTTTTCACTGCAAAGACTTTATTCCCAGTTTTTGTCGACAGTTTTTGTTGTAGCCAACAAAATTCAGTGAACTTGCTAAACGTTATTTTCAGGGCTCCTAACTGACCAAATTGTGATTTACAGATGCACTGAACATTATCAGTTAAATTTTACTGAACCGGTGGTAAACACACGAAAAAATCGTTGGGAACAAAAAACTGCAAAATTTTCATTATTTTTCAAAGTAAGCGTTATCTCTGGGCGTGGTTGATTCGAGTCGACTACAGCATAACAATCATGTCTTTAGGAAGTTTCGCTGCATGATTATGAATTCCATTTTCCTTTCACAACTTGTCAAAGCGAGGCCGAAAACTTCTCTTACAGCTCACTAAGTGAGCCTCTTTAGTGAGTCCTTCCCCCGCAGACTTTACTGTCAAATTCCCTTTTATCATCAGCAAGGTTATTTCAACAAAGTGTCAAGGTTAACTAGAGATTTTTTTAATTGTTTCAAGTACTCAGTGTTCCGTTAAAGGTATGGGCGTTCTTCCTGAGTGTCTTGTCAGTATATTTTTTCCGCTGCACGCGCCCCATGACGTATCCAGCGTAACTCAAAAGGTTTGCTAAACGTTAGCTGCAGACGCAATTCATTCAATTCAAAACACACGTAAATTTAATTCAGCAAATCAAACATTTTTTAATTTTTCGTTTTCTTTTTGGTAGGTGGAGTGGGTGGATAGTTAAACATCGTCAGAGCGATCATTGAGGACAGCAAATCAGTGTCTCCTGTTTTCAATGCGTTAACTGATGTCTTTTCTTTTCGAAACAATCCAGGCTTGAAAGTCATAGAATAGGACTAGAGAGGTAGCTACAAAGCGATGGCTAAAAGTAAAAACACGTGTATACACTAGTTCTTTTAGCCAGCAGAAAGAGAGAATCAATATACAACAAATTGAACGTAAAGCTGTCGAATTGTTCTACACCGGATTAAACAGGAGTTCAATTTTCTAGCAAACAAGAAAAACACGTCATTCTCTATTCAAAAGGGCTGGTAAAAAGTTGACACTAAACAAACTCTGTAATAAAAGCAAACTTACCATTTTTTTAAAAAAAATATTCCCACTTTCACCGACATTAAATAGATTCAGTTGTGCTTATGTGGTAATCATACATCTTTGTACGTTTGAACTGTTTTTTCTTTCTTTTTCTTTACATTTCTGGAAATTCATTTCTTGTCAAAGAGTCTGTCGTTCAAGAGATGCCTATTTCAATAATTTACGTTACTTCGCCATTCAAGGGGTGGGTTTGTTTATCGGTTTTGACTGGTCTGCTAAGACACAGCGAATATTTACTAAGTTGTTCTTTCAAGTGGGTTTCACTTATTGTTTTCCGATGTCACCGTGTTCTACTTCTGTGTAAACATTAATTACTTTCTTAGAAATGAATTTGTTCCTTCTATTTTAACCGAGCAAATAACTCAAACTCTCAAAGCTTTCAATTCTGATAACAACATTGTGTTTCCTGCACTAAGACGGAAACCAGAAGGAAAACTAGGTTATCTTCCCTACTGTGCTTAAATGAAGCACTCAAACTTTCATTAACAATGTTATACGCCGGACTTGATGCCCTTGTTTCCCTTTCCGCTTCAAAATTATCCATCAAAAACTAAATGAACGGACTGATTTGCTAAGATAAATCTCTGTCACCAAGTGACGGTTTTTAATTTTGTTTTTCATTCGGTTCAATTACTCTTCAGGGAGGCTTTGATAGAAACCTGCTTGAATCAATAAAGTTGCGTGCTGTTTGGATGGTAACTAGTAAATTTAGGCATTTCTTTTAGTGTTGTTACTTCACCTGGCCATGAACAAACGAAACAAAAAAATAAAAAAGAAAGAAGGGACTTTTTAATTTGCAATTAAAATTTTCATTTTATTTTGACTTTGCCGACTGTGAACGAGTCGGAATACTTCGAGAGTTTATCACAGAAGCTGCAAAACTCCATGAAAACAATTAGCGACAATGCGCTGAGATCCAGACATGTCGTAGTATTCTACAATGATTTACTATTTCCGATTTCTTCACTCGTGTTCCTGTTGTTGTCTTTGGCAGCGATTCAACGTGAAAACATAGCGTTTATTAGATAGATCGCTGTACACAACGATGGAAAATGAACTCTTGCCACAATACACACACGCACAAATGATAGAAAATTAAAACTGATAATTGCAGTAAATTCTATTTACTTTTTGTTCATCTCGCACTAAAAATCTCCTCATTCGGAGAATTAAATTTGGGCACCAACAAGCTCATGTTCATACATGCAGTTTGAGTATTCAGTTCATCAATCATTAAAGTTTTTAGCTGTAAAAAATTTCTAGTTCAGACCAGATCTCTTTTACGTATACGATAAACTGCATATGCAAGCACTACAGTTTGATATGCAAGTTGTGCCAAGACTCGTTTCTTTACGCTAATTAAATTTTGCACTGACCTACACGCTTCCACTAAAAAGCCAGTGCATGTATGCCTCAGTGTAGTTGGTAGATCAACTTCATATTATTCTCTCTTACACCTACACGTTTCCACTAAAAAGCAAGGACTTGTTTATAGCCGGTTTGCGTGCCATACCGCCGAATGTGGGTGGAAATCGATGATTCAAATTATCCTGACAAGAATACAGTGGATGATAAATATGTTTTTCAAATCTTCTCGAGATTGCGCAATGTAAGGAAAACGCTTAAAAAAATTGATGCTACGTTATCAGCAAAACTGATTCTATACTAAATAGTTTTTATTTTGTGATTGTTACCGTGACATTTGCTTTCCAACTAAAAATTAAACCGGCTTTAAATATGCTCACACTAGTTCTATTTTCCTCGAGCGCTATGTAAAGCTCCCTGATTTCAAATCAGCTCTGACTCTATCGCAAAGATTTCTGTCTGTTACATCTCGTTCACCTCCGAACCAAATAAATATGCAAGAAGCTCAATTACCATTGAATTTAAGCTGGGTAATTATAAAAATTCAGTGGAAACGTGAGCTCTACACTCTAAAGAGACGCAATCAAAGACTTCTACAACTGAAGAAAGTCCTCAAATTAAAAACCATTTAAGTTGAGCGCCCGTTGAGCGTCATGTTACGTTATGTCCTTCTACTATTCTGTTCCAGTTAGCTCTTCTTGTGAGATTCTCAACTTTGGACCTCCTCCGTTCTTAACGTAGTCATCAGTTTTGTTTCTCTGTTTCGTTGCAGTGTTTCCAATGAAAGGGTATTTCAGATTCAGAGACTGAACAGTATAGCTCCCTTTCAGTAGTTTTATGCCCACACAGTTCAACTGTTTCTTTTTCACGGCATTTGCTCAACGGCAATTCTTCACTTACCAAACACCTAGCGGTCATTCATACAAAAGTAGCAACAGTTGGCTGCTGAAACGACGAACTTCCAGATCGTGTTCGCACGCGTTCTCGCCCGTGTCGACGACCATGATCTGAGTTGTGGACAGAGCTCTCTTCGCTAGCATCTGAGAACAGCGAAGAAACGATGCGACGAGGCAAAGCAGCGAGGCGTTGAAATAGCACGGACAGTTTACTGCAGCCCTTGTTTGCGCATTCGCTGAACACCTCTCGGAAATCCGTGCAAAGTCCGGCGTACAAAAACGGATTGATCGCCGAGCTTGCGTAGTAGAACAGAAGGAATAAAAGGTGTAACTCCCTTGGAATCGAGACTGGTGCTTTTGATATTGTAAGGATGGCCTCGATAACATAAGGATAACAGCAAATGAGATACACCGCCACTATCTTCCCCAAGGTTTTAGCGCCTTTGAAAAGGGGACTGCGAATGCGTTCGTACTCTCCCAGCACTTGGTGTTTAGCTATCTTGATAGCATGGACTCTGGCAATGCGGAAGATCAACCCGTACAGGATGAGAACAAGCACGGCCGGACACAGCCAGTTGACGCTGAGGATAAAGAGAGCGTATTCTGGTTCCGCGGCAAACAAGCAGAGCTTGAGTTTAAGTGAAGTAGGAAAGCTTCGCCAGCCCATCAATGGTAGCAGCCCTGTAATCACCGAGTACATCCACAGTCCTGCTATTGCCAACATAACTCGAACTGGCTGCACGAGCTTCATGGAAAACGGAAACGCGATCGTCAGATAGCGGTAAACGCTAACCGCAAGCAAGTTGAGCGATGAACACGACAAACCGACGAAGTGAACGGTGTACATAAGTTCGCAAATGACGACGCCATGGATGAATTCCGTTCGAATAAAATACTCCAGTTCCAGGGGTATAGATATCCCTGTCAGGAGGAGATCCGAAAACGCCAGGCTGACCAGGAAACAGTTGATTTTTGTTCTCAGTCGACGGTGGGTGAAGAAGGCGATGAGAACGGAGAGGTTTCCGAGCAAACCAATAACGCATATCAGAACGCCGAACACGGGAAACAGCTCCGCAAGGATAGGTTTAATGGTACCGGTCGAAGACGCATTTAAACTGCCGTTTACCCTGTCTGTATTCGATGTGTTTTGATTAGCTGTAGACAATGTATCCATAACTGCCAGCTACCGAGAGCTAATCCAAACTTACCCTCGTGAAGTGACACTTTTCTCGCTTTTCGCTTGACTTTGACTGACTGCCTTCACGAAGAATCAAAGCTTCTTAATATTTTATACTCTCGCCACGCGCCAACAGCAACAACGATGATTCTGTAATGAAGGTGGGGTTTTAAAATCGCGGTTTTTAAACGTAAACGCTCTCCAACCGCGATGTTTACTTAGCCGTCCACCTGGCGTCAAATATCAGAACAATTGGGAATCGGATAGCTTCCCTCAGGTCCGAATTATCGCCAGTAATATCTTTCCCCTGGAAAGCACAACTGTCTTTTTACAATTGACAAGCACTTAAAGCAAAAACCAATGAGATTTTACGGCTCCATTTTCTCTTGACATCAGCCAATCTATGCGCTTGATTCGACTTTCTCCAACGTCATCTCTTTGGGCCATTTCCCTCGCGTTTCCGTGTTGAATATCTGGCGAACGGCTCAATAAAAGATTAATTCTTGTATTTAAACGCTTGAAGCACAAACCCTTAATAAACAGATTCGGGTTTTCGAATGCTTTGAAATTGTGAAAGAAGTGTTGAAAAAAGCTCTACAGGAAATAAGGGATCTTGCTGTAATTCCACAGTTCGCGCGCCGGGAAAATTAAGTGAATAGAATTGATGTTTGGGAGAGTATAGACGCATTGAATTATGCATGAGAAATTTATGACTGTGGTGTAATCAAATCAGTTCAATTTAAAATTGAATTTCATCTCGTTGAAGGCTTATCTTTATTTTGCTAAATGTCTTATTGCATGCCACTTGAACTAATCTTTAGATTTTTTCCTGAATCTTTCTTCTTGTCCATCTATTTTTTTTTTCTGAAAGCCCCGTTCGCGTAGCTTGAAGAGTTTTGATTATTTCGTTTTGGTAATTGTTTGAATATAATTACATCCCTTTGGAAGACTACTCAGATCAGCCTCTAGTAAATAAATTTAAATTCCCTGTCTTCGCAAGAGGTCTCTCTGTTGTGGTTAATAAAAGATCGGTTCAATTGGCATTATACAGAAATATTCATACAGAGATAAAGCACGCCGGAGTAAACGAAATGACATTTCCTGGGTTGTCGATCGCATAACACTAGGGGAGGCCTACTTATCAGTTTTTTAAAAGTAAGCTATTGAGGAATCTCCCTGCGACGAGCGACAAAATAAAATTAGGAAAAAAAAAGCAAGAGGATTTCTTCGTTATGATCAGTGGAGATTTTCCGCTCAGCGTACGTGTATATCTCCATGATCTATAATTTATTCACTGACATCACTGACAGCACCTGCTAATTGAACACGTCCATGCCCAGCCTGGCCCTCAACAAACACGTATCTGTTTACTTCATGTCCCAAAAGAGATACTGCTTCACAGCTGAACAAATTTCTTGTATATACGAACTACAAGTCCAATATTCGACAGACGTCGCTGAGCTGCCGACCCCGAGGCGCAATTACAACGATACACCCTCGCTTTCATTGCTGATCAAAATGCACCCTACAGAATTATTGACCCGAGTTTCCTTTTTATTTTACTTTTCTAGTTTTAGCTAATTTTATCGCAGCATCGCCCGGTGCGTTCTATCTTAGTAAAATATCTTTATTACTTAACGTTATCTTTTATTAAAATGAAACGAGTCGAAAGAAGCACTATCGTTAGTCTCCCCGTAGCCGCGGGCTAACAACTGGCGTACGATTTTATTTTCCCAGTTTTATCTTTGTTATTGGTGACTTCGTCTTTGCTGTGCCATCCTGTTAGATGTTGATTCAGAGGCATAGCTTGAGGTTTTCATTAAATCGATGAGGTCTTCACTATACTACTTACGTTGCTCTAAAGCGTTTCCCCGCAGGTCCCCGCGTGTTTTCGTTCGATTAAATAATAATAATCAATGAATATTTGTGTTACTTTTGGCTAAGATGTTATTGCCATGTGGCTGGCCAGTATGTCGATTTCTCGGGAAGAAACTAATCTATAAACCCATCATGTACATCAAAATATTAAGGAAAATGGTAATGTTTAGATTTCTATGTTACCTGCATGCAGGGATACTAGAAGACGAGAAGCAGAAAGATTGTTCAACCATTCGTATTTGCCAATTTAACTGGTTCGGAGGATTTGTCTCGAGTACAAATAACCTTTTCACTGGAAGTTATCATATTTCGAACCAATTTTCTTCAAGAAAAAATAAAATCATGCTAAGATTAAAAGGACTTGTCACAATGAAGGGGATTTCTCCCATGACAAAATCCTAAGGAAAAAGTAATTAGAAAATATGCTGGAAGGCACCACATATTTCGATATCTAGGCTACGAAAACTTTTACATTTCCGCGGAAGCCATCTAATTAAAAAAAACTCTTAGCCCCGTCAAACTGAAAAAATGGAAAGTAAACACAAAGGGCTAACAATATGGAACAATTTGCTTGACAGCATGAATGTATTTATCCATAAGTTACAGTTTCAAAGAGATTTGTTCCAAGGGTAGAAAAGGTTTGGTTGTTAACCTCACTGAGCGGTTGTTTTCATTTAATACTCCCTCTATCTAAAAGATTAGTCAGCCTTTTTTGCACCCTGGAGAGATTATTCAGTTAAATTTCGTCTGATGCCTTTCAAAGTTCCATTTATAACTCAGGAATTATTCCAATTTCCATCGTTAAACTAGCCTTTTGACAGCTTCATTTGCATACGTTATTAGCGAGAGATTTACTTGATGGTTTTTGAATTCGGTGTAGCCCGGATAATGTAAAAAGAGCTAGCTGTCTTCTTAAGCATTAGCAATATAATTCCCAGGGACTAGCTCATCTTTTCCTGGTAACATTGAAATACACAATTTCTTCCCTGAGTGAGTAAAAAGCTTCAATCAAAATGCATCAGTGAAGAAAAAGAAAACGTAAAAAGCGCTTGTCTAGACTAAATGAAACTTTATGCACTCTGGCCTAGCCTGGCAAGAACTTGGAGTAAACCTAGAAATCGAGTCAAAAATGAGGCAGACTGAAAACTGACTGTTAAATTAAATTACAAAGAAAGAAAGTCAAACACAGAGAATTGGGCGCGCGTGCAGTGTTGCCATAACACGCGTGAGACCATTCATGATTTGATTGTTTTTTTTTTGTTGTTGTGTTTCCTAATGTCAGTGCTCATTCATGATAAGTTACTTTTAAGGAAATTTAACGTTTTAAGTCATATCTTCGTGTGAAATTTCACGTCAAGGTGAATACAGCCTCTTAACGGCCTTTTTCGTAAAGGCAAATGTTATGCTAAGCTGATAACATAGCGTCCCGTTTAAGCCAATCAGAAATCTAGAAATGGCACAACTGGTATCAGTAACAAGGATTACCCAATATGACAATTTATTTTCTTCACAAAGAAAGAAACATTTACGCTCGTACAGTATACGTATTCAGTTTTCTTTTGACGAAGCATTGACAAAGTCCCAGTCCGTTGACCTGGGTTTTTTTTATCATAATAGCGAAGAGAAAATTTTAAGAGCAGTTTGTAAAATAATCGAGAACCTTTTGGGTTTCGCAGAAACTTTTTGATCCACGGTCCGTTAGAAATGCATGAACTTCGAATGGTGATTCTTCAGTACCTTTTTAGTTTTTCTATAACATTAGCAGAAAGTTAATTTGAAATAAACTTTTTGTCACTAAATGATAAAGACAGTTTCTTATGTCACTAAATACGAAATATACGAATAGATTATTTCTTAATTTATACTCTTTGAACAGCCGTCAGTATAACAACACACGGGTGCATGCAATGTGTGGGCTGCTTTCGAGTTTATGGCAATCGTTGCATTGTAGACTATGAAATCTGTGTGGCAGTTCTCTTGCTATATTGTCAGAGGGTGCAATTACCGTTAATGGTCTAAAAACCTCCAAACAATAAAGCTTTTCAGAAATTTCCCAAGACGCCAAAAGTGAAAAAGTTTGATCAATGTGTGTACTTCGGCCATTGTTATCAGCTGTAGGAAGCACGTACTTACTCAATGTATTTCCATTTGTTAGTAACTTTAAATTAAAAGTTACTTAAAGCGTGTACGCTTCCGACGGCCTCAAATCCGGCATAGGTTTAATCCTATACAGCGCATTGTTGAATATAAACGAAACAATGTTGCTTTTAGATTACAAAATTAAGAGAAACAAGTTCTATCGAAAAAGATAGTCAAAAGCTCTTTCCGAAATTGATGGAAATGCATGGAAATGCAGTAAACAAAGGTTTTTAAAGTATGCGGACACTTATAGCTGTGGATAATAGAAACATCTTTAGCTGATAAATTTTCATTGAACTTGTGAAATTACAGTTGATTACAGAGAACAAAAAGGGGTTTCCGCGAGATACTTTCAATTTCCGCGAGTTCGGCACTCAAAATGAAACGATAAGCATGCGAAGTAGTAGGTTGTAGCAAAGTGCCTTGCCGCTAAACAATAAAGACAACATTCAGAAATACCTATTTGAATTATACGTTGTAGGCAAATTTTGCCTTGTTTATAACTCACATCATACACTAGTGACTAAGAGGGGAGTGTCAACGCGGACTCTAAAGGTTTCTTTGCAACTTTCAGAAAAGTGCAAGGAAATATCACCAAAAACCAAGGGTATTTCAAAAAAAGTCATGAAACATTTTGATCATGTGTAAGATTTTTTCCTGGAACCGTTGGCGTTTCCATGGGAATCACGTTTTCAGTGACAGACATTTCAAATTTCCTAAATTTTGAAAAGAAAAACATGGAAGTTAATCTGTTGTGCGTTTGATATAAGGCTCAATTATCATCAGTTGACTCTGGGCATTATTTGGGGTCAATGGCAACAATCATTGCCTTTTGCGCCCAGGGGCACGAAGAGGATTGCGTTAGTGATGGCAACATTCAACTATCCGCGCTAACAGTCTACTTTTGACACGTGGTACATTAGTATTTGAAAGAATGTAAATTAACTTCTCAATACTCTGTAAAATAATTCCCTTTTCTGCATTATTTGTGCAAAATGAACCCACAAAAAATGAAACACACTAAAACTACGAAACATATTTAAGGTTTACCGTCAGTTTATATTTTCTTACTTTCCTGCCATTTTGTTTCTACACGAATTCGTCTCTACAATCGCATACTTATTCATCCGCTTTCCTCAACAAGCCTCTCTTGTCCTCAAACGTCAGTTTTTACAATAATTTCAGAGCATTAATCTGAAGAATAACTAAACAGCTAACCGAAATAGTTACCTTTAGCTTTTTAGAAGCTTAACAGTTCCCTTCTCCCTCCTTCTTCCCGCAAAATCTCCGTTTTATCTTTGTGGTGTGTTACGAGACACTGTGTCTTTTTAACTGCGTCATTATACTCTATGTTTATAAGTCTGATTCTTTTTTACTTAGTATCATGGTTTTAAGTTCGTTAATAATGAATGCTTGGATTAGATCCTCGCATATCTTCAAGTAGTCTTATCTTTGTGGTGTGTTACGGCGAGACACTGCGCCTTTTAAATTGCCTCATTATACGTTTTGTTTATAAGCCTGATGATATCTTCAAGAAGTCTTATCTTTCTGGTGTGTTACGGCGAGTCACTGTGTCTATTAAACTGCCCCATTATACGTTATGTTTTTAAGCCTGGTGATATGTTCAAGTAGTTTTATCTTTGTGGTGTGCTGAAGAAACTGAGTCTTTTTAAAATGCGCCATTATACGTTTTAGTCTGATTCTGATTACTCAGTAGCATGGTTTAAGTTCGTTAATAATAAATGACTAGACTTCTTTTAAGGCTTGAAGAACACGCAAACCTTCGGGTGCATATGTTTCAATTCGCTCTTCTTTGTTGAACTGAAACTGACAGTACACTCGCAAAAATATAACGTTTTGATTGACCTTAGTACCGGTATCAAATTCGTTTACTTCACTTTGTGAACTGAATTACTGAAAAACGCGTGTAATGTAAATAGCATGTTTCAAACCGGAATGAAAAGAAGTTAAATAAGAGGGCGATTTAGATAAATAAAAATGTGTAAAAAATGTAAATGTAAAAAATGTAAATGTTGTTTATAGTGGTCATGCACTTAGCTTCATATCTCTTCGAGATAGCTAGTTTACAGGCATGCCACTGAAACAGAGGAAACAAATATTTTAAATGAACATAACAAATTTAAAAATCCCAACTGGCAAGCCGTATTAGACGGGAAAAAATGGCTTGACAGGATAGATGCCAGGTTGATTAATAAAGTTACATGTAATTTTTGGCAAGGAGACAAGGAATTTCGCCTCGACTTCCGTAGTTGCTGCGCAGACAACCGATTCCCTTTGCACATTCAACATTCCTGTGCTTTGATTGAATAAACTCATGCATTTGGTACTCTTCAACCGACTACACCTTGAAATGGTTTACCTAAAATTTCTTCATCTCTGTTTTGAAATCCTTTTCAGTGAATGCACACAGGAAAAAAAAGAAAGAATAAAATGACAGGCTTTTTTTGCTACGAAAATTTGACTGAGTTAAGGCGTATCGAAGCTTCATTTACTAAAACGGTGGTTTGTATTTAAGGAAACCTACGAATTCGACACGCAACTGAAACATGAAACTGCAGAGAAAGACCTGATGGCTTCTTCAAGTTTTTATGTCATCATTTGTTCGTGTTTTGTGAACCTGTTAGCCTGAAGCAGGCTAGAAAAGAAACTGAACCTTGGCTCCAATATCAGTACGCAGCACTGCCCGCAAACTCCGCGTCTTCTAAACAATACAAAACATTTGACTAAGCTTCTGAAAAGTACTTCATTTTTATAGAACTTCACACGAAGGTTGAAGAAATCTGCAACTAGATTGTCAACTACATGTTTCAGCAGCTGTTGTTTCTTGCTGGTTGGGTTTCAGAATTTTTCACTTCCTGTATTATACAGGATGCAAATTAACAAAGCAGACTAGTTTGAATAATGTTCGCCACTGGGTAATACGGTCAGATACTTCATCGTACATATCACTGATGTTGAAATCTTTAAAATGCTGGAACTACAAGGCAATTTATTAAAATAGAACATTTTCAAAACAAACATGTAAAGAACGGAAATTAAAAATATACCGTAGAGATATATATAAAATTTGATCGAGCGATGGTCAATCAATTTGATAGTGGTTTTATTTTACCTCACGCGTGCATCATTTATACAACGACCACTCAGTTGATACCTATGTTTATTTTTAGCAAAATGCCTTTCGAAAGTTCATTTGATCTATAGCTACGCCTACTCGCACATTTATCTGGGTTCAAAATTACCTAGATGGGTCACACAGCATGGGTCATAGAACAAATGAATGGATAAAAAAAGCCACGGCCAACTTAATTTGTCTTTCATGATATTTGGCCCACGCGTGCCGCTTTACTCGAGTCCTTAATGACCAGCTACTCATGATAAGTTTTTGAATCCGGCCGATTTCTCGAACCTTTCGATAACTCAAGCCAAAAGTCGCTTCCCTTGTATTTGCTTCGTCGAACACTGTAATTTGCTCTCTATATCTCTCGAACCAGTCATTTTTCGTTTTACCTTGGAGGTTAAAGAAAGCGGGATTTAACTGTACATGCTTTATTTGAAAACAAAGGTCTATAAAGATGGCAGCCTAGTGTATATACACCTTACTAACAGCTATTTCAGTTATTCGACTGATCTTTAATTTTATTCATAAAGTCCATAATCACGTCTGGCCTTTAGTGGTAATCTGTCACAGGACGGACAGAATCGCATGGTATGTCAAATATATTTCTTGACTCTTTCCTTTACATTCCTTCGATCTAGCTTTTGCAAGTACATTCCATGCAAACTGCGACGGCACTATTGGTTTACGTATAGGGTGGTATACAGTCCATGACAACAGATTGAAAAATAAGGGACTACTCGTATTGTGGTACTTTAAAAGTTTAGGGACAAATGTTTTCAGGTGGAACAGGGCCGTAACCAGACCTTTGGCATAGACGAGGTAAAATCTTTAGCTTGCTAAGAGGTACGGGGGGGGGGGGGGGGGGAGGGATCCCAGAAAATGAAATTTTTTTTCTTATCCAGAAAATTTGGATAACTAGAAGCTCTGAAACTCTTTCTTAAACATTTTTCATAAGGTATTTCTAGAAAAAAATCAATCTTGTTCATCTGGGAATTATTTTCCCAACTCACATATTTTGTTTTTTATTTCGGGTTAAAATCTAGACGAGTTAAGTACCTCGTCTTGCCTCTTGCTAGTTACGGCCCTGTGGAGCCACGGGCCGCTATCTTGAGGTCCACGTAGTTAGCATAGATTTCTCATCTGTCGTATACATTACCAATTGCACGGAACAGAAAATTTAGAATTCAGCACAAAAATTAAATAGAGAGATTATTCACAGTCCAAAAACACTTTAGCTACAGTTGTTAAGATTCACAACGTCAGATTTTATTGTCAATGAAGGCAGTTTATTTGCGGTGAATCAAAAATCGTGTTTTTTTTACTATGGGTATTGCGTAAAAACAGCTAGTTTGGTTTTTGTTTGTTTGTTTGTTTATTGTCATATGGATATCATGGAACTATATGTATAAACAGCTTCTCGTTTTGTCAGTATGGGTATTGCGCATGCGGACCATTGTATAAACAGCTTCTTTTTGGTTTTCTTTTTTTATTATTGTTGTCAGTATGGATATCGTGGAATTATGTATAAACAGCTTAACGTTCTGTCCGTATGGGTATTGCGCACCATTTTGTAAAAACAGCTTCTTGTTTTGTCAGTATGGTTATTGCGGACCTTTGTATAGATTTGCACCAAGTCGCCCTCTATTGGCGAGCGAAGCGAGCCCAAAAGCGAAGCGCAGCAGCGAGTCGCGAAGCAACGACCGCGAGTGACGAAGTCGAGAGACATACCTAAACCGCGCGTCGAAGGACTTTGAAGAGTCTAAGTCTAACCTTTCTATAAACAACTTTTTTTGTCATTATAAATATTGCGGACCTATGCATAAACAGCTTAACGTTTTGTCAGTGTGTATATTGCGGACCACTTAGTATAAACAGCTTCTGTTTGTTTTCTTTTTTGTTTTTTTGCTTCTTCGCCTTTTTTAAGGTTATTGCAAACCTACGTATAAACAGCTTCTCGCCTTTGTCAGTATGGGTATTGCGGACCAATGTATAAACAGCAGTACTTGTTTTGTCAGTATAGGTATTGCGGGCCACTTGGTATAAACAGCTTCTATTTGTTTTCGTTTGTTTGTTTGTGTTTTTTTTTTGTTTCTTCGCCTTTTTCACGGTTATTGGAAACCTACGTATAAACAACTTCTCGCCTTTGTCAGTATGGGTATTGCGGACCAATGTGTAAACAGCAGTACTTGTTTTGTCAGTACCGGTATTTACTCGAATAAGCGCCGCCCACGAATAAGCCCCCCTCATAGCCCGCATTGGGACGTTTGCGCGCCCCCATTGCGCCAGTCCGGATGCAGCGCTTATTCGGGCCCGTTTGGCTAAAAACAGCACTCAACTCTAAAAATTTGGATTTCTTTCCATCAAAAAGATGTTTTGTAGTTTAAATTTATTGTATCACGCGCTCGCCCATTAGTTTTTCTATCCAACATTCTTACAAACCTAGTGTATTGTGGCGCCTTTCAGGACAGCTGCGCTACTTCTCTTTCTGCAGCGAGACGAAGACTGAAATCATTTGCTTTTTCATTCTGTGATTGATTCTTTGTGCGTCCAAATTTTTTGCGCCGCCCTCATGCGCCACTGATGCGCGAAAAATTTAAAAAGCGCCGCGGCGCTTTTTCGAGTAACGGTTTGGGTATTGCGGACCACTTTGTATAAACAGCTTCTTCCTGCTGTCAGTACAGATATTGTGAATCATTATGTATAAACAGCATTTTTTGTTGTTAGTATGGACTATGGGATATATATTGCGGAACATTGCATAAACAGCTTCTTGTTTTGTCAGTATGGGATTTGCGGACCTATGTATACGTATAAACAGATACGACTTGTCAGTTTACTTTTTATCGGTTTTGTTAACCACGCCCTGCTTGTTCTTGCAAGAAAATGCTTTAACCATGTTTACGTTATTCAGTGACAATAAATCATTTAAAGGAATATACATACCACGATGGAAAATTTCGATCTCCGAGACCTGACCGAGCCTGCCATATAAGCGTAACAAATACTTTCGGGTGTACGCTTGTTTTGGGTCCTCGTGGAGTTCTCGTGCTATTCTTTGATTGAATCGATAAATATCGGAAACATTACGAGGGCCACGAAGATTTGTCAAAAATAGTCTGTGAACGGGCTCTCTGGTCGAGGATAGGTCGAAGAGCAACGCTCGGCTCGCTTCGCTCACCGATGTCTTTTGGCCCTAACTGGGGAGTCTGTTCGCAGGTATTCAATCAAACTGGGTATAAGCGACTAAACTTGGAAAATTTGATTAACAAGAATCAGAAAACAACAAACTGACAAAAAAAGATTTCCCAAAACAAATGATGTTATACTTTCCACACTTCGAGTTCACTTCACTTAGTTTGATTGTCATCTAGCTGCTCATCGAGAGGAGGCCGAAAGGCTAATGCAAGAGGCTGAAAGTTCGCATCCATTGCAAATTGTTTTCTTTCTTTTTATTTTGCCTGTTTTGTTTTTTGAAGGTTACGCAAAATAATAACCAATTTGGAAAAATTACGTTTTGGTCTATTTTAAGAAAACTGACATTTATACAATATTTCAGCTGGTAATTTAGCATGTTAATTTTATGTAATTTTAAAACTAGAAATGTAGGTAATCAGAGAACAGGTCTAATTTCTCTTGAGGCCTCAAAACACTTGCACGCATTGCGTGCCTATGTTTAACAGTCCCAAGGAAGGAGGGAAGAAGTGAAATTCACTTCGCTTGCTACAACTCATTTTCCGAGTTAAAAACGAAACTTGTCTCCCCCTCCGACTGAAAAGGGCCAGACTCACAGAAAAATCCTTACTGATCAAAAATTAGATTTTCCCACAATTTCTCATATTTCTGTGCCTTGTCAAGTCGTTCTTCTCTTTACCATTTTTTCAAAAGGACATTTCGTGCGCCCGCGATAGTTCAGCGTAATCTCTTTTCCTTCCTTTCCTTCTCTTTACGAACGAATCGGCCGAGATGAGGTGTGTAGTTGTGCAATCCTTTCGAACAGGGACGTTTTTCTCTCCATCGAGATGTTTTATTTACGAATAATAAGATGGAAGATGATTTTTCTTGTGATAAATCTTGTATTTCGCGATAGTTTCCGTTTCTACTGGAAAATAGGTCGTTTATCGTTCAACGAAATATTGACCTTCCTGAGTGATTAAAAATTTCCGCAGAGGTTTATTTGAGGCTATTTCAAACTTTTCAAAAAAGAAAAAAATTATTTCGTCAATTTTACTAATGTAACGTGCAAACTGCTCAAGTGATAAACACTTGATTTAGGAATAGCGAGTTCATCGATATCGTATCGGTATGTAATCGAACAAGATCGAACCAAAATTCAATCGAACACCATCGTTGGATTGGGTTCGGTAATCGAACAAAATCGAGCACCTAATTTGCTGTAAGTTCGATTATCAAACTAATCGAACCAAAATAAACCAAACAAACTTGATGAATAATCTGACTCAATTTTGTTTGGAATGCTTCTCTTGACACCTGAAAATCAGTAAATCACGCAGAAGTAATCATAACCAACAGACAGGAGTTCGGTAACCGAACGTTCGATTGAGTACGATTGTTGACGGTTCGATAAGGGTTCGATTGACCAAATTTTTATTGTGAGGTGGATTACCTTCGACTACCAAACCCAAACAAACTGTTGGTGTTCGATTGTTGATTGGTCAATTCAAGTTACCCCGGATTAAGGCATGATTAACTGTATAAAGTTGCAATCTTGTTTCAATTATATCCTGGTATGGGTCTATTATTTGTAGTTGGTTTCCGTATGCATTGACTTCATACACCTTATGTATTTAAAGCTGGCTTCTCTTATATTCCAAGAAAGTTTCTGCCAATGGTTAAGCTGGTTTTATTTAGCTGAACAGACAACATCAAAATGGCATTTAGCGAACATAATTTATTGTCGGAGATGCCAACATAGAAAATCAAAATCAGGATTGTCCTTTTTTGGCCTCATCATAGCTGGACTAAAAAAAAGAGCTTTGCCTGTTCAACAACAAAGAACTGAACATCAAACATACAAAAATTCCCCCCTCCAAAAAAATGCCTAGAAAATTGAGCCATATGGAAGATTGGAAAATTTGGTCTGTATCAAAGGGACTCGGAGATAATCCAGGAGAACTTGCACATTGTTTGATATTGCCGTCAAGTTTGCTTGGGTACTTTAAAAAACAAAGATTGATAGACAAAAATTAACATTTTTCTGTCTCAGTAATGCCATTTTCAGTATCCCCTCTCCCCTACAGGTGCTGAGTTTTCAAATTTTTCACCATAAGAAATACTGCCTGAAAGAAATCAAGGGGCACGACTATGGCAAACAACCTACTTCAGAAGTAATTGTCATTTACGAAATGTTTGGTATTATTCCCTCTCTAGTAAGCTCCACCGTGATACACTTTTTGAGTGCTGTGGTGCTGTCCTGCAAGGAGCCAAGGACAAGAAAAGAAAGTTTGTGGAAACCATCGAGCTCCAAATCAGCTTAAAGAACTATGATCCTCAGAAGGACAAGCGTTTCAGTGGAACTGTGAAGCTGAAGAACATTCCACGACCCAAGCTCAAGGTCTGTATTCTTGGTGATGCCTCACATTGTGATGAGGCCAAGGCAAATGACATTCCTTGCATGGACGTTGAAGCTTTGAAAAAGCTCAACAAGAACAAGAAACTTGTGAAAAAACTTGGTGAGTCTTTTACCTCGATGTTTGTTTATCCATGCTTATAAGGCAGGTTTTTGTTGTTGCTGTTGTTTTCTATTTGCTTTAAAAATTTCAAATCAGTCCCCTTTCTGTTTTCCTTTGTCTCCTACATAATTATTATGATAATCTTGATTTGTTGGGAAGTAAAAGATTAAGGGAAATCTCTAAACATACACATTGAAGTAGGTGCTTGACATACCGTAAATTCCGGTTCCCCCCCTCCCCCCCCCCCCCCCCCCCCCCCCCCCCCCCCCCCCCCCTCCCTCCCCCCCCCCCCCCCCCCCCCCCCCCCCCCCCCCCCCCCACCCCCCCCCCCCCCCTGCAGACTACAGACCTACAGACTACTGCTCTAGTTAGCCTGATAACACTGTCAGGGCTGCAAATAACAGTCGGCCATTGGACATTGGTGGACCAAAATTTGCTCATTTTGCTCATGTCCGACGAAATCCCAAGTGTGGTCGCCGGAAAATGATGTCCGAACAATTTTTTGATCTTAAATCATTTTATGGCAACGATAAAAAAAAAATCTGTCTGACCACAATTTTGTTTTGTGCCATATCATCAAGATGGTGTCTTAGTAGGACATACTGTATGCCCTTTCAAGGGAAAAAAATTACTTGCAGCCCTGCACTTTGGTTAGCCTTTTTGCAGTTACATGTGGCTCTTAATACATGTAGTGGTAATGCATGGCAAGTTGCAACCATACTCCAGAAGAGAAAAATGGGCATTCCTCTCCTTTTGCATTATCTTCCACTACTATGGTACAAACTATGTTGCGGAAATGTCACTCTTATCATATCGCCTGGTTTATATGTTACATTTCAGCCAAGAAATATGATGCTTTCCTGGCCTCAGAGAGTCTCATCAGGCAGATTCCTCGTATCCTGGGTCCTGGTCTAAACAAGGCTGGCAAGTTTCCCACAGCGCTGACACACAATGACAACATGGTTCAGAAAGTTGAGGAAGTGCGCTCCACAATCAAGTTTCAAATGAAGAAGGTAGGATGTTCACCAGAAATAAGGCACAGTGCTCATGACAACCAAATCAAAAACATGGAATTGGTGCAAAGTTTGTTTTCTCAAGGAAACAGCTTGCTTTCCCTCGATCCTTGCATTGAAAATCTAACTTTCAAGGGCTGGCACTAACAAATAGGACGCTTTCTGTTGTTATCAAGACAAACTGTACATGTTCAATGGGAATTTTTTTTCCTTTTTTGGAAATTTTTGGGAAATTTTCTTCCTTTTTTCCTGTGTTGGATATTTAAAAAAATGAAACATTCACTGTCAATTTTGTGATTTATTTTTGGCACAATATATCCAAACCTGGGTACCACAGTATTTATAGCAGAGATTCAAAACTCTAGGAAGTGGGTCAATTTTTTTATTATTTGTTTATTTTATTTTGTTAATATTTTTATTTATATATTTTTTTTAATTTTTTTGTTGACATTTAAACAAAAAAAAAAAATAAAGGAAAAAAAGTTGGTCAATTTAGTGAAGTTGTCATTTGAGCACTGGTAAGGCCTTATGTTCTGGAAGACCAGATCAGGAAACATCCTTCTGGTCGGACCTGCACCCAGGGTCTTTAATCTATGGGGAGACCGCAATGGTCGACAAACATCACAATGCATTAAGTGCCTTAAAGTCTTAAAAGGAGTGCTAACTTTGAGTATGGAAAACAAATAAATAAATAAATGAAAAAATAATTTCAAAGCAATAGCAAAATAATTTCAGTGGTGGGTGGATGTCATAATTCAGTGCAACTATGTACAAAGTAAAATGATACCACATGGCATTTAGTTCTTAATACAAAAATATGAGGTCTGAAACAAAGACTAAATTCACGTGAAAAAATTAAATGAAGTTCTTTGTTGTGGACTGAGATGAATTTGAGAATATCATTGAGGATATAATAGGTTACTAAAAATGGCCTGTGCCAGCAAGCAGTCCTGAGGAAAACATTTTACAGTCTGGATTTAACCGATCATATTGTACAGTTCAGCTTATTTGACTGGGTGCAGAGGAGAAAAAAATAATGATAATACAGGTCAATAATATTGCAATGTTGTCGTAACAATTGAGTGGTTCCAGAAAATATCCATACCCTCCCCGTGGACGGTTGCTGAAAATTTTGATGGGGAAGTGGGTCTTACAGACCAACAATTTTAAAGGAGTGAGTGTGAACCTAAACTGGAATTTCCAGAGGGGAAGATGGGTTCGAACCAAAAACTCCTCTCTGGTGGGAGTATGGATATGTTCTGGAACAACACATTACACTTATCTCAAAACCTGTCACAGTCAGCAATAAGTAGCTTCTATGTAATATCCATTTCTGGTGCCCGTTGTATTTATAATAACTGTTTCATGTTCTGATTGTTGAATTTTAGGTACTTTGTCTTGCTGTCGCCATCGGCCATGTTGAAATGAGCGAGGATGAACTTGTGGCAAATGTCTATCTTGCCGTCAATTTCTTGGTGTCCCTTTTGAAGAAGAACTGGCAGAATGTGCGATCGCTCTATATCAAGAGCACCATGGGAAAGCCTCAGCGTCTGTATTAGGTTTGCTTGCAGTAAACCTTACACCTCAATTAAGTTCGAGCAATAAAAGACCTTTAAAATGAGAATTGTTTGGTCTGTTATTTATTGACTGCTTCGCAGGCATGTAGTTATCATAGAGGTGCATCTATATGTACAGCTGGGCGGGGAAAAAGTTTAACACCATACAACACATCAGCCAGTGTTTTAAATGTTGGTTAATGCTAATAGGTATGGCGTTAATAACCTATTAACCCCATAGTCATGTAGAACTAGACTCCATGTCTCTTTCACCTTTCTTTTCAAACTCACTGAGTGCCTAGAACTGGTTTAAACATATGGATGACACAAGGATACAAAGCCTCAACTTCTGGTGTTTGTACATGTTTACTCTGGCAAAAATTACCTGGTAAATTTGCCCCTTAAAATTCCCTGAGATGTAACTTTAATTGCCTCCCGTTTTCCTTGGATGGTGTAATCACGGCTTTTGTCTTTTAAAACACAGAAAAGCGTAAAATCGCAGCAAATGTAGCCTGCGAATATGACAGGGGGCTGTATTCGCAAATGGTGTAGTTAATCCAAGTATGAATAAATAAGCACGAATGATGGATTACAAAGCAAATCGCATTTTGAAAATCAGCTGAACGATAAACGTAAACATGCGTAAAAGCATGTTACTAAAACCCGAAACAAAACAAGCAAAACGAAACCTTTATTTTCAGCTAGCCCTAAACAGGTTAACCGGATCCTTTTCAGTTATGCAAGGAGGCTGCAGACCTACAGACTTGTACTAAATCACGCTCAGGTTAGCCTGTTTATCGCTGAGCACAATAATGCTACTGGTTTTCCCTGTTTCTGTGATTTTGTTTTGTTTTTTTCGTTTTGCCCGTTTTGGTGGCTTTGCTCGTTTCGTTTCGTGGTTTTGGGTCTTAGTATATACCAAACGCATTAAAAACATACACTCTTGCACCGCGCGGCCAAGGGCGCAGCGAGGGGGCGGGGTCCTGGGGTGTTCGTGGCCCCCCTCCCTCTATTGTGAGATAATTTGTGTATATTGTTAAGTCAACAAAAAAAAAAAAAAAAAAAAAAACCACAACCCTTTACTTTTACTTACCAACAACGTTTATTAATAGCTTATACAAACGTTAAAATTCAGGTGGCAAAAACGCACGAATTCGAAGAATAGACTTTACCTGTGTTAGAAACTCCATTTCACTTTTAGGAAAACACAATGTGGATGTCGACTTGCCTAGTTTCTAGGCCTCTATTTTTGTCGCGGTCAACTCGTTTCCGTCCGATAATACCGCGAAGGCCTGGGAAAAAAGCCGTACAGAAGGCCTTTCTTCCCCCGGGTTTCTTCCCTCCGGGCGGGGTGGAAAAAAAAGGGAGGGGGGCAAAGGGAACGAAGACCCTGGGTACGAGGATGGAACTAGGCAAGATGTCGATATAACCGTGATCTGGTAAGTGTCCTGGGTGTGCCCCCCCCCCCCCCCCCCCCCTCACACACACACACACACTTTGAAAAATCCTATCTACGCCCCTGGCGGCCCAGTGTTAACTAAGGCCCTGCTTGAAGGGCGGATATACAGGCTTGAAAAAGGACAGGAAAAAAAGTTTCTGTTTTGTTCCGGGTTTGGTCTGGTTTGGGAAACTTTGTATGCGATGCAGTTGGCAATATTCTCCCGGGAGGGGAGGGGGGTGGGGGGCTAGACAAGGGTGTGCGGGAGACGATGCAGAGGGGAAGGGAAAGAGTTTGGAAAGGACATATATTAAGAGAATTTTTCTCGGGATGTTTGGAATGGAGCTACGGGAGCTACGAGATTTTCGTATCGTTTCGACCACCATTCTCGTCTCCAGAGCCACTCCTTTATTTTTCACCTGCCACGTGACCAAACGAAACAAGAGCTCTGGGAATCAGTGGGGAACCTTAGAGTAAATTGGATTTTTAATAATTCTTATCATACCGAGAGTACCGGTATGTAATTCATGAGAGGCCTTATCCGAACTTTCTCAGCAAGAGTTTAAATCTCGTAAGTTTTGTGAGACTGAAACCATGGAATGTTCCCTTTAATAGGGCAGTTTCCATTTAATAGTCGAACGACCAGCTGGTCTAGTGGTTTTGGTTGTGAAATGGGCCTTTTTTTACGTGATTTTCCAACAAATCTACCACAACAGCACAATTTTTCTGCAGACTGATTTGACAGGGCAAATCTGCCTAACAACAGAATTCTGTTCTTGCAAAAAAAGACCTGTCTGGCCGGCCAGTTCTGACTAATGGTAAGCACTTACTTAAATACTTAACTTCTCTGTGCCCCGGAGGACAACTTGAAATCCTGCAGCTGAGGATCAGTGTTTTGACAAAATATCACAGGCTGGGGCAGACAAATTCTGTTTAAGTATGTCACAGGGGAAATGCAATAATGGAGGCACAAATTGTTTCTTATTTTAATAGGAATCTTGGTCACTACCAGATTAAAATGGCTACTGGTAATTTTAAATAATAAATTATTGATCGATTTATTTTGTGGCACGGCAGGTTTCATTTTTCAATTTTGTTGAGAGATATACAATTTGTTCTCAAGTGTGATTATTTCTGACTCCTGATTGAATTAGACCTTCACTGTTTTAGGCATCTTGCTGTCTAGCCGTAAAAGGCCCAGTTTTCCCATTTTGGCTTTGCAGCTATTTTTTTGGTTTTCAAACAAGCTTGTCTGTTCAAAACAATAACATACAGCAGGAAAGACAAGTGGGTAAGACTGGGTGTGGGGTACAGGGTGATATAAAATTGTGCAGTACCCTACTAAGAGCCTTTTTACAGCCTAAAAGTAATGCGGTTCATGTAGACTACATCACAAGACAATATACCACAGGATGGTTTATAATTCTGCATTTCAATGCTCATTTATTGACTGTACGAGGCAAAACCAGAAGTACTGAGGTGTGTCTAATACAGACGCTGAGGCTTTCCCATGGTGCTCTTGATATAGAGAGATCGCACATTCTGCCAGTTCTTCTTCAGAAGGGACACCAAGAAATTGACGGCAAGATAGACATTTGCCACGAGTTCATCCTCGCTCATTTCGACATGGCCGATGGCGACAGCAAGACATAGTACCTAAAATTTAACAATCAGAACATAAAAAAAGTTAATATGAATACAACAGCCATCAAAAAATGGTTATTTAGCTATTCTTTAGCTGGTGAAGCAGGTGGTTTTGTTACGCAATGGTAGAGGCCGAGGAACAAAAGCACAAGAATGGGGTGAAAAGGAGTAAGAAACCACTGCCTGGAATCTAGTTTTCTTTCTAAATTACCTCTGACTGGCTTGTATAGCATTCTAAGCCAATACTAATTTTCCAACTACTAGTAGATTTTTTGCTATCCAGCACCAACAAAAACTGCCAGCTATGCAAAGCTACATATTGTTGCAGGGCAATTGTGACCCAAACATCACATGTATGGGCAAATAGGACATTAAAAATACAGGCTTTTACACAAAAGCATGCAATGAATTATTGCAACCTTGATTTTTATTTATTTTCATATTGATTTCTAAAATATATTTAGATATTTTTTCACTTAAGGTTGAAACAATGATTATCCTTTTAACTGTTTGCTTTGGTTTACACTGTACATTAGATACAAATCACACTCATCATAGGACCGTGCTTAATCGCTAGTTAGTGTAGAAAATAGATGCAATTGACTCAGAACTCTGTGTGTCTCTGCTGTACACATACTTGAGAATTTTCCATTTACCCCATAATGTCCATTTTAATAACATTCAGCTGAATTGCAATCCCATCAGACCTGCACTACATTTGCACATGTAGTGACTGTATTGCACTGTTTGTCGACCATTGCAGTCTCCCCATAGATTAAAGACCCTGGGTGCAGGTCCGACCAGAAGGATGTTTCCTGATCTGGTCTTCCAGAATATAAGGCCTTGCCAGTGCTCAATTGTCATGAGCACTGTGCCTTATTTCTGGTGAACATCCTACCTTCTTCATTTGAAACTTGATTGTGGAGCGCACTTCCTCAACTTTTTGCACCATGTTGTCATTGTGTGTCAGCGCTGTGGGAAACTTGCCAGCCTTGTTTAGACCAGGACCCAGGATACGAGGAATCTGCCTGATGAGACTCTCTGAGGCCAGGAAAGCATCATATTTCTTGGCTGATATGTAACATATTAATAATGATTAACTACATGATATGGGTTTATATTTAGCTAATACAGTAGTACTACAATGCAGCTACATGTAAGGTGGAAGATAATGTAAAAGGAAAAGGGAAGTCCTTTTCTTTCTTCAGGGTTATGGTTGAACTTGCCCTCAAGAATTTCGCAGTAAATTAGCATATCTTTTTGCCAAAGGCCTAACCAGCCTTATCAACCCCAGGGTTTGCCTTGATTTTCCACTTCCTAGAACTGATAAATGCTCCTACACCTTGTAAGTGAAAATTCACTTTCGGTTTAAAATTGTAAGAGCTTCACGGCATAATTTGACTGCTTGTTGTTTTACTTTTTTTTCAGATTATGATAATACAAAGGAAGACAAAAGGTAATCTGATCTAAATTTTAAAAACAAAAGAAGGCTTCATGATAAGCACAAATCATTTAGGTATAAGACTCACCAAGCTTTTTCACAAGTTTTTTGTTCTTGTTGAGCTTTTTCAAAGCTTCAACGTCCATACAAGGAATGTCATTTGCCTTGGCCTCGTCACAGTGTGAGGCATCACCAAGAATACAGACCTTGAGCTTAGGTCGTGGAATGTTCTTCAGCTTCACAGTTCCACTAAAACGTTTGTCCTTCTGAGGATCATAGTTCTTTAAGCTGATTTGGAGCTCGATGGTTTCCACAAACTTTCTTTTCTTGTCCTTAGCTCCTTGCAGGACAGCACCACAGCACTCAAAAAGTGTATCACGGTGGAGCTTACTGAGGAGGAAGCAGAAAATAAATAAGAAAAGATACTTATGATCAGAGTACAAACACTCATTTCGAACAAATTCATTTTCATGTGCTGGAGTAACTGCAGAATACCCTGCCACTTCGGGGGGGGCCGGAAAAACCCCCCCCCCCCCCACCGGGGAAACATAACAAAAGAAATACCTCAGAAATAGTGGCTACATGGCTTTGCAGCTCATGGATTTAAGAACGAGGTACTATTCATGCTCCGTGGCTACGCGGCTACATAGCCAAATTGCCACTGATTAAGGTATAGCTTTGGGGCCCGTGCTATTTTACTAGTTCACATAATGTCACATTACATACCTTGTAGCGGGCGTGTTTAAAATACGAAATGGCGAAATGGCGAAACGGCGAAATGACGAAATTTGCAAAATGATAAGATAAATACACGTAAATAATATACTTTGGTTTCCCTTTGAACTTCAAGGCAGTTCTGTTTACATGTCTAGACTGAATTATTTCAAGGGAACATTTCAATCTTCTTGCCCAGGAATATAATGAATACTTGTCACTTATCACAACGCCAAATTGAACGTATTGCTGAAAGGTCGCAGCAAACCAGGATATTTTTTTCATTTAGTACTTGCCAAGTTGCCTATCAGTATCTGCACTGCACTACAGAGCTCACATTGTACCGAAGGACTGATATAGACATCAAACGTTGCTCCGTTTCTGTACAAAGAACGTTTGCCACTGATATCGTGTATAAACTTTATCGCGAAGTAGGTTCGGTTTTGTTAATCCATTTCTTGTGAATGTTGGAGCTCAAAGCACTACTTCTTAGCCGAGACTCGGTGGCAAATACGAGATAAACAAATCATTTTCTTCCGATGTCTAAACGAAACGCCGACATCTCGATCAAGAATGTCCTAGGCATATCAAACAGCGCCCTGTTAACAGGGAGAGACTGGAATCCAAATTACCCATATGTTCGTGACGGGTCTTCGTGACAGAGAATTTGTTATTGCAGTTTCTTTTATTTTTCGGGACTTATCTACAAGGATAAATTCGGCAACATATGAAAATTCCAGTAGAACGGTAATATCGTATAACTTTGGCTTTTATCTTCAGTATCATTTCGTTATTTCGCCATTTCGCCATTTCGTGTTTTAAACACGCCCCCTTGTAGCATGGGATCAACATTACATGTTAACTTCAACTGCCTGCAGTTTGGTGAACTCAAATAATTTAGATATCCTCTACTTATCTACTGGAACAGTACGCAGAAATGAATGCAACTTCGTGAATGATTTAATTGAAATTGTAATGGCTTATTTTTTCAGCCCCTTGGTTAATAAGATTTATGAATATGTTCATGTATAGCTATGACTATATACTGTATATATATGTAAGCTTGAAATTTATAGTTCAGGCCATACAGTAATGAGAGAAAGCATAAAAGGAACAACAGAAGAGGATCATCCACTCTTTGGATCATAAACACTCCCAGCCAGCTCGAAAGCATACTTGATTCTCGTGCTAGAAGGTTGGACTTATTGAACGCGAATCGTGTGACAAAAATTGTGATTTATTTAAGTTATAAGAGGGAGCAGGGACTACATGTTTCATATTTCGTAAGCATTATCATCTGATTATTTAATTTTATTATGATTTGTCTACGGATGGCGAAGAAACAGGTTCCTAAACAAAGGATTGCAAAGCACAAACCTCATTTTGCTTCACTTCGCGAGCAGAGAGAAAGAGAGAGGAAAAATTTGCGGCAAAGTCCGCTGTTACGTTGCGGGCGCGTTTATTTTCCCATTGTTCCATGCGATGCCACCGTTTTGCCCGTTGGTGTGGTTTACGTAATGACCCGTAATGGTTTACGTTACGTACGGTACACGCAAACTCGTCGAAATCATTGGCATCTTTTGTTTTCAAGATTTGTATTCTTGTCGTCTTTGCTGCTTTGTTTACTGCGCCGCACGAAGACACAAAACAATAATATTGATCTCGTTCCCAGATCCCTCCAGGGCCGTCCACAAGAGATTTCGCGGCGGAGAAATGTCAAGAGGGGCTAAATTTGCAGACTGTAGACTCCGCCCTGTTTAGCGTGAATAAACACTCTGGTTTGCCTGTTTACAGTTGGCTCTGATAATGGTAATGATAACACGATATTCAAGCTCGGCGGCTCGATCGGCTGATAGTTCGCGCCGGGTGTTGCCGAGGGGCACCGAGACATCTATCAAGGCCGATAGCTCAGAGACCGTTCTATTCCACAAAAAAAAGCTCAGTGAAAGTGGTTTATTTATAGTTTTCATTTGTGATTTTGGCAATTTAACTTGCGCTCGCTCCCAGGGTAGTCTATCGAACTGATCCGACAGCTAAAAAGGCTAAAAAATATTGCCCAATTCTTTGGCTAGACAAAACCCGAACCTTTCTCAGCCTTGCATTTGGTTTAATGTTTTATTAACATTGCTTATCCTGATCTACGTCCATTCTAGACCCCAGAGCTATTGTCTTTTGCACGTGTCTTCTCGCCGTCAGTCGTGCGCAAAAGAGAAGAGCTCTGGGGGTCGAGAATGGATCTACGCCGAGACCCGGCTTCAATTTGGTGCTGCCATTTGTACACTGAGTGGTCCTAACCTTGCATTATTCCAGAGGTATCAATAAAAGACCGCGGTTGCGTAGTTAATCAGCTCAGATTACGAGTTTGCCTAATAGCAGTCACGGGGCTTCGTTAAATAGAGGGGCTAAGCCTAGTCTGTAGTCTGCAAATGTCAGACACGTGGAGAGGCTTTTGAGAAAAGAGAGGTAGTGGCTCCGGGTTCTGGGGAATGAATGCTAGGAAACAACACATCAGATCACAATATTTGCTGACACTTTTATTATTCAATGCATCCACGGTGTTTCAGTTAATGCAAAAAGCATTTTGTGTGCCAGATTGATATTAGCTTAAAACGCTAGTATGACATCTCAGCCGACCTAAAATCGTCAATTATACAAAAATAAATACATTCAAACTATTCACGACAGTGTATTAAACTTTACGCCCAAACATGGCGCCAAGCGCTCTGGACATCTTTTCATCGTGCTTTCGTTCCTTCTCCTTCAGAATTCTAAGTTGATCATGCACTGCCCTGTTTAACGGTTCCAGCATTAAAGCCTGAAATAAAACCAAGAACATGTTAAGATAATAGTAAATTAATGGGTACATTCACCCCCCCCCCCCCCCCTGCGGAAAAGAAAAAAATCGATAACCGTAAAAGTTTGCATGCATGTTCTCATTGGCTAACTTTTCCCATAAGAAGGAATGGCGCCGTGTAAAAACTTACTCGCACGCTATCTCGTTGGCAAAACCAGCTTTATTGATGAGAGGCTCAGGCCAAGTCCGAGTTTGAAGCATGCACAGAGTGCTCATTATCGATTGTTAGCCAATCAACATTGAGCAGCACAAACTCTGAGACTGTGCACAACGACAGGAAGCTTGTAATACGCGGACTTTCAAATCAGAGTCCGCGTTCTTGGTGCTGACCAAAAGAAAAGTGGGCTCTGGGGAAAAGATTGGTTCCCACACGGCATTAACTATGATAATAATGAGGGAAAGGAGCTCGAGCTTTTAACCTTAGACCACCTTACTCATAAAGGCAACTTGTGCAAAGTTGAGCACACATACAAACCGTGGTGGTAAACACGAATGCTGCATTCTTCATAAACAGGGATAACTGTCCTTTTGTTCGCTTTAATTTTAAAACTGCAGTAATTTTTTCCCCACTCCCAATTTGATTTCCCTTCCCAAGCTGGTTTTCAAATGCAGTCAACTCTCTCTTAACGGACACCTCTATAAGACGGACACCTCAATAAGACGGACACCTGGTGACGGTCCCTGCCTTTTTTCAGTCATTTTACTGTAACCAAACCCCTATAAGACGGAAACCTCTCTAAGACGGACAACGGACACCTTGAAATCATTAACGGGCACTTGAGAAGCGTTTTTTATCATGTTTTATTAGTGAAAATACTTCCAAACTTCGTATTGACCTAAAGCAAATGTAGTCAGCGACCTAAGGATACGTGTATACCAAGCTTACTTACCAAACACATTACTTTTCTGCTTTCGTGTATGGGCACTAAAGAGGTCGTTTTCTACTTACAGTTTTACAGTTTGCATAGAAGCTCTCAATTTTTGCTTTAACAAGCAAATACGGTCCTTTTATTATTTAAGTCTTGTTGCAGTTAGCAAAGGTTTGTTACATTGTGCAAAGGTTTAGGTTTATTATCTCACAATTACTGGTGTCATGTTACCTCGACTCTCGACAGAGCGGACATAGCCAGCGTAGCTTGGCGTTCTAGTCAGTCAGGGAGAGCGAGAAATCGCGCGCGCGAGCAAAGCTTTGCTCGCGCGCGCGATTTCTCGCTCTCCCTGACTGACTAGAACGCCAAGCTACGCTGGCTAGAGCGGACACCTCTCTAAGACGGACAGCTACGGCCGGTCCCGAAGGTGTCCGTCTTAGAGAGAGTTGACTGTAATGCCAATGTGATCATCGTGGAAGTACATTACAAAGTGACTTAAAACAGGCCGTTAGCCTCTGTACAGTGTAACAGACACAGGTCTTGTATCACAGAAGCCATTAAATGACAAACATCACTCTACAACTTCTTTAGATTAAACTATAACCCCCGGCTACCATGTAATCAAGGTCTCTAAGGGGTGCAGATGAAGGGGATGAGATATCTCTTTCCCTCCATCCACAACCTCTAAGAGAGCTTGCTCACAGGCTATAAAGTCGAATTACCTTTTCTAAATCCGCCTTTGCCTTCTCAAATTCATTCAAGACAACAAAGGCCTGTAAAAAGTGATGACACAATTAAACAATGTTACAACTTTTTTATACTAGACTAACATGTTAGAAGAAATAAACAGGCGGATGATAGTACATTCTTGTGTTTGCAGACAGTTAACAGCTTTAAGGCTATTGGCTTAGTGTCTTACCTGTCCTCTTCTATAGAGAGCTTTAATATTTGTTGGCAACATAGCAAGAACCTGCAGGTTAAAACAACAACTTTTATAAAATAATTCTTTAATTCAGGGCCCAGTTGTTCAAAAAGTGGATAACGCTATCCACCGGATAAATCGCTATCCAGTGGATAAGTCTTAACAAAACGTACTAGGCTATCTACTGGATAGTGATTTATCCGGTGTATAACGCTATCCGCCCTTTGAACAACTAGGGCCAGGTTACTAGTTGCTTTTAGAAGTTGCTATTAATACTAGTAGTTATAACCCACAAATTAATTTCTGTTTTGTCTCATTGGATAAAACACATCACATTAGTACAAATGCGACGGAAGGTTTCAGACAATATACCCCATCCTATTTGACACCAGTTGCCCAATTTTATGGAGGAGTGCAAAACAAATGAACAAAATCACATTTTTTAGTTACCAGTTGATCAATTTGCATTTATTTCAACCACAATTATGCCGCAAATATCACGATAGTTCTTTTCCTTTTTAACATGATATTGTGAAGACCCCTTTCCAAAACTTTTTGATTTCACAGTTACCCTCAAAGCTTTGCTTCACGGCCAACTGTTCAATTTTTTGACAACCTTTAGTCTTGGACATTATCTTCCAATATACCAGCCACCTAAAGGGGTAGGTAAGGTAAGGTAAACTTTATTTATGCAGGGTGGCCCATTCAGCACAGTCGCTGGTATCCAGAGGGGGCCCGCTAAATACAATTTTAAAACTGATATAAAATATCTAAATATTTCTAAATAGTTATAAAAATAGAAATAGTTCTATAAAAAGAGTTTAAAAACTGGAACGAATTACAAGCATGAACTGCTATAAAAAGGAGTAGGTTACTATAATTAATAATGGATTGATGTGTGGAGAGAAAGAACTCAGAAAAAATTCTGAGTTCACAGATGGCACTCGAACCCACGACCTTCTGTACACTAGTCGGACGCTCTAACCACTGAGCTACTGAGAACTCTAATGGTGAGCAGTGGTCATTTGTGGGTGACACAACGACTGCATCGTGCAAATCACATTATGTCAATGAACACACACATTTAACTGCATCACGCAGTCACGTAGTACTCTCAGAGTAAATAAATAATAATAATGGATTGATGTGTGTAGAGAAAGAACTCATAAAAAAATTCTGAATTCACAGATGGGTCTCGAACCCACGACCACCTTTCGTACACTAGTCGGACGCTCTAACCACTGAGCTACTGAGAACTCTAATGGTGAGCAGTGGTCATTTGTGGGTGACACAACAACTGCATCGCGCAAATCACATTATGTAGGTTACTATATTGCCATGAAATACATAAATGCAGGTTTTCAAGAAAGCAAATCACACACATAAGTAAAAAATTAATGCACAAACATGTAACTATGTAAATATTTGTGATTATGGTGCTTTAGTTTTAATTGTACTCGTAGTTTCTTCTGTCTCTAAGGTACCTTAGTACAGTTTGTTGCAACAAATTCATACTGTCCAAGCTTCCCTTGACATGCAGATAAATTAAGTAGACAAGAAATCCTCAGCTGATCTTGGTCTTCACTGTGCTCTTCTGATTCTTTTTCACCAATTAAGATCAGTTGTTTGAGAGCTCGGCTATAACGTCTTGCTGCACAGACCCATTTGCCAGACTACAAACATCAGCGAGAAACAACAAGTACTACATTAGGAAGTAACACTTGGCTACAACCATTAACTCTACTTTATCTTAGATAAAAGAAACCCTACTGTATTCAATTGTAGTCCTGATTGATAGAAAAGAAAAAGGTTGAGAGGATCCACTGGATTGACTTAGTAATTAATACTTATAACTTCTCAAGTTGTTAAACTTAAAGACTTTGACCTGGAAATGAGCAAGTTCTTGTGGTTTACACAGACTTCCTCATGCAGGCAGACTTCTTAACTGATTAGAAGCCTCTGGATTCTTCGCTAAACTCACTGACTAAGAGTAACCAATTTTGCTCAAGAACTCCTACACCAAACTCAAACATACAGTCCTTTGTTAGGAACTTAAATGAGTTTTAAGCACGGCTTACATCATGTGCGTGCTTTATCGACTGAGTAATAATGCACATGGCTTACATCACGAGTTTGAGTGTGCATAATTTCTTAACATTTTATAAAAGAAATAAACAACTTTCTTCTTGGGAATTTTTTTATAAGAACGCAGGAATTTTTAAGAACACTTGATAACTGCGGCTGCACCTTGTGCTTCTCTAT
Source organism: Oculina patagonica (assembly GCF_052425735.1). Lineage (NCBI taxonomy): Eukaryota > Metazoa > Cnidaria > Anthozoa > Scleractinia > Oculinidae > Oculina > Oculina patagonica. The sequence goes on along the minus strand of NC_135759.1, from coordinate 29,816,473 downwards.
GCACTTCTTTTGTGTTCTTAAAAATTCCTGCATTCTTATATAACTCAACAGTGTATTCGGGTGAGTTTTTCTTTCTTGATGTAACGATGAAGATCAGCATATATATGCAAACACAGGCATATGGTTTACACTGTTAAACACAAGTCAAGTATACAGTTGAACCATGCTACATCAAACTCTCAAAGGAAGAAAGAGGAGGGTTTGGGAAAGCCGACATGAATTTGAGTTGAAAAATGTAAGGCAATCGAGATAACTGAGTTTGATTAGCGAGGTTCATACTGCATGCATGTTAATAAATAATAATAATAATAATAATAATAATAATAATAATAATAATAATAATAATAATAATAAAGTTTTTTGGGCGCATTTAAAAAACTCAATGCGCTTACATTTCTATATTTAAAAAAGAGGATAGTTAAAACTGATATAATGAAATAATTTCCTAAGACACTAATGAATAAAATAAGACAGTGAAACAACTAATCAAATTTAAGTTAAATGAGGCTTTTACCTTAAAACAGTCTGTTCCTTTGGCTTTATGGTGCAAGGCTAAGGATACCTTTTCCTCTGAGGTAGTCTCCCAAGGCTCTTTTGCCTGTGAATAACAGTTTAATAACAGTTTTTAGAAGTGGAACAATTATACATTGTGTTGTGGTTTCAATGCAATTATCCTGAAAGGGAGGTTGTTTACCATTTACACAGGAAAACCCATTGATTCACAGTTTGGCAGATGGTTAACAAAGAACCCCAAAGAGAAATTTCAAAAGGGGATTTTTGATGTATTCCATTTACCAAAATTTACTTGCAGGGAGTGTCTGGAACTGAGCTGAGTAGCCACATTATACAGGATAATGAGCATGGTGACCTCCTCTTTTTTTTTTTTTTTTTGATGCACAAAACTTCTCAAAATTTCAGAAAAATTTGATTATACCATAACTTCTTTTTCGATAGAATCACCTTAATTAAACTTGAGCTTTGCATACCTTAAAGAAGGAGAGGAGCTCAATCTCACATTTAAGATCTCTTTCAGAGGCCACGCCAAACTCTTGGTCCGAGCCTTCACTGTTATATGGTACGACACAGATTTCTTCAGCATGCATGCATTCTAAGCACTTGTCCAAGGACTCTGCTGCTTCACTGTCCCCTGAAAAATACATGTACGTATAATATAAACATCTCTTTAGAGACAGAGTATGTATAGGAGGTGTGGTGGCTTAATGGTTAGCATGCTCGACTCTGGATTTAGCAGCCAAATGAGTCACGGTTTGAGCTCTGGCCAGGGTAACTGTATTGTGTTCTTAGGCCTCTAATTGATATACTGCCTCTCTGAACCCTGCAGGTGTACAAATGATTACTGGCAATTAATTGCTGCGGGAGGGAGGGGGTGGGGGGAAGGACTATGTGATGGACTAGCATCCCAGCCAGGAGGGAATAGGAATACTCCTAGTTGCTTCATGTTATGGAAACTGGGATTAGCTTGATCAGCCTGATGGGCTTCTAGGCCCAGCGCGCAAAGATAATACTATCTGATAGCCCTGGACTAGTGGTCTTTTTTTGATGGGCTAGTGAATTTTATCCAACAATTGCTGATGGGGTAAGTGACATCTTTTGGACTTTCTTGTTGTCAGATCAATGAGGTAACATATAGGCCGCTGAAAAAAACCTTTCAGTGGGCTATCATACAAACAATGTCATTATGGACGGCATGTACTAAAACCCGAAACAACGAAACGAAACCACCGAAACGAAACGATCGAAACGAGCGAAACCACCAAAACGAAACCGCCGAAACAACCGAAACGGCCGAAACGAGCGAATCGAAACGAAATCATCGAAACAAGCAAAACCCATTACAATTATTGAGAACTAACCATAGACAGGCTAACCGGAGTGTATAGTAGGCTAACCAGAGCGAATAGTAGGCTATATAACCGGAGTGTATAACAGGCTTAACTGAGTGTATAGTACGGTAAGTGGCGAAAATATTGAAGTTTTGCTTGTTTCGGTAATTTTGTTTTGTTTCGCTCGTTTCGGTTGTTTCGGTTGTTTTGGCGGTTTCATTTCAGTCGTTTCGGCGGTTTCGGTGGTTTTGTTTCGGTCGTTTCGTTTCATTGTTTCGGGTTTTAGTACATGCCATTATGGACTCAAACTTGCAATTGCCCGAAGGGTAACCTGGAAAATCCATTTTCTTTGCACTAAGGGTTGAATGCAGACTTACCCTTGAGGCAGAGTACAGTAGAAGGAGGGATCAGGGGGAACGGGTATACTGTGGTGTGGAGGGGGGGGGAGTTGAAAGGGAATTAGAAATATTTATATTATGAGGGGCCGTAAGGGGGTTTCTCGTGAAACGTGATTGTACGTTTTTATTTTCCGTGATCCGTGATTATAAAATAATATTGTCCGTGAACTGTGAATGACATACTTGTTGTGACACGTGAAAGCAAAAAATAAGGTTGTGTAATCATAATATTTGACTAGAATTCAGCACTTTCTCCGTAAAAACCAACCTGCTGTGCAAGGAAGATTACTTTTGGACACAATTTGCGTGATGGCTAAATATTTAAGAACAGGTAGTCAGTCATTTTTGCAAAATCGTCCTTGCAAGACTAAAAACACTTCGATATGGAGGCTTAAATGCACAAGACTTCCTCGTCTATGTTATTTTCCGTGAAACGTGATTTACCATTTTTAATAGTCGTGAACTGTGCGCATGACCCCCCCTTACCGCGTACATGATTTTCTTTTCTTCTGGCAGCAAAATCAACACAGTGAAGAAGTACTTTATTGTACATATTACCAACATGTTTTTTTTAACTATAGCATGCTTACCTTCGCCTATAACAACTTCCTTCTCCCAATTCTTCAGGGCAGTGCCATCTTCACAAAATATTTTCAACTTCACTGCAACAACACGAGAGAACTGTTGGTTAAATTCAATTCAAGGCGGTAGAAAATAGCTCTTCGATTTTTAGATAAGGAAGGAAATGCTACCTCTACACGAAGAGCCATAATTAGGTGTTTCTAGCCCGCTTCCTTTCCGTGTAACTGTTCTCGAAAAGGCTCCAACGTGACAATCAACCATTTTGATCCGCCATGTTGGACTGAAAGAAGCGTTGCGCTGATTGGCTAATTGAGATGAGCTGTCCAATCGTAAGTCTTCTTATATTTCGCATCGTGACAGGGAGAAAGGAAGCGTGTTTGGAAGGTGCTGCTTCTGAAAGCACACGAAATTCTGCACGAAATATATTTCCTCGCAGTTTCATGGCTGAAGCCATCACGAAATGGTCCGTTTTGTGGAAATTAACTATATTTTTAAACATCCCTTTGAGACAGTTAGTCGTGCATATTTTCAAAAGGTGAGTTTTCTTGAATTGAATTTCAGCGAGAACATGGTGATATTTCATGGAAATTAACTCACTCAGGAAATTAACGTTAGTAATGAAGTATTTTCTTTCGCACCTTGCTTTCAATTATAATATATGATGGTTGCTTTATATATCGTCCTTTTCTCGTGTCTCAAGCAAATCTAAATCTAACTTTATACTTAAAAAATACACGCAACTGACCATTTAATTAGCTAGCATATGTACAAGCTTCAATAATTTATATGGATGCTGGCACAGTGTATATTGCTCTTTTCTGACGGAACAGTCACTGTACATGTAGTTAAATTTTTTTGGTCGGGCATTTGTGCATGAAGTACCTGTAAATTAATCACATTACCAAAAATGCTTTGAAAAGCAACCCCCCCCCCCCCCTCGATCCATAAGCACCATGTTATAAGGATTTCAAGATTTTTTTAATACCTATCCCCCTTCCCTCTTTTATTTAGCCCTTTATTCTATGAACAGAAAACCCAACAACTGTTTTGAGGTAACCTACTGTATATGTTTTCATGAGTGTCCACTGCATTTATTTTTTCATTGTTATTTTATGTATTGATTGAAAACAAACATTAAACAGTCCATTACAGAACTGTGCCCATTGAAACACGTTGCACCGGAAAATGCAAATAAGCTAAAAATTAAACACAGAGGATGCGTAACTTACTGTCAATCAAGTAATCCCCGTGTAGGTCGATTTCTCAAGCATTGTTGTTGCTCAGACTGCCAAAACATTCCTCTATTCATCGAAAAATAATAGACGGTAATTTGTGGTTAGTCGCGGGAGGTAAATATATTTGTCTGTCGCCACTACTAGATGATTTAACCATTTGAAATTAGTTCTTTATACATTTTGCTCGGTGAAAAATGTAAATCTTTCAAATGCCCTTTCTCTTAGTAGTTGTTATATCTTTCTAGTTAGAATGATTTCCAATCAGTTTAAATAAAGTTCTTGATTAAATGAAAGTAATTAACACATGCGGCAAATTAAAGCGGCAACTTGTTCACAACACATGCCGAAGCATCCAGTGCCACAAAATATTTGCACCTCGGTTGCCTTCTTTCCAAAGTATTTCGCTTTGGACTCAACAACAAATCTCGTTGAAATTCTAACAACAGCAAAGATATTTTCATGGCTTTTGGTGAACAAACCTTGAACAAGACTTGGAATGTGCGTTCACGATATTCACGTGTAATCGGCCGCCAAAATATAAGCAACAACAGATGACTGGATTTCCAAAATTCGGCACTATCATTCTTTGGACACTCACGAGGTTGTGCATATAAACACTTCGATAAAAAGAGCATGCCAACACTTCCAAACAATGCAAAATTGCTCCATTTCCATCAGCACTGTCTCTAAGGACCTGTTTGTATGGAGGAGAGTTGTCCTTGGTAAGAGGACAACTCTCCATACCGAGCCAACCCGGACGAGAGAGCTTTTCATATGTTTCTTTATACATAGCTTCGAACTTTTTATATGAGAAATTGCAAAGTTGGCTTGGGGAGCAGGATGCAAGTTTTGGTTCGATCAACAGGGACAGTTTTTTCATATAAACGCTTGTTAAAATCTGGTTCAGGCGAGAGGGTAACCCTCTTACCAGGGACAACTCTCTTCCGTATAAACAGGCTCTTTAGGACTCTGCAGGGGCATAACATTCAACTCCCTTTTGGGAATTTGTCACTTCAGGATCTAAAGAAACCGAAACTGGCGGCAGCTTTTGCAATCTCGGTTCCAAGGCGCTATGCCCACTAAGCATCATGGGGACCACACTTTTCCCGGGCAATGACTTTCAATGGGTGCAAGTCTGTAATGCTTCTATTGATGCGTTTTTTTTTTTAATGTGCTGGCTGATAAGAAACTGCTGAATAACCCCCCCCCCCCCCTTCCATTTTCCCAACCATGGCTCTTTACCATTTCATCGCCATATCAGTGTTTCCTTTGGACTGTGCCATCAAAAGTCATCTTCTCCATGTTGTTATGAAACATTACCTCATATTTGGTTCATCATGCTTAGAAAAAATGAGGCTTTTCTACAAACAGCTTGACATGTGACTCACGCATAGCACTTATGGTACATGTAATGTTTTCTTTTTCATACTTAATGTTTTTTTATCTCATTATTATACTTGTACAATGGAACTAACAGTACACCTGTGGTAAAGATACCAATGTGACCTCCATAACAGTACTGGAACACAGAACAGGTACAGTGTGTTCTGCTAATCTGTCTACAGAATGAATATTATAACCCAGTTATTATTCCTCAAATTTGTATAATTGGGATGCATCATGAGTTTCAGTGTAACAGATTAGTAATATTCAAATTCAAGTTTAATTGGCGACCTTACTAACCATTGATAATATGATCCCATGGCTACCACCTTTATCTCCCAAGCTGAACAAACAGCTCTTTTCTTCAGTATTTCAACCTAGTGGCCCAACAGGCCAGTGCTTGTATCCAATCGCCATAGCATAAATTGACCAGGAGTAATTCTACTCCTGCTGGGTGGGCATTGCCTTCTGTTGCTTGGCTGATTAAGTTTCTAAAGATGCTGATGTTGACAACTAAAAATAGATAGAATAATGTCCTACTCTGAGAGATTTCAGCATTTTTGGTTTAAAGGAGCCGTGCAAATTTGTGATATATTTAAATTTTAAGAGATTGGCAGTATAAAAAAAGCCACCCCGAATTTATTTTTGGTTTTGATAAATATATGTCCCTGAAACTTCCCATAAGATACGAATATATCTTTAAAACATCACACACTGATTTACTTTGACTTCATTTTTAAGGTAAAGTAATTTAGTTGTGTTAGCAAATGTTTCTTTTGGGGGCCAAGAATTAATGGTGGCCATATTTGCATTGGGTCTATGGTACCTATTAATACCGTATTTTCTCGATTAAACGCCCCCAGCGTTTATTTCAAACTTGGCCTGATAGAGCCAGCGTTTATTTGATTCCAGCAGTTTATTCAAGCCCTATGTTTCTAAGAAATGATTTTTATTCATTATTTTTGACAGCCACACATGTAGACATTATTTCCAAAGCATATTAAACCTTGAATAAATGTCTAAGGGGTTTATTTTCAAATACAGCTTGGAGACCCGGCGTTTATTCGGGGCCCGGCGTTTAATCGAGAAAATACGGTATACCTGAGTGGAGAGAGGCAGTATTAGAGTTAAGTGTCTAGGTTAGAACACGACACATTGACCCCAGCTGGGTCTTGAACATGGAACTGCTTAATCTAGAGTGTGATACTAACCGTTAAGCTACTGCACCTCCCTAAATTTATAGCGTCTAATAATTTATAAACTCTATCCATTTACCATCAAACTACTGCCAATCTGTGGGGCACTTATAGAGGTTGACCTACTACATAACTATATCACTGGATTGCAAACTAAGGACTTAGCCTTTGGGTTTTACTCAGACCATTCTCCCTTTTTTGTAAGACCCAGAAACTGGAGAGGAGTATCTCTTGAGAAGAGGAGAATGTGTGAATGTTTTACCAGGTTTGTTTAAAAAGGTAAGCAAATAAATTTGTACTGGCATTAAGGCTTAATGCCAACTGTGTTGCATTTAATGTAAGAATCAGTTGGTTATTGTTAATGACTTGCTTAATTAATCAGCCACCTGATTTAAGATATCAGCTGAAGAAAAACTTATGACACTCACAGTCAGCTAAAGAGCAGTTTGTACATACTACAAAGTAGTTTTACATTAAGCTACATTATAAACATTTTGAATTACTATGAATAAAGTTGAGTATATGACATCATTACTTTGCTAATTTGCATATTTTAAAAACTTGAATATCTCTGGAAAGAAAAGAGATATTCAGTAGAGAACAGTAATCTGCATGGCATTTTTTTCTTATATAGTGTACTTGTTAATATTCTAGTATGGCTACGAAAGAGAAGATACAAATTTCATCATAAAAGCACTTTATTTAAGAGAAAGGGAGTGGGTAAAAGTGATTTAAGGATCATATGAACAAAAGTACATATACCATATATTTTTCTTAGGTTTAAATTCTATGACTGGAGTGTTGTTGTTCTTGTGCAAAGTTTTTTGTCAAATTTCAAAATGGAATGATCTTCTTCTAACGTAAGTTTTGTTTTTAGCTGTGCCCATTCCCAGCAATTGTGGTGGAAGAGGAAGCATGGCTTAACAGGAAAGAGAGATGTCTTCGTCTTCATTGTTACAACCTGACATGGTCCAAGTACGCTTCCCTGGAAGAGTTCAGCACTTACAGAGCGTGTGATAACAATCCAAACTGGTGTGTTAACAGTCATAATCCAAAAATGATCAACTAAAACATTACTAAAACCCTTTCTGCGTACAGGGCCATCATTGATTATTCCATACTGATTATTACACTGATTGATTTAAATTTGCTCATGAATCAAATAAAACATTTTCAAAATTCTCACTCTTGTTTTCTTCAAGAAGCAGTCAACTTGGTTGCACCCAATTGTTGACTAAGATACTGGCTGATACAAACTTCAAGTTCCTACAAGTTTGTAGAATATTATTGTCAAGTTAGCCGTATTATTGAGTCTAAGTTTTAAAGGTCAAATGAACAAAAAATTTCAAAATGCCATTTTAACCAACCAAACGCTAAAACTATCCATTATTGAGTAAAATTAAGAAAATTTTTTGCTTTGCGAGCCTTAAAGCGTGAATAACAGCAAAAAATACGAAGATTTCCGTAGGCTTCACGACAACGTTTTTGAATGACTGCGCACTGAAATGGAAGGAATGGAACGAGTTTTTTTGACGTCATAATTAGTGTTTTTGAAGACGACCGCAGACCGATTTCACAGATACGAGCTCAACGTCAACGACAATAGTCCATCAGCTGAGATCCGAAAATTTGGGTTCATGGCTCACTTTCGGGGAACAAACGAAACATGTCTTATCTTAATCCTTGCCTATTGAGCATCACAAAAATGTATGATAGCAAGGTTGGAACAGTAGCTTTCACTTATAAATCGAATTTTAAATTGGCTCCCCTATACGCTTCTTAATTTGGCCGCCATCTTGGATTTTTGGGGTGAAAAAGCTACAAAGCTGCCTGCATTCTTTTAACGTAAGCAAATCGCTTTCAAACGCAAATTTAAACTTATTGGAACTAACAACATGATTTCGTTCATTCTAGTGTTTCAAAAACAACAACTTCATGTAGATAAAATACCATTGCCATTCAAGTGTCTTAAATAAATCCCCCTAAAAAGCAATCGTCATTTTCCAGCCCAGCCCTTTATTTCAAACATATCGTCCCACGGACATGCAAAGTACTTTAAAAAAGAGGGAAGAGGTGCGAAGACCAGAAAAGTGGAGCTTTGCCAACGTACGAAACGTACGTCCGAGCTATGGCGATTAGCGGGGAGGAGTTGCAGTATCCGAGGTGATCATTAAAGATACGAAAGCATAAGTGTATCAGCTGTACGAGAAGACGTGTCAGAGTGTGGATGTGCTGTGCTATGAGATTCACGGCGCCAGGGAAAGTGAAGCCAGAGAAAAGTGAACGGCGCCCGGGAAAGTAAAGCCAGAGGTTCTCCCACCACGCGAGGCATCTCCACTAACCGAACTCAATGTTACAAGAGGAAATTTTCAAGCCACAATCTAGAGAAGAGCTACTGATTCCCTTCCGGTAATTCCTTCACCGCTCCAGAAGAGTTGACAGAAGCATAGCAGCAGTGAAGGAGGACTTTATACGAGTGTGGCGATTCTGTCTGTTCTGTACTCAACAATCTCTTAACTGAGCCCTATTCTAACCTTATGCGTGGACGTAGCTATGTAATCTGATTTGGGGTATACTGATTAATGGTGTAGTATACTTGAAAAAACGTAGCATTACGATGGCACGCCTTTATGGTAATTTTGTTATTTTAGATGATTGAGGAGCAAAAGGAAAACGAGCTGAAAAACAAAATGGCGGACATTGCGACCTCATTTATTGCGTACTTTGCTTTTATTACCGTAAACAATGCTAAAATAATGTTCCGAATATGAAGTACTTCTCAAATATATATCTAAGCAAAAATCAGTAAGTATTTAAGAACGAATAAAAAAAATTAAGGATTTTTGTTTAAAAATCCAAGATGGCGGCCAAAAGAAGGATATGAGAGTAAATTTCAAATTCGATTTACACAGTGAAAGCTACCGTTTTATCCTTGCTATCACACATTTTTATGATGCTTAATAGTCAAAGAGTAATATTAGACAAGTTTCGTTTGTTCCCCTTAAGTGAGCCATACAACCCCACTAGCTGATGGACTACAACGTGGAAAATGAATTTATATTTTACTTGAGAATCTCGCAACTTTCCGGACGTCTTCTGCTTATTTATTGCTTTAAGAACTAGCTGCCGCTGAATATTCAAAGAGAGCGTTTAACCCCAAATAGAAAAAAACAAATATTAGCCGTCGTGCCTGACGTTGTCCAGAATTCCCAGAATTTCGTCATTTCACACTGTTGTTCGACAGAGAACGGCTTTGAAGTGTACCAAGATTCAAAACGCACGTGCAGATAATTCTGCTCATTAACGTAAAATGCTAATGTGAAGAACAATAAAGATTCCTGATTTATTTTCAAACCAGCGTGCATTCTACCTATGTCTCACATGATATGCAAAACGACAGCAAACAAAACTTTAAGCTATTTTTGAGCTTTAGCTTTTTTATTTAAAAAAATGCGCGTCTCTAAACAACAACCAACAATCAACCGAATGAAAAACGGCCGAACAGAACGAAATAACTGCTTAAAATGTTACTAAACACATTTATTTAAATTCTAACGTGCGGTCCGCGGAATCGGTCTGCGGTCGTCTTCAAAAACACCAATTATGACGTCACAAGTTTTTATTTCCGACAATTTTCCGACAATTTTTCCGAGCGCTCTACGATTATGAAGGCCTAAAAAAGCATTTTTAAACTTGCAATATCTCTGCGATGCAATGTCCAATTACTTTGAAACTTCGGGATATGTTTATTTGGCTCTGAATAAACACATGGGCAAAAAATAAAAAAAATCGAAATTTCTGTTCATTTGACCTTTAATGTAGTGTTTTGTCAACTCTAGGACGTCGTTTGAGCAGCGCGGTAGTATCAGTGTAAATGGTGTTGGTTCTTTAATTGGTGGAATGATGGAAGCTTTTGGACAGACATTTCTTCAACGTGGAGCTAACAAGGTAACATTGCCTTACTACCCCACATCCCCTTCCCCCCCCCCCCCCACTCCATTCGATATAGTAGAGAAAAGAAATGACAAAAATCATCGCACTTTCATGCACCCAATCACTTGCCCACAAAACCACCCAAGCTGAGCTATCCAAGACTTACACAGCTTAAATTGAGTACTTAAAAAAAAATGTTGAGTATCATACAACTGTTATTATTCATATGGCATCAATAACAAAATTATATACTTTTCCCTTTATGTTATTTTTGTTAATTTTTCTTTTCTGATTATTGTAGTTGATAAAACACCAACAGGTGTTGGTCATCTCAGTTGTTTTTATAATTATGTTCTAAATATTTAGTACTCCAACTCACAAAGCCATACATAGAATGATGGTAAAACTGTTAGTTTTTCTCTTGAAATGAACGAGACTCAAAGCGTACATGTAACTTTTCTATACCTTGAATTGTTTAACTTGGCAAAATGCTGCTTAGGTACATAATGTTGTAATAAAACATCTTTTCTGTATGTTTTTTGTTGTTGTTATTTGCTTTTTAATGATTTTTCTTCATGTTGTCTTGCAGGGATTCTGCATAATGGAGGATCTCATAATGACAATGAGCGGAAGATACACTGAAGCATAAAAGAGTTTGCCTCAACCACAGTCATCATTGTGCACTCAAGCGCTGCTTGTCTGCCATCTATGCGTTTTCTGAAAATAATACTGTTGTTATTCGCGTTCACAAAAACCATCTATGCCCTTCCCTTACTGAAATTGAAAGATTACTTTTTAGTGGATTCGAGAATGCAATTTTTGTGTCCGAGCGAATATCGGCATACCCAGATAATAGGCAAAGCTAGATGAGCGGAAAGCAGAGGGATCTTGGGGGAGATTCTTTTAACAAGTAACACTATAGCAGAAGGAATAAAATTTCTGATGCCTAACAACTACTACCATACTGAAAAGTATGGAGTACATTTTTTTTTCTAACTTAAAAAAAAACTTATTTAAAGATTGCGTGAAAAAATGTCTCGATTAAGTAGTATAACGAACATGATAAAAAGAAATATTTTGCATTTTGCAAGTCAATGCAAGCAATATGGTTATGAGTTAAAAGGCTCCTACGTACTGTGCTGTGTGGTTTGTTATTTCGTTTAACTGACCTGCAAAGTTTACCTCACTGTCAGCGACTAAAAAATAACAAGCAATAACGTCATTGCTGGTGAAAATTATTTAGAAAGGCAGGGTCATAAAATTCACCACGAAATTAAGGGTGAAAATGATGTGAAAACACCACCAAGGGATAGAATACACTAAGGAGCTAATCCAGATCGTGAACATGTATTACAACGTGATGTTTAGCGACTAGGCAAAATAAATTGTTCAATTTGTGTGGTAATGTGACTTGTTTGTTAATTGAGTGCCTGCATGCAACAAAAGAACGCTCCCAAGAATAAGGAACAGTAGGCTAAAGAACGTGGTGATTGCAAAAGCTAACTAATAGTTGTTGTGAAATGGCAGTGAATAAAAGTTCCCATGAAAGGCACGAGTCTTATTGTAGTTCAGTGGTTGTTTCACTGAACGTTCACGGTATGGACAAATGGTACTCGTAAGCCCCAAACGGAAACTCCATATAAGACTTGGGGTGGAGGCTGGTGGTATATAAAAGGGTAGGAATTTCACGAGTTTGAGTATAAAAAAGGATAGGGGAAAGTGTCATTTAGGTATTTAGAAAGGCCTTTCAAAATATCTCGAAAAGACGCACCTAATGATTGATGAAAGTAAACATTTAAAGAGGGGGTTCAAGTGCAAACTTTAGAAAAGTGTTGCAGTATTTCTACTGTAAGTAAGTGAAAGGGGTACTATTTTATTTGGAAGTTGTACGAAAGGTTACTTTTCTGTCCAAAATGGTATATAAAAGGTAAGTGCTTAGAGCTCGGGGCGGAGCCTCTGTTGAATTCCCCTTCCCCTTTCCCCTCCCAGGAGGAGAACGGAGTCGTATAACCAGCTACAAACGGAAGATAAACTCGCCTGTTTTTATTGTTTTTCTTTTCTTCTTATTATTATTAAAAGAAAAAGATGGAAAACACTTTTTATTTGATTTGACGAATCTTACAATCTCAGAAAACTTAGGTTAATCCTTCAATGAAAAATATTCATTTAGTACACTCATCTAGCCCATCCTCTTATTTTTAGTTAGTTAATCTATAAAAGTTACTTTTAAGAAGTACTTTTTAGTGCGACTTATGTTTACTGTTTAGTAGCTAGATATACAGACCACTGCCTTTTTCTCTAGGCAGCACAACCTGTTGCGCGCTTCACATCTTTAATAAACTTCTGCACAGTTCCTTTCCCAGCTGCAGTGTTGTAGTAAGTCTTCCAGTACCGAGCTTGCGAAGGAAGATCGCGATCGGACGGTATAGGAGCACGAATCCTGACAAGATACAGACGGGCAGCCAGTCCAGAGTACAGCGGTTTCTCCAAGTCTTGCCATCTAGTCTTGGTCCAGTCGATGCCGAGTCTCTCCTTGATTCTGTTCCAGAACCTTCTCAGGCGTTGCTGAATAACAGTCTCGCGATAACCAACGTAGTCAACCTATAAACATTTAAAGGGACCGTGTCAAGGATTTGAGCCAAACTTAAGCATAGGAAATGACCATCAAATTCTTTTAAATATATAAAATAACCCGCTTAAAGCAGTGAAGGAATATTTAAATAACACACCAAATGGCAAAAGAAGTTACGGATGACCAAAAGTGTCGAAGATTGAGACGGATTATGATATGGGTTTTTGAAATATGGTGCGGCGGAACAGTTTCCAAAGTTTATCTTGTCTGCCGGTTACATTAAATTATACTCCCGGGAGACAAATTTGGCTGAAATAAAGCTATGGTTTTGTCATTTAGAATCACATAATTAATTTCTTTGCAAACATTTAGCCACGACATATTCCCTTTAAAATACGCAGTAAAACGTGCCAGTCCCGCCCAGACAAGACAAGACAAAGAAAAGCAACAATCCTAGAACACGGAATAAGACTTAAACTGTGATATCTTTACCTGCCAAATTCCACCATGGTAACCACGCCTGTAGGTATTACGATGCTCTCCGTATCTCGACTCGACCCAGGCCACACGGCAGAGGAACTTGCGATCGTTTGGAAATATTCCCAAACTGTTAATCCTTTTCACGACCTCGGTAACTACGGCGTTCCCTTTGCCTCTTGGTGTGTATGGATCAGTACAAGCCATACTTAATCCTAGAAAAAGGTGAGTGAAAAGGCCAACGAACACCACTGTTTTTTGAAACATGGTCTGAAAGAGAGAAAGACAAAAAGATCCCGTCAGTTTATTGTAGTTTTAGTTGTTGTTGTTGTTGTTTTTGTTGTTGTTTTTGTTGTTGATGTCGCTGCCGGTGGACAACCCGCTACTTCGTTTAATAATTTCCCACTCTGTATAGAGATTATTCACGAGAGCAAACATTTTCCATTACTGATTCGAAAGATCAATTATCGAATCAGCGTTTAGAATAGGTTCACTTTTAAGTAAGTTAAAAGAAAAGAATAGGGCGCTTTTAGATAATTTCACATTTAAGTGGGTAGGAGCTAGTGTACATTAGTATATACAAAACAGTGGATAGCGTTTTTGGCGCGCGCCGATTGGCTACTCAAACTCCGAATATCCTTTAGTTTGCTATTCACCTCCGAGCAACGCGCACAAGAAAATTGTATATCGTTGCAGAAATAAATTGGTAAAAAAAATCATTCTTTTGGGCTATATTATCTCACTGTTTTAGTATATACTAAAACAACTATTCACCTCAGTGTCGGTGGCTAGTGGTGGATATTCACCTCGCCGCGAACCACTAACCACCTCTACTTTGGTGAATAGTTGTTGATTGTTTTTCTTTCTTTTAGTTTCCGATGGCTGAGAACGATCCCTTAAAGAATTGAAGAATTGATAATCGAAAAGGAGGCCTGATACGAAATGTGAAAGACGTGCATTTTTTTTCTGCACCAAGAAAAAAGCGACATGCCATGCTACAACCAATATTATCATCACATGAAAGTCATGTACTTTCTCAAACAAGGAAGTAAAAGAGTAACTTTGCAATTATCCGTGAAAATCAACTTGAACCTTTAGATGAATCGTTCTGAAAGCTGAAAGACTCAAACCTGCCATCTGAGTAAAGTTGTTCAATGATTTGTTGAAATTAAAATGAAAGTTAGTAGGTAGTGGTGGCCCTAGTTTCGCATGCACTGTTTAGTGTTCGGGAGGCTTATTTGGTTCTTTACTGGTCACTTTAGTTTACAACAGATTTCTACAGCCTGACATTTTTTCTTGTGCACTAGCTGAGATGTGCATATCTTGGTAAGAATAAAAGACAGTAATTGATGCGAAAATGCACCTCAAACGTTCCTACTAATAGAAATCGTTTCCACAGTACAAGATTCCACATCTTGATTCAATTTGGAAACGGTGGATGCAGAACCACTCTGTGGATAACTGCAAATTCCTATTTATTTTTTTAATATAACTTAATTTAGTCTGCAAAGGAAAATAAAATAAAATAAAATAATTCAGTTACAATTCCTTGTTATAAGCCTCAATCAATTTCCTCGAAAACGAACCACCAAGTGTGGTATTAAAAACATGTCATTAAGTATTGCTGCTTGAACTGCACGCTCGATAATTAAACTGAATTAACTTTAATTTCGATTTCAAGCGACTTTTAAATGTATGCTTCTTACCTCTAATTCCTCTGCTATCAAGTTTCTTCAATAACAGCTCATAAAGGGAATGAACTCGTTTCTTTCGGTAGAACTGGTTTTAAAACAACAACCTTACCATATTTAGATTAATTGAGATCTCAAAGTGATTGGTTAGTCTGGAGTGGCGATCAGTGATATTTTTCAGTGCCGGGGTGATGCGTTGCTGAAACGGGTCAGATAGGTTTCGTTTCAATATCAACATTTAGGATTTTTTTTATTTGTTTTGTTGTGTTATGTTTTGTTTCTATAGCATGTCTCGAGATACTTTCAGAACAAATCGGGATGATTTGTCTTGGAGCCGAAAAGTCATCTCGGTTACCGTTTGAGACCAAACACAATTTAAGAAAACAGCATTGACGTTCACTATCACTAGTAATATGCATGTTATTAAGGACATAATTTAATTAAATTAATGCAATAAATACCAAAACCTTACAGGTTGACCGATTATCACGAATGAATTAGTACAATATCGAGTATATCAGAACGGACGGCGGCTTACGTCTGTATTCGAGGTGGCAGCGTACCGCAGAGCAAATAATATAAGACATCCCAACATTTGCGTCTTTTAATTGCCGCATAAAATCCAGGCTTATACAAACAAAGAAATGACCTTAACGCAGTACCTAAATTAGACTTACAAGTGTCCTTCAAATGCAAACCTGACAAGTGTAAATAATATAAGACATCCCAACATTTGCGTCTTTTAATTGCCGCATAAAATCCAGGCTTATACAAACAAAGAAATGACCTTAACGCAGTACCTAAATTAGACTTACAAGTGTCCTTCAAATGCAAACCTGACAAGTGTTTTTTTTTTTGCAACTATATGGTTTCGCTAAGTTTAAATTTCTTTCGGCTTTTAATACACTTCTACCGTAAGATGATAGATATTGACAGCGTTGTAAACATATTTGGCAATAAGATTGTGGCCACTATTTATATGCTGAAGTTAATTAATAGTTTTCAGGCGACTGGCCGCACAACCTGTTGCGCTCGTCACATCATCAACAAACTTCTGCACAATCCCGTTCACAGCTGAAGTGTTGTAGTGAGTTTTCCAATACTGAGATTGAGAAGGAAGATCTAAGGTAACAGGAGCAGAAATTCTGGCAAGAAACAGTCGAGCAGCAAGTCCAGAGTACCGCGGTTTCTCCAAGTCTTCCCATTCAGTCGCGGTACAGTTCATGATGCCCGGGAGTTGATGCCGAGTTTAGCTTGAATTTGGTCGCGGTATTTCTTCAAACATTGTTGAATGACATTTTCACGATAATTCGACCTGCTGATAGTTTCAGTACATAGAGAATGAAAAATACTCTTCGTATGTTCATTGTGTACTTTTTCAGAATATATAGACGACAAATTAATGTGTTTTGAAGAAGAACTAGTGTTTTCCAGTATTGGGTAAATACGCGTATACGGTAAGCACATTCATTTTCCGTTCAGATATACCGGCTGGGTATTTGGTATTTAAGATTCCGCTTATATTGGACATTTTTCTTTCGGGCAAACCAAAAAAATCTTAGCATTTTCATTCCATAACCCAGATTCATATCAAAACGTACGCCGTCATGACATTTACAATATGCTGTACACTTAAAGGGGGTGTTCATTATTTATGTCTTGGGGTGGGGGCTTCTCTTTCCTTGGTGGTTCAAGCAAGCGTTAGTCGAGTAATTTGGAAGTAACTGTCTATCAAACACGGAGCAGTGTTTCATCAATCCAAACACCGAGAAAGAGTTGAAAATGCGACGCGCAGCGGAGTATTTTTGACGTCTAGGTGTTTGGATGGCCTGTCTCGAGTGTTTGATATATCTTTTCAATCGAAACAAAAACTACGGAGTAAACGGAGAAATAAAATCTTTAAAATCTATTCTAATTAAGGCCGGGTTTCCAAACTTCCTTCACGGTTATGATTTCCTTTGTTTTAATTTGATGAAGTGAACTAGCAAACAAACTAACTAGCCTGATACAAATGTATACATGTGTGACTAAGGGAACAAGTTAAATAAATAAATAAACCAGTCGATGTCTACCAGTACTGAATGGGCCAAGCATTTTTTTTAAGATCAGTGACAAACCAAGTGTGTTGCCAGAGTTAATTTTTTCACAGTTCCAATTTTTTATCATTAAGTTGATAATAAGGGTACATAATCTGTTTATGTCACTTGGTGAGAAAGTCAAACTCTTAACGAGGTCTTTTCTATATCTAACTAGCCAGGTTATGTCGCAATCCCTGAGTTTGTATTGGTTTACAGGTCATGGTATATGAGCTCACATACCATTGGCCACACATATGGTAGGTGTATGCGTCAGTGAGAACAACCGGGGAGCACAAATATTGCAAATCATTGGGTGTCTTCGATAAAACAACTTTTCCACTTGCGCTTGTTGGATATGAGAAAGTTATTGCCAACTTGGCGCTTGGCGCCTCATTGGCTATCTGGCATCTCATATCAAACGCATGCTCAATGATTGTTAAATTTGTTTTCTTCTAAATGTTAATACCTCCGTTAATACTGCATTGTTTATAAAATATTTGAGGGGGGGGGGTGGAAGTTGTAAGGTCCCCCTTGAGGAGGGGGGTCAAGTCTGTTCGTCAAGTCTGTGTTGTCCGAGGGATAAAGATAAAGATATCGAAGGCGGAGCCATAAAAATTCCCCCCCCCCCCAACAATAAATAATGAACACTCCCTAAATGGAGAATATTCGCACATGCGGAGGGGGAGGGGGGTTAAAGGACTTTAGGAGGTCCCCGAGAGAGGGGTGGGAGTCCCTAACCCTACCGTATGGAAGATTCTGACTGAAACGGGTTTCTTTTTCAGGCAGGAAGTATATAAAAGGGTAGGGATTTCACGAGCTGGGGTTTATATAGGGACAATGAAAAGTGTCATTTCGGTATTTGGAAAGGCCTTTTAAAATATTCGAATAGACGCACCTTATCGCTGATCGATAGTCTATTAAGGCGTTCTTCAAGTGCAAACTTTCAAAAAGTGTTGCATTCTTTCTACTGTACAAAAGTGAAAGGGTAACTCGGAGCGTAGCCTCCCTTTATAAAACTTTTTTGAGTCCCATTAAAAGAGGAGAACTGAGTAACATGATTGAAACAGTGCCTTTGAATGAAGTCTTATTAACTACTGACAGAACATAAACTACCATATTTTTTCTTTTTTATTATTTATTAAAGGGTAAAAAAGTAGGAAAATAAATTTTAGTTTGATTTGTCGAATGAACAATCTTGATTGAATAATCAAGGAAACAAAACAACATAGGTTAATCTAAATGAAAAAATACTCATTAGCATACTCATCTAGCCGATCCACTTGGTTACAGTTAGCGAATTAATTAATATGAAAGTTACCTATTAATAAAAAAAAAAAAAAAAAAACACCCAAAAAATTTACCTATTAATGGATAAAAACATCGACCAATATTTACTGGTTAGTAGCTAGGTGTACCTAGCTATATAAGCCTTCTCTTCTAGGCAGCGCAGCCTGTTGCCTGTTCCACATCTTCAATAAACTTCTGCACAGTTCCTTTTCCAGCTGCAGTGTTGTAGTAGGTCTTCCAGTACCAAGCTTGTGAAGGAAGATCTGATGGAATGGGAGCAGAAAGCCTGGCAAGAAACAGCCGGGCAGCCAGTCCAGAGTACAGCGGTTTCTCCAAGTCTTCCCATTCAGTTTGGGTCCAGTCAATGCCAAGTATCTCCTTGATTCTTAACCAGTATTTTCTCAGACCTTGCTGGATGACTGTCTCGCGATAGCCAATGTAGTCAACCTATAAGTGTTTAAAGATAGTGTAAACTAACAGCACTAACCCGTAACCAAAAAAATTATCGGGCCCCCCCAATTTTTTTTCCTCCCCCACTTTTACTTAATTTCAATTGTAATTGTAATTCTGAAGTGGCAAATAAATAAAATGATGGTGATATACGTAGTTAGATTACAAAAACATAGTATAACATGACATGACATGACATGACATGAAATGAAATGACATGACGTGACGTGACGTGACGTGACATAACATGACATGACATTACACGACATGACAAGGCATGACATGATATGAAAAGATAAGATAAGATAAGATAAGATAAGATAAGATAAGATAAGATAAGATAAGATAAGATAAGATAAGATAAAATAAGATAAGACATGGCAGTCTCGAAAAAACATGTGAGTTTTCCCAAAATAAGCACCTTCTTTCGACAAAGCATCTTCATTAACCCCCTTTTTACCCAACAAATGAAACAGGAATCATGAATATAATAATTCAATCTAAGAATCTTCACCTGCCAAATTCCACCATGATAACCCGGCCTGTAGGTACCTGATGCCTGTCCGTATTTTGACTCAACCCAGGCCACACGGCAGAGGAACTTGTGATCATTTGGAAATATTCCCAAGCCATTGATAATGTTCACGGCCTCCGTAACTACCGCGTTTCCTTTATCTCCTGGTGTGTATGGACTAGCACGAGCCATACTTAATCCAAGAAAAAACGGAGCGGCCAGACCGACAAACACCGCTGCCAGAAACATTGTCTGAAAGGGAAAGACAAAAAAATACTGTCACTGTTCTGTTTATTTAGTCGGTTGTTGTTGTTATTGCTGTCGCTGCTGCAGCCGTTGTTGTCTTTAATGTGCTTCTGCGGGAAAAACTGTGCACTTTAGGAAGTCTAGTTCAGACCAACTTTATGTTTGATTTTTATTTACGTTCACTGCCTCAGTTTAATTATAACTTATAACTTAACTGGCAGTGTTCTGAAAGTGAATTAGATGCGGAAAATTGTTATTATTGAACAACGATAACAAAGATACCTCCTCATCACTTTTTTCTCGAATGTCACAAAAACCTACCTTTTAAAACACAATTACAAAAATCTTTTACACAGGATTAAAATTAAAGGGACAGTTTATTTCTCTGCACCTGCTCATCCGTTTAATAACTTCTCATTCCGAGAGCAAAAATTTTGTCATATTTCGATCGATTCGAAGGAACAATTATCGGATGGGCGTTTAAGCGTCTTTAGAAAAAAATAGAGCGCTGTTAGATAATTTCACAGTCGAGTAGAACAACCGGTAGGAGCTACTGTGCATTTCGTGGATTTCTTTATTTTCAGTTTCCGATGGTTGGAATCGATCCCCTAAGGAATTCTACTTGAGTAAACGTTTTGACTTTATGATTGTTAGTTGCAAAAGAGGATTACGAAATGAGAAAGTCGTGTATTTTTCTGGACCAAGAAAAAAGTGACGTACCATGCTAAAATAGATATTATCACCATATGAAAGCCACGCGCTTTCTCAAACACGGAAGTAAAGGTCATGTATCTTGCCCGGTTTCAATTGTGCGAACTAATTTAATCTATGCATTTTGGAAGATGTTTTGAAATAGGGACAAATCAGTGACCTTACTATTATCTGTGAAAATCAACTTGGGTGAAACGTACGGAAAACCGAAAGACTCAAACCTACCATCTAAGTAAAGTTTTAAATTTGAAGTGGTGGCCCTACTTTGGCATGTCATGTATAGTGTTCGGGACTAATTGTGTGGGCTCGCTCTTTGCTGGTCATTCGCATACGTATACAATAAAGATTTATATAGTCTGACTCTTTTCGATGTGCACTGAAATATTCATATCTCGGTAAAAAGTAGAAGACAGTATGCGAACAAGCGGAAGGTATATAAATGTTTTAGATACAGAAATCGTTTCCAAAATACTGAGCAACTAGCCGCCGGGACGGCTGTAGGCAAAAAGTACAAAATAGGAAAGGTTAACCTTCTAGTTTCCACATGATTCGATCTTAATTGATTTTAAATGCATGCTTCTTACCTCTGGTTCCTCTGCTCGCAAGTTTCTTCAAATAGGAATGAACTTGTTTCTTTCGGTAGAACTGGTTTTACGATAACATCGATATCTTTACCATATTTAGATTTAATTCAGAACTCAAAGTGATTGGTTTGTTTGGAGTAGTCGGACCAGTGATATCTTTCAGTTTCGGAATGACGTGTTGCTAAAATAGGTCCGATCATGCAGACAGGTCTCCGGTTTAGATATTTGCATTCAACCAAATCAACCAATCAAAAGAGTTCTCTGATTTTTTATTTGTTTTGTTTTGTTGTGTCTTTGTTTCTATAGCATGACCCGAGATACTTTCAGTTTCCACGGGATGATGTGTTTTGAAACCGAAAAGTCGTCTCAGTTACCGTACGTATGAGACCAAACACTATTTAGGAAAACAGCATTGCGTGACATGCATGTGTATTAAAAACATAAAATTTCAGTTGGATTTATTAATTGACTTACCGACTAAATGATTTTCTCGTTTGAATTAGTTTAATAATATTCGAATATATCAGACCGCACTGCGGTTTTCGTCAGTATTCAAGGTAAGCAGCTTACCACACATTAAGTAATATAATAAGACATCCCCTGAACTTTTGTGTATTTCAATTTCCGCATATAATTCACGCTTTATAACGAACAGAATTTAACCTTAACTCAACTGAATTAGAGTGGTGCCCAACGATAACAAACGGCCATACATGCGCAAGATGGCTGCAAGAACTAGCATCTTATTGTCTTTCGATTCTGGACATTTTGTCAGATTATTTTTATTGCTTCAACGAAGCTTTTAAAAATGTCTTTCGGTTTTATATCATACGTTCCATAGTAAGATTCTAGATATTGATAGCGTTGTAAGCATATTTGGCAATAAGCTGTTTCTGGTAAGGATGTATGCTGAAGTTTATTTGATACTTGAAGAAGGCCATAGCAATATCAGACTGTTGATTAGATATAGCATTATTAAGGTCGACAGCTTTCTAAAATATGGCGTGACCGGAAACTAATGAAACGTCAAAGCATTTCCTTCAAGCGTATACAAAGTTTATTTCATTTTGTGTTTCATTTTACAATTATTCTTTAAACAAATACCTTAGACTACGTTAAGGCTAGACCTCTTAGGAAAAGAATAATTCTGGTAATTTAACCTTGAATTGCATTTCATGACAACTGACTAAACCTTTTGAATTGCGAGCTGTGTTATTTATAGTTTTAAGACGTTACAGTACGGATCCTGTCTAGTCTAGGCAGCACAACCTGTTGCCTTCTTCACATCCTCAATAAACTTCTGCACAGTTCCTTTACCAGCTGAAGTGTTGTAGTGAGTTTTCCAGTACTGAGCTTGAGAAGGAAGATCTGATGGAATAGGAGCGGAAATTCTTGCAAGAAACAGCCGAGCAGCTAGTCCAGAGTACAGCGGTTTCTCCAAGTCTTCCCATTCAGTCTCGGTCCAGTCGATGCCGAGTTTAGCTTGAATTTGGTCGCGGTACTTCTTCAGACCTTGCTGTATAACAGTCTCACGGTAACCAATCTTGTCAACCTAAGCGTTAATAAAGAAATGTCGTATAAACTGACAGCCCGGAGAGGACCCGGGTAGATATATCCTATGGTAAAGTAATTTTCTGGCATATAAATTAAATATCTTCGCTTTCGATTACTTCATAGAATGCGCAACGTACGGGATTTTATTAACCAGTGACAGACTGATTGTGCAAAACCAACTTTCGCCGACCCTCATTTCTTTATTTTCCACTCGGCATATCTAATCACGGCATGTAAACAACGAGTAAGGTTGGAAAGGCTGCAAAGAAATAAATAATGCAAAATTCCACATACACATAGACTTGGTGTCCTGCGAAAAATTCTTTTGCCTTCCAGGTCTCGTTTTATGTTAGAAATAAGAATAAAGTTTTACGTCAAGGAAGTATCGGCTTAAATAAAGCTTACTACCTACGAACTATTACGTACGAAGGGACAACTTGAGAAAAGAGGCGTTTACCTGCCAAATACCTCCATGGTAACCGCTTCTGTATGTACCAGGCGCCTCTCCATATTTTGACTCGACCCATGCAACACGGCAAAGAAATTTGTGATCGTCTGCAAATATTCCTAACCCGTTTATCGTGTCTACGACTTCCTTAACGACGGAAGCTCCTTTTCCCTTTGGTGAAGTAGCCATGTTTTCCGGGAAATTCAAAACCTGAGAAGATACCAGGAAGAAAACTCTGTTAAAGCATGTTTTGAAGAGACAGCTACAATTATGGTCACGACAATTTTGTTGTCATTTCGACCATAGCAGCGGAGCACTAGCTTTGCTGCTGTTTGTGCATGTCATTCCTCTCGAGTGCATGCATTAAGGTCGCGGGGGACACCTTGGGCTCATCATTATGCATTTATTTAAAGCGTATGCACGGCACAACGACTGACATCGACAACTTTACGAGATATTTATGACTGGACAAATATGGGCGCGTGCGCGTGATTTGTAAATCCCCGTTTCTTTGATATTTTAACCAATTTAAAACAACACTTGGCGATTACGTTCATATGATTGCGGAAGTCTTTGGCTTATTTTCATTTAATTTGAATATTTCTGCAACTCAGAGTATCACAAAAAATTCGGCATAACAATCGTGTCCTATTTAAAAACGCATTTTCTCATCATAGCGTGGATATATTACCATATTACATCTCTCCTTTGCAAATGATCGTTTAGCTCGGGACACCTTCGGAAACCTCAATTGGACTTTCCGACATTTGTGGCAGAGAATCAGCGCAGATCAGAACTTCATGACTTGCCACTGCAGATAGTAAACTATGTCTGAAGTGTGTCATACAGAAGCGGAATTTTAAAAAACGCTTGAGAGGTAGAAGACATAAAATTGAATTTGCGCACTAAACCGCCATAACTTGCTGGCAAACTTTAAATTAAAATCCGCTTCTGTTATGACACTCTAGAGGTATTGACTGATTAGTTTGACAGATCACAGTGTGCTGTCTCCTCTCTTCCGCAAACTCTCCACAAAATCTTTTTTCCCAATTTGGCACTAACAGCTGAGAAATAAGCGTTTTAAAAGATGAGGTCAAGCATTCCCTCATGATTTATTCATGCTGTTGGTATCCCCGCGACCTTAACCATTATTTGCTGACTCACAAAATTTCTAAAATATTTCCATAGATTTATCAATAACAATTAAGTTTGCATGATAAGCAAACTAATTAAGTTTGCATGATAAGAATTGCTTATTTCTATTCACAACATTTTGCAAGAAATATAAAAGAATACATGAAATGATGACGGAAACTACAATATAATTCAAGCATGAAGACCTTATTTGGCCTTATGTGACACTGTTTCTCGGGAAAGAGATAGGAAACTGTATTTCATATTATAAACCCGGAAGGACGATGTACTAGGCTTTACGGTCCTTCCATTGCATGTGTTTACCCAAGCTTACCCTTCTATTTTGATTTCAAATTGACCTGTTTTTGGTCGTGTGCGACATTGAGCTTGGCATGTTTTAATTCCACGGTCGAAAGTGAAAGTAGCGCGACTAATCTCCCTCAAACTATATTCCTGAAACTTGTACGTTCTGGAATCGAAATTTCGTTCCTAACCACTATTTAGCATAACAATGTGTTATATGTTTTCAACATTAATCAACATTTTATCCTTTAATGAAGTCTCTGAAAGTGCTGATTAAGTTTAAAATGACTCAGTAGAAATAACTGATGATAAAAGCGGAAGTCACTCTTATGTCGTGCATTCCCCGAAAACACGCAGTGCACACATAAAATCTAGCTGATAGCTTTACGGAGAAATAGACAACAGTCAGTTTTTTGTTTCATACAGCTGTAGCACAATAATGCAGGAGGGTTGTAGCTTTCGCTCTGTGTACGCGGTACGGTATAACACAACATTTGAATTTGAAACTTCCGATTTACTGGGTATCGCAAAGTAGGTGACGATCTATTATTCACAATATTCCTGAATTGAAATTGAATTGGAACCACTGCTCCGTGTAGCATGTACAATAACCAACAATTCTGTACATGACATTACATGTTTGCCTTTTCTTGCACCCGATTGAACCAAAAATGGTGAGACTAGTGTATTGCTTACCTTGTTTGCTCGTTCGAAGATTTGCCCAACAACAGCTCAAAGAAATGATCTCCTTCCAGTAGAGGTCAGGATAATATTACTATTACCATATTTAGATTTAATTGAAAACTCTGGATGCAAAGCGATTGGTTACCGGTTAGGTTGAGATCGCATGATCGGTCTACCTTTTGTTTGAAATGACGTTTCTTTGAACGGAGAAGTCACCTCCGACCTCATAAAAAAATACACATATAAATAGGTATTCTAAGAAATGTTTATCATAAGGAGAAACATTACTCATTCTAGAAAAAATTCTCTAGCTGGTGTGTTAAGTTTTTGCAAGTACTTGTCTTGTGTGCGTTTTGGTTAAGAAACTAAGAAGAGCAAAGGCAGAATATATGGCCATTAAACTTTGGAGACCTAACAAAGTAGAGCAATGATCTTGTAGGAATTATTGGAGTGAACTGTAAGAAGTGAAACCGCAGTTCCAATAAACACAGCATCTACAGTCATTTTCAAGCAAAATATTTCTGTTTGCAATGGAAAGGTGACTCATTCGCCTAATTTAAAGTTCGGAGATTATCTTAGTCCAAAGCACGTTTCGCTTTAAGCCTGTTAACACCCTTCAATGGGCCTAAAATTACATTTAAAACTGAAAGTACTTAGTCTCTTTGAGGCTGTTTCATCGGATAAAAACCTCCGGCACTGAAGAATCGAAACATCAATAACTACCCGAGCAATTTCGTTGACAATGACTTTATTTGAACAGTTTGGAAGTCTGTAGTACTTTAACATTTCTCCAAAAATTGTTCTGTAGACATTTCCATACAAAATCTCTTTTAAAAACTTTGATCTTTACATGGCACTTTCAGTTTCCAGTCATAGATTGGTTGAGAAAATTTTGTCAGAACGGTCCAGTTGAGATGCGGTACGTGGCCATTCTTTTGCCAGTGACACATGATGTAAAAAAACATTTGCAGATTCCAAAAGGAAATGATTGAAGAGATCTTATCATTCCCCAAAATCACTAAAATAGAAAACGACATAAGAGAAGAGGAGGCGTCTAACAAATATATAACGAATTACAGAGCAGTTCAAAGGTAGCTAAACAGCAAACTCAATGCTCTCATGACAATTATTCACCTGCCCATTAGTTAAGACGCAACAGATTATCAACAGGTGAAGACTCGAGCCAAACAAATGGTGTTCATCAGCAGAGATTAGGTTAATAGGTCGCAAATGGATTCCCAGTGAATATTTAATGAGCATATAAATACACCATTCATTGTCTCGTGAGCTCAAGGTTCAAGGCATAGGGATACGTGTACACGGAATAACATCCATTGT
The DNA here is from genome assembly GCF_052425735.1 of Oculina patagonica. Taxonomy (NCBI): domain Eukaryota; kingdom Metazoa; phylum Cnidaria; class Anthozoa; order Scleractinia; family Oculinidae; genus Oculina; species Oculina patagonica. The sequence continues at coordinate 29,789,831 of NC_135759.1, read as the reverse complement.
TGCGAAATTAACCCTCTCCGTGCCTAGCTCGAACTAGAAATTCTCCACAGCATTCATCACATTCCTTTGACGTTAGTTAAAATAATTTGGCGATCAATCAAAACAGTATTTCCTTGTTGGTGGCTTACTTTTATTTGTTACTATCGTCGTAAGCATGTAAACTCATAAGCGCCATTGCGTTGGCGTTGATGTTTGAGGCGCTAATGAAAACCACAATAATTTTACGAAAAGAGAATTAAGACGTTGTCAGATCATTCTTGCGAGTTATCAGGTAAAACGCTTCTTTGCTGTCAGCCAATAGCTGGTTACAGACGCCATTTACCTGCAAGGCTTTTAGTCTCCCATTCCTTGTGGTTTCAGTTCATTGGCTAACGTCACCCAGTGAAGTATACATCGTCTGGAAGTTACTCAAGGCAAGTTAGTCTTTACAGATTTCAATCTTTAGACATAAGCTTAAAATTTAGTTTTTGTATCAAAGTAGAAGTTGGTAGCCGCCCATTCTAATTCCTATTCCATTTTTGTCACCGGATTCATGGTTATCGTTAACGTGGGAGCTATAATTAAGGAATGGAAAAGCTATAGACAAAAGAACTGAGTCATCTTCGATCAATAATTTAAAGTGCGACTGTTAGCCCGTGTTTTAAGAAAAGTTGCCAAATTGTGAAATATACTTTGTGTAAGTAAACAGCTGTTTTGTAGTACACTTGCATGTGATTTCAAACACTGTTGTTTCACGGTTCAGCTTTTTTCAATATTTTAATATTCTGTTTGGTAAAGATTTAGGGCCACAGAGTTGTGTATTTAATACACCGCATACTCTCAACTGTCTGGTTTCACTCTGATATAATTGCTCTGATAAAAGTATTTTTAATTAGCCCACGACAGTCTTCCTCTACCGGGGATGGAAAATAATCTGTTTGAAAAACTGAAGTTTCAAAGAGTCCTTGTCACATTTCGTTCTTCTATCTAATAGTGCTTTGTGAGGACACGTTCTTTGCATTGAAGAAGCGATGAAAGCTATCGTACCTGCGTTGTTACTGTGCTGTTTTATCATCAAGGGTAACAATAAACACTATTTTTAAGACATTCTATTAAGAATTACTAATATTATCGTTCTACGAATCTTTCTAATTATATAACTTGAAGAAATATTGCCTTCAAATTCTAACCGTAAAATATTCTATTTGCAAGTTTGACGTGATGAATGAAGAAAACAGGTAGTTAATTTCGTTGGCCCAGTTTAAGCTCTTTTTAGTGTTGCGTTCTTGGGTAAGGCACTTTATATTAATATACGGTGCTTCCATACACATAAATAAAATCCTACTAATAATAACCTTTAAACATGCAATACAATAGGTTTCTTGTCCAAAGTGTGTGTGTGATGCTACGTACAGCAACTCCAAATGTAGACGTTGTTTCTTTGTAACGTGGCGTCGTTGCTTAGACAATTTTAAACCTTTATCTTGATCTTGTTTGTCATTATCTGTACTTATTCCATTCATGTGCATTGTCTTATTCAAGCTTGTGGATCAACGTTTGAAGGACTTGACGAAGAAACGAATTTCGTAAATATTCCCGAGGGGGGCTCAGCAGAGACAGGTAAATAATAATGCTACAAAAAACGAAGATACCTAATCTGCTCTTCAAATAAAAAATTATTTTTTTATTGGTTTTGGACATTTTTGATTCATATAATGTCCTATGGACTCTCAAACATATAACTCAAGTCGTAGCCCCACGACCGTACAACGGTCTAAGGGGTAGTAGGTGAGGAAAGAGTTTATGGCACTCCCCGTTCCCCCCCCCCCCCACCCCCCTTGAGCTTTATGCCTTTAGCAAATTCTCAAGAGCTTTCTGTCTGCACTCGACAGGCCGGTGTTTAATTTTGGTTTCCACGTTACGTCATGCATTATATTCGCCATCCGGGACTTCAATATTTTCTTTTGACATAAAAAAAAAATAACATAAATCGGCGAGAAATTATTCCAAAACAATTTAAAGATGTAACACAACACAAACACTGCAAAGTTACTGAAGAAAAGTTACCATTCAAACAAAGAATTATCCCTGAAAAATCAAAATTTGGTAAACCCTATATGCCAGAACACGGATGCCATGTTATTTTATAAAATAACTCAGATACTACGCGCGCTCTGATTGGTAAAAAACCTATGTACTATTGTACCGGTAAAGTCCCGCTTCTGTCCCGACATGGCCGCACTACGCTCGATTACGCATAACGACGAAGAATTAACTTTAGTTTGATGTATTCTTTTGGTCTATCTTATGGTTAAAACGGAGGATATATAATTATCGTAAATGATCATTATGAAAATTTACTGAGGGTGGATCACAAAATTGAATTTTCCCGCCCACAACAGTTGAGCAAAGGCACTAGAGAAAAAAAAAACCAAAACGCAGAGACAAACACTGACAGAGTGCGAAGTAACAGAATAAACAGGTCCCCTTTCACTGGACTGGAAAAATATGGATATGGTTACATTCAACATTAACTCGGAAATGTTATTTAAAAGGAATAAAACTGATCGAATTTGTCGCGATGAACTTGAATTATTTTGATGGCAGAACCTCATACTAAGTTCTTGTACGCGCTTAAATTATATCTTCAGTTTTACGTGCTTTCAGTGCTTTATCCCAAGTCCGTTATTCGGCGAAAACAAAAGAATACGGAATAAATAAATTCGGAACAAATTTCTAAAGTAGTGTTTGTGGAACTAACCTTTATTCTCAATACCTTCGTCAGTCTGTGAAGTTTGTAAACTTGCAAAGTTTTCGTGCAGTCTTTTACTTGCTTTTACTTTCACGGTGAATGACTCTGGCCACAATTTGCTAGATTTCCACGTCAAAGAACTTTAAAATCGTTGAATACATTTTATACCGTGACAGTTTGTCTTTTTCCTTTCTTTTCTTATGACCTTCATAGCTCTAAAGGAACTTTTAAACGTTTTTGTCGCGTCGATTTGTGGATTTTGTGTGTGGAGCTGAACCTGTGTTTTATTCTTTCGGCCGCTGTGATTGGTTTACCGCGTCATTCGATGAACTTGTTGAGAATAAGACATTTGATCACGAAAATAAAATAGATTCTTATTTCTTTGAAGGACATTTCCTATAGTTCATTCATAAAAGCATGCAATAGACCACACTTTCTAGGGCTTTACTGGGGTAATAAAGCCACTTGGGATGTTGGGAGAACACTCGAAAAGCTTGCAAATCACTCGCCTGCGGCTCGCGATTTACAAGCTTTTCTCGTGTTCTCCCAACATCCCTCGTGGCTTTGTTACCCCAGTAAAGCCCTAGAAAGTGTGGTCTATTGCTTAAGAAAAACGGTTGTCATATCAATATGTTTCTTCGGGATAAACAAGCAGTTACTGAAAATTTCTGTATCCAAAAGTTACGCCTAAAAAGTACAAATCTGTAGAATTTCCATGAAGTTTTTTAAATTACTTTCTTTAAATGTAGTTCCACCTGTCAACCCCAGTAACAGTGGATCTGGTGACGCAAACGTGTATCGAGATACCCCAGACGATGAAGGAGAGAGTGGAAACGAATCAGAAACGTCCGTTGAACTACATCCATCAGCAGATGGTGACAATGATGATGATGATATCACCGACCATGATGAAGATCACGAGGACGACGATAAACATGGCAAAGATGATGAAAACTAATTTAACATCATTGTGTTCCTTTGTTGCTTTTTAGGAGATAAAAAATGGGTATTGAGAATAGAAAAACAACAGTTCAGTTTACAAAAACGCTGTTGTGAGCACATATCGTATTTCGTAGACTCAAGTACCTTCTGAGGTTGACTAACGGCATGAAAGTGAAGCGAAGAATAAAATTAACAATGAAAAAGAAAAGAATTAAAAATGCCATGAAATAAACTAATCCCACATGAACACAGTACAGTTTGTTTTCATAGTAGTCTATTAACTATTTATCTAAAATTATACCTTAAATGTTCTTTCCTTTCATTTATTTCCACCAGTCTGCTATCCCTTTCTTCTCATTGCCACCAAATATGAAATTACCGTTACCCATAAATAGATGACAAGCGCCGTCAGAATAGCCCATAATCCCATAATACCAGCAGCATCGCCCTAAACTATTTTGACCGTGATATTACAACCTGAGGCAAAGCGTTGTTTACTTTTTCTTAGCAGTCTTTTTGAACTTGTAGGATGTACCAAAGGTGACAATTAGCAGAATCTAGTACGTTAGGTTTTCCCTTTAAAAAGGAATTTTGTTTGACAAAATAATACACTAAACTGAGAAACAATTGTAATCCTTATATCCAATTTATTTGCGTCCAAATGCATCTCAATCAAATAATTTCACTCATAGGTACATAAAGGGAAAACGTTTCCGAACATACGAAAAAATTGCAAATTATACTTGTAGTTAGTCTAGAATACAGCTTTAAACCGAGCTGGACTTTACATTCATATCTCGTACAATCTGCAACACCTCGTTCAGAGAATTACTAATGCCATCAATCTTTTTCTCCTGTTCTCCGATATTTCATTTTATTCTGCTTTTCTTCTCAACTTCCGCAATTCTTTGGTGTAAATTCTGGAACTCAACGTCACTGGCTTCTTTCAGCTTCCCAATTGAATCTGCTGCCTTTGATAGAACATCACTGGAAGTTCCTCCGTCACTTTTTCCAGTGCACACCTGTAACAGTAGAAATAAGTAGAATTGTCGGTTCTTTTCCCCCCCCCCCCCCCCCCCCCCCCCCCGCAATAAAAAACTACCTTCCCTTGTCACCATTCACGTACTGCTCTAGCACACAAAGCAAACACATCTCTTTATTTAAAACAACCCCTTCCCCAAGTCTATGTACATCAGTCCTTTTCAAAACGTAAGAAAGAACAGCCCCCATGCAACCCTCTTCAACATTGAAGAGGTAGCTTACACGGTGATAAAACTGATCACGTAAACTATGTATTTTTTTTGAAAGACTTTAAGACAAACTACAAACTAAACAAGTCGGTAGGTTCTCTTACCTTGGCTAGAACTCGAATGCCTTTATGACCCATTCCAATGAAAGGATAAAGCTCTCGCTTTCCTTTTTCGTACTTCATCGAGGCCTGGTATATAATTTCTCCATTCAAGGTGAAAACAACTGGAACTCTGCCATTTTCGAATTTGCTATACTCGACAATACAAGCAATCGAATCATCTTGCAAGGCCACCCTACCTACAAAGTGAGGACAAAAAACCATCAAGTCAAGTTTTTATTTTCACAAACATAACGCTCTTTGTTGGGTCAGTAGGTAACTGTAACTGTATGAAATCGGCCCAAACTTAATCTCAGTCTTGTGATGCGGATAAAAGCACATTCTTGTGATCCGGGAAAAACACACATTAACTTTCAGTCTTGATAGTTATATATAAATAATGTGGGGGCTTTAAGGAACTGGTTTAACAAAGAAGCCGAAGCTGAAAATCCTCAGTCTTGCTTTAAACAACACCAATAATTTGGGTGTCAAAGGAGGCTTTTTCCTAAAGGAAAAAAATCGATCATTTTTAACTGGAATGCTCACAGCAGTTCTATGTCCCCGTCTTGCAATTGGTTTAACATTTCCACTTGGTAAAACAGCACCAACGGTTGTGGTCTTTAACAGATTCCACTATGGGGTTTCACTGAGCTGTTTAGGCGCCAACACTTCACACACAATACAAGAATCTTGTTTTTACTTCTGGAAGGTTAGAGCTAATTGAATCGATCCAAATTTAAAAGCTACTTTATAGTGGGCTGTGGTTTTACTGTAGTTTTTGAGTTGTTTTTATCATTCAGTGGCTCAAAAATCGACACATTACCTTCCACCAACTGAACAACTCCGGTGTACTTCTTTTCACAAGAATTTCGTATGCGTCCATCACTGACATGGTAGCCGACAGTATCAACTGATTCACCTGCTGATTCACGCAAGTTGTGTTTAACTCGTACAACGCCAACAACCAATTCTCGCCTCTTGCCACCTTCCTTAATCAGAACCTGACAAAAAGAACAATAAGGTAATAAAGTATTAAGAAGGGGTCTTTAGGTTGGTTAATTAGGAAGTTAGCGACTTGTGCCTAGAGTGGGTGACCTGGTAGAAGAAGAAGGGTAACCTTGTGGGACGAGCCAATTAATCAATTAATTATTAGGGACCATACGAAACCACGACGGCGACACCAAGGAGAGATTTAGTGATAACAACAATAGCTCTACAAGTGCGTATTCATCTTCGATACATTTCTTAGTCGTCCTCTGTTAATAACAACGTGAAACGACCAAATTCTGAGTAGTCTGAAGAACGTGAACCACGACGGCAAATGTTTTATGTTTCTAGTTTGAATTCAATACTGCGCTTATAATTTAGCGAGAGACTAGTTCTGATACCAATACACGCACTTAATAAATTAGGATAGTTTATTTTAATGTTCTCATTAAAACTCAAACGTGTAGGATTGTAGAAAACTAATTCACCAACGCCACTCTAATAAAAGAGCTTAGCTTACATCTTGGAACACTGTGCGTAACAAGCCTTAATTGTCTTCGCCACTCCAAAAACCTACTATTGACGCGGTCACGAAAGTTTCAAGTATGATGTCTTTCTCACCTCAAGTTTTGGTAGGCTTTCAGAGAAGGGCTGTTTATATCTGGCTCCATGGAAATCCTTTGGCTCATACGTGCAGGTTTTGCAAAGGTCGCTACCAATATAGGAAAGCAAACAGCCGTCAATCTGTATCCCAGAACTAAACCAAGCCTGAAAGGTTTCCAAATAAAAAAAGACCATGATTCGAATAAACACATTTTTGTAATTTGCATTGGTTAAAATAACGTAAGCAGTTGTTTTTATCTAGTTTGTTGATAGAAAAAAATACTAGACTTAGATCACATAATACGGATGGCATATGGGTCTGGCAATCCACAACATCAAATATACGTGCCCTTGAGCCTCGTCTGGCTTCTAGCATTACCAGTAGCTTTTTCTCGTTTCTTGTCATCCCTCATCCCTTTTAGGGTTATTTCTCTGTATAAAAACTCTAAAGATGAACAAATAGCTTTGATTGTAGAAAATAACAATCAAATGCTGCAACTGTTTGTTTGATAGCGATAAGGACTGACAAAAACCCTTGTAACAGCTGAGTTTTCGAGCCTTGTGACGAAATGGTCATGCTAATGTTCTTGGCGCATTTTTATCAATGGCAATTGCGATTATACATGTACTGTAGAGCCAAAATTGGAACCCCATCACAGACATGGAAGGTTAAAAATGGGACCTCGTCCAGCGGCACATATCCATATTAATAGCGTATATAAGGAAGCACCCGCCCCGACTCCCTCAGGTACTTACATTTGGACCAGTGGTAGCGACTCCTTCGGCACTGGTTTGATTAGAAAATACAATGATTTCACAAACGTCGGCAATTCTTTGCTGTAACTCCTGGAATTGAACGTCGGTAGATTTTTTCAGCTTCTCAATTGCCAAGGCACTGTCTTCCGTGTCATTCGTAGCAGAGCAAACCTAATAAAATAACATAAGGATCAGTTGACATTTAAACAGATCCAGGAGCTGATGTCACGGCTTGTTATATTTAAGGATCGTAGCATATGTAGGTCAAATAATTTTGAGCTGCGAGTCGCCCTAGTTTAAAGAAATTCGAGTTGCCTTTTTATCAGCAGCGATCACAACAGTAAACCATGTACCTACTGAACTTTGCTGCATGCGATCAGGCCTAAACATTTTCGCCTTATTAATCGGGCGTGGCCGATTTATAGTTTACCCTTTGGTCGTCCTAGAGCGTAGTCTCCTGGCGCGGCCAAAAAGACGGGGATAGCTTGGGGTTGCTACAAAACCGCTACGGGTGACGCATACCGCAATGGTTTTCATTTTAGTTTTGACAGGAAATCGTTGCAGGCACACTTGGTCGACTTTTGGGTTAATGTGTAATCAGGTTGTGTTTTTTTGCTTCGGCGGAAGGACAGAGAAAAAAGCTTACGGGGCAAAGTACAGTATGGGGCTCAGTTCTCGGCCACTTTTGACGTAAACTTGTATTTCTTACCTCAGAAGAACCGCAGGAACTTGAAATTTCTCCCAGAGCTAGCTACATTATTCAGCTTTTTGGTGTAAAGCTATCGACCGGTCAAAAATTAATTTGCCCGAGCAATAATAAAAATAAAAGCTCCATTTGTGGGCCCAGTTCTCGGCCACCTTGGCCCAGTTCTCGGCCCCTTTTGACGTAAACTTGTATTTCTTACCTCAGAAGAACCGCAGGAACTTGAAATTTCTCCCAGAGCTAGCTACATTATTCAGCTTTTTGGTGTAAAGCTATCGACCGGTCAAAAATTAATTTGCCCGAGCAATAATAAAAATAAAAGCTCCATTTGTGGGCCCAGTTCTCGGCCACCTTGGCCCAGTTCTCGGCCACTTTTGACGTAAACTTGTATTTCTTACCTCAGAAGAACCGCAGGAACTTGAAATTTCTCCCAGAGCTAGCTACATTATTCAGCTTTTTGTGTAAAGCTATCGACCGGTCAAAAATTAATTTGCCCGAGCAATAATAAAAATAAAAGCTCCATTTGTGGGCCCAGTTCTCGGCCACCTTGGCCCAGTTCTCGGCCACTAAAAAGCTTGTGCGTAATTATCTGTAAAAAAATGCTCAATTAATTTTCACAGTCATAAAATCACTCTGTAAACCTATTTATACTATATCGATCCCAAATTATTTTTATGATGCTTTGTTTTACTTTAGAAAAGAAGGATTTTAACGCGCCTAGTTGCCTATGTGCAGGTTCTGGCAAAACCGCATTGTGTGACCCGTGCATTTAGATGGTTTATTTTGCAGTGAAAAGGTCTTGAAAGATTTAGGTGTTGTAGAAATAATAGACAAGACAAGAGTCAGCTCAAAACTTAGAGATAAGATTGAACTTTATTTTTAAAACATTTATTTCTTTCATTCTGGCAGCAGCAGATGAAATTATATTAAAAACCAAGCGCTAAGCTGTGATAGCGAGCAGGGTGGCCGAGAACTGGCAAATACGCAAACGTCGCAAGAAAAAATTTCGAAGTAAGTTAAGACCAAAAAATACAACGGTTCAACGAAAAGTTAACTAAAGCAGAAAGCTGAATTATTCTACGTTTCACATGCCAAAAATTAGCTCGTATGGTGGGGGCTTTTGGATAAAATACGAATTTAACTACATCCATGAATTTGGAGCCGTAAACAAACAACTTTTTCGGGAATGCAAATTCACCTACCTCCGCGTAAACTCGACGTGTGAGCTTTCTATATCGAATTGAACGATCAAACTCAAGATACTTAAAGCACATGAATCAGTCTATCGTTTGAAGGAAATACCTTTTTCTTTTTATTCAACTGGAGTGTGAAAAAACGCGTTAAACACAAAGTGGCCGAGAACTGGACCCGGCCGAGAACTGGGCCCCATACTGTACTGATATTCACCATTGTGAAATTGCACTTACTTTGACAAGTTAAAGTTATTTTTGTAAATGAAAAAGGTAACGTCATTGATGTCACGCAGTGTTTTTTTAGCAAACTAGATGGTTTGCTGGTTTCTGACTATGAATGGGGGTGTGATCTTGCGGTATATTTTTTGAGCCTGACTCCGCCGTAAAACTTTTTTTTATTTAGCAAGAACTGTGTCGATTTTCATTTCTGAACAATTGGTCGTCAAGTCGTTTGTCACAAAGAGTAGAATGTTTGTACAGCATGTTTTGGAATTATTTTAGATTTGGTTAGTAAGACGCTTCTGAAGACCTGAGCAAAACATTGGGAATGTACAGTATTAATAGGAACTTGAATGGAATTTTTCACAAGTTGGATAAAGGTATCAACTGAAAAAAATGGAATTCAAAATGAGAACTTGGATTTTGTTGTAATTAAATTTTATCGCGGATTGGATGCATAATATCACGGCTTTGAAAGTCTTCAAATAATTAGAAAGGTTCCTTTCTTCCTTTTGATCTTATTGTTATTTTCATGTATTGGTTATTCGAAAGTGGTTTTCGTTGATACGAAAAAAAAAACGGGTTTTCACTGAATTGCTTGAAGTATTTTTAGACGTGATAATATTGGCTTAATCAAATTACATTGTGCACGAAATATTTGTTATTCTTTTGTCTTGAAACTTTGAGGAAATTGAAATTTTTGTTTGACAGTAGTGTGTGAAAGGCATTTTATAGAACTGAATAAAAAATAAGAAACATTGATAAAGGTTATTTCAAAGATTTATTTTGCCTGATTTTGAAGGGTTTCAGGAGTTTTAAAGAGTGCTGGTAAACGGCTGTATGTTGTTTGTGATTACGGATCTCATTTAGTTTCGAACGCTCTAATTTTTGAAAGGTTAAAACAGGTTAAAACCGGGCGGTTTCATGAGTTTTTTGGGTAGAAAGGTACGGTGGTGGTCAAAAAAAAAATGTTTAGAAAGGAATGACTGTAGTAGCACGTAAGTCGGAGGTTTGCGTGAGTCACGGGGTATAGTATGCGTGAGCTGGATTTCCGGCGTCATAACGGCATGTTTTGTTTACTGAAAGATACACTCGACGTTTAGTTAGCTTAGTCGGCTTGGGAAACTATTTTAAAAATGAATGTTGTAATAGTTAATTAATAGTAATCTAGAATTAACCCACTCTCGATTGGAGTCTGTTCTGGATTCGCGCTACCTTTTCGCCGCGAAAGAATTTTGTAACATTTCGCTAGTGGAAAGAGGTACTGTAAGAACAGTATCAATAACTCAAAAGGAGTAACTTCTTTGTAGCTCTGAATTAAGACGTATGATAAAATTTTAGAATAAGAAACTTTCGATATATGGTTTTCATATTGTTTTTGTCAATTTCCTTTTGTGGCAGATTTTTTGAGAATCAGCTTTTCTTTCGTGTGATGACAGACACAGGACAGAACGAGAGGTGGATGAGAAAGATGCCGAAGATGAATAGGCACCGAAAAACGACAAGAACCGTCAAGGACTTATCTTTAGAGGGCGGGGAGTTTTGGCATACTGTATTTCGAGGACTGGACTGGACTAGTAAAACGCGGACTAGTAAAACGCGGACTTGTAAAACGCGGACTAGTATAATGGTGGATTTCCACTGACGCGTAATTTTTTACGTGGGGGAAAAATTTTAAGACAACGTATGAACGACTTGCGTGAACGTTTACGCAAGCCATTCATACATTGTCTCTAAATTTCTTCACGCACGTAAAAAATTACGCGTCAGTGGAAATCCACCATAACGCGGACTAGTAAAACGCGGACTTGTAAAACGCGGACTAGTAAAACGCGGACTCAGGTAAAACGCGGACTTGTAAAAGGCGGACTAGTAAAACGCGGACTAGTAAAACGCGGACTTGTAAAACGAGGACTAGTAAAACGCGGACTTGTAAAACGCGGACTTGTAAAACGAGGGCTTGTTAAGCACGGACTTGTAGAACGCGGACTTGTAAAACAAGCGCTTGTAAATCGGATAAAACTAAACGGTTTAGCGAGCGAAACAATTTGTGTTTGAAGCTCTTGTGTGTTTCTTCGACGGCATATTTCTAGCTTTTTTGAGCACTCTATGGTCTGTTTTAGCGTGGAGATGTTTTTGCAGTATAGCACATGTTCGTTCTGCAAACCCCTACTAAAACAACGGGATTGATGCTATGAGTTGTGTGCATATGTTTCTTTCTTTCCACTACTTGACGTCTGTTGAGTGCAGTCGTTTGTATTGCTCGCACGAGGTAGAACGGGGCCCGTCCAGAAATCAACAGTCAATCGTAAATAAAGGTGACGGGCCTACATGACTCCTACGTTCGTGACATTAGAATATTTGCCGTTAAATGTTTAAATTCGGTCTTTCGACCTTATTTGCTTCTGACTTCTTTCTGAGGGTACTGTTTTAATTTGGGGGCAGTATGTGGTAAATAAAGGTGACGGGCCTACACGACTCCTACGTTCGTGACATTAGAACATTTGCCGTTATATGTTCAAATTCGGTCTTTCGACCTTATTTGCTTCTGACTTCTTTCTAAGGTTACTGTTTTTTTTGACACATTATGTATTGAAGAGAGCCGTAAGATGATTGTGGCCAAGGAATTCGAAGTGTCTAGAGGCGTTTTACAAGTCCGCGTTTTACTAGTCCGCGTTTTACTAGTCCAGTCCAGTCTACAAGTTAAAGATACATCAAGACCACCCCACTGTGAATTGCCATAGCACAGACAAAATTATAGTCAATATCTTTTGTGTTTTTAAGTGAATTACATAAGAACCAAGGCATGTCTTGTCTTGCCTTACATTGACATGCAATAATTTGGAAATACTAAGCTCGTAACAGTTTAAGACAGAATCCATCAGGAATTTGAGTAACATTAATTTTAGTTACGCAAAAATTGAGCACCAGAATAATTTAAATCCTTGTGTTCTTTCATACCTTGTTAAAGGCTTGACATGTGATAACACCAACATAACACCAACAACAGTTCTTTATCAGTGGGGATTGAAGAAAAAAATGGAAACATCATCACACAGTTGACCCCCATGCAAAAACACTCCAGGATGTCACGGGACTGTTTGGTGTCCGTCTGCCAATTTCTAACTTCAAATTCCAATGTTAAATTCACATTAAATTTTCAATATTTCTTAGTTGTCTAAATTTTACTAATTCTTTTAAAAAAACTATCACCTGCCAAACATCCCCAAAAATCACTCAAAAAATTACAAAATACCGCAATACATAGATACATGGGATGAGTGAAGTTTCCTTGGATTCCTTGAAACACCAACAAGATATTTCCGTTTAAGGTGGCTGATAATGGGTTTCAGTATTTCCCAGTCCTTATACTTTGGTTCAGGACTAAAAGCCTTTATCAATTGCTATTACAGTAATGGTATGAAACAAATGTTCAATCATTCATCAACAAGTTGTGATCATTTTCTTGACAATAGTAGTTCCCCGGTAAACAGTTGTAGTACTGTCCCATCAAAGTGCAATGCCTGGAAAATACCGAAAAGCACACGACCTTCAGGCGAAACCGCACCTTACAGTATTACCAATACACTGCACTTTGCTAAGTCTTAAAACTTTACATTGTCTAGTCGTCTACTTCAATCGTTTATTTGTATTGTGTGAGATACATTTATAAATTGAAACCATCATGTCATTAAGTAATAATGCAATCTCGACAACGTTCTAGATATTATATTATGCACACTAATACAGCTCATGCAAGCCCTGTGACTTACACAAACACAGTCGGACTGAGTGCTACTTAAGTAACTGCTTCGTGGTTTCTGCTGTACTGAACCCTGCCTTTCAAGGCAAAGCGCCCGATTTTAAGCTTTTCAAGCTTCTCAATGTTCTTGTTTGTTTATATAAAGGGCCCCTTGCCGAGCTTAACACGCCGGGCCAGGAGAGCGCCCGAAGCTGCACCCTCGGAATAACTTTTTGCTGTTTTATCCGATAGAGCTCAAACTTTGCACAATGATAGAACTTTTTATTCCAAACAATCGTATGATTTTTGTTTTTTGAATTTAACGGTTTTTGGCGGGAAAATGACGTCACAGTGCCTAAGTCAAATTTTTTTTTCTGTTATGGCACAAAAAGTACATGATTCTGAAAGAACTCATTGAGACAAAGTGAAATGCGAAAAAATTATTGAAAAAGCTCAATCCGTCTTGAAGATATAAAGATCTGAATTTTGTAAATGTTCTAAAAATAGTAACAAAATGGCGGAAAATTCAAATTTCCAAACCTTATATCTTCAAGGCGGATTGAGCTTTTTCAATAATTTTTTCGCATTTCACTTTATCTCAATGAGTTCTTTCAGAATCATGTACTTTTTGTGCCATAACAGAAAAAAAAATTTGACTTAGGCACTGTGACGTCATTTTCCCGCCAAAAACCGTTAAATTCAAAAAACAAAAATCATATGATTGTTTGAAATAAAAAGTTCTATCATTGTGCAAAGTTTGAGCTCTATCGGATAAAACAGCAAAAAGTTATTCCGTGGATGCAGCTTCGAGCGCTCTCCTGGCCCGGCGTGTGAAGATGTTTTGAAAAATTTCCATTAACATTTTATTTTGTATCCTTAGGTTTTGTAGTCAATTATTGTATTATTATTATTGTATTGAATTATTGTAGATTATGGTTTAAGGTCGGGACCACAAGGCGACAAGTCGCAGCGACAGGTCTCTGCGACAAGTCGCTCCGTGTTTACTGATTCAACCCAACGGCGCTTGACACGCAGCCGATTTGAAATAGTGGGAATGTGAACTAGTTTTCCAACTAAATATGGCGAAAATACATGACGCCCTGTCATTGGTTAATTTATATTTTGTCGCAGCAAGCTGTCGCAGAAAGGTGCACACGCTACGACAACGCTCCTTTCGCTCTGTCATTTTGTTGCTGCGATCAGTCGCACGAATTCAAACTGGTTTGAATTCGTGCGACTGATCGCAGCGACAATATTCTGTCGCAGGAATGCACCATGTCACACGAGGCAACATGTTGCAGCGAATTGTCGCCTAGTGTGTCCCGACCTTTTTGGTGACAATTCTTCTTACCTTGGCGAGAACACGAATGCCTTTGTGACACATTCCTATGAAGGGATAAAGCTCTCTCTTTCCTTTTTCGTATTTCATCAAGGCCTCGTATATCAGTGCTCCGTTTAAGGTAAAATTAATTGGGACTCGGCTTTCTTCATCGAGTTTGTCAAAGTCGACAAGACAAACAATCAGGTCACCTCGATAGGCCATTTTATCTGTAATGAGATTTCAAAATCAGCTAGCCAAGCAAGTAAAGAAAATCTAAAAAAAAAAAAAAAAAAAAAATAAAAGCTAAAAGCTAAATTTGGACTTAATTCTTGTTTAGCCTATTTTAACAAGTACATAGATGTTCCCTGAGTAAAGGTGCATCTGACATCACGCAAGAAATGTTATCCAAGACCCTGTGTAGAGCAATTGATGTCACTGGTAAGATTAACTAGGTGGGATGGAGGTCTACTTTGCCTCTTTCTTGCAATCTACGAGATTAATTTTGATGGTATGTTTCTGTCAAGAATAACTTAGCTTTGAAGATTATTTATGTTTTTCTAAGGTATTAACCTGAACTGGACACCAGTGAGAAATACTCCCTTACTCCAAATACTTAATATACTAGTTCTGTTCTGAAGAGATGATTTAATGGCTGATACCTTCAACTGGTTGGCCACTTTTGGACCCTTTCTTTTCACAAGCGTCAAGAAGATGACCATCAGAAGTATAATAGCCTATGGTGTCATTAGACTCGCCAGCTGACTTGTGTAGTTTGTGGTTGACCCTTGCCACTCCAACAACCAACTGTCGTTTCTTTCCATCTTCCTGTATCAAGACCTAACAAAAAAGGCATTATTATATAGAGAATAATACATGGTTGCGCGGACATATTGAAATTTATCTTCGAGTGTTCAAATCGATATGTCACGAGTAAGCGCAATTCTGTTTATTATACAAACCTACTAAATTACGATGTTTATGACGATTTTCCGAAGATTTCCGACCATTTACCGAAGATTTCCGAAGATTTCCAAAATGTGGTCCGAAGGCTGTACGAATGTTGCCGAACATTTTCCGAACTTTTTCGAAAATTTCAGAAGTTTGCCGAGGAAGATCCGAAGATGTTTCGACTTAATATCGATGAACTTTGGTTCATTGAACATTATAACATGGTAACCACTGCGATCTGATTGGTCAAAAATGATATCACACATGTGTGGATACCATTTTTATCCACACATGTGTGATACCATTTTTATCGATCTGCTACCACTCGCTATACCACTGCATATTATGTAATAATTATTATTCATTATTTTAAAATAATGTTCAATGTGAAGATATGCAATCTGTGAGTAACGACAACAATGAATGTCTTTCGCGTTTCGTCAAATGTCGATAAAAGCCAGTAAAGTTGTATTCAGGGATCATCATTATCATCAGTTTATACAGGTGATTTCGTCTTTCATGGGCAGTTCTTGTTTTTTGTTTGTGTTATATTATTTTGTTATCTATAACTACGGACTATGCTTTTTAAATATGAAATCAGGTTAAGGATAAATTTCTTTCACTTTAGTTTTTAATTTGCGCTCGGTTCTACTCTTAAAATAATTGCTTTCTTCAAAATGACTCTAAACTGAGTAGCTTGACACACATTTTGAAATAATGATACACAGTGCAATATTTTTACTTTCTTACCTCAAGTTTAGGAAAGTTTTCAGAGAATGGTAGTTTATATCTAGCTCCATGGAAATTTTGTGCTTCCAACTTGCAGGTTTTGCAAAGGTCGCGACCAACATAGTAAATAAACAGCCTTCAATCTGTATTCCAGGACTGATCCATGCCTAACAGTATTAACATTAGCTTAATAAATATTATTTTCATGGTTTTAAATGAATTAATTAATTAATTAACTATTTTTAAATAGTTAATAAATCAGTTAAATGCTTAAAAGCATTTATTAAATATACTTATCGTTCTATTATCCAGTATTATTATAAGTGCACTTTTTACATCATGTCGTGCGATAATTCGTTCTGAACACTTAGTCAGAGACAACGTCTGCCTCATAATATATTCACTTAGTGGCAGATAGGAGTCCATTACAACCAACATCTTTTCTCTCCTGATAATTTATATTTTGGGTACCGAGCAGAGGGATTTCATCACCAACGTCCATTAAAAGCTGTTATCTAAGGCCAGTGCAATGATATTCTTTAGACATAGGCTTAAACTATAGATTCATAGTTGTGGTATGAACTGGAGCGCGTCATACTTACATCAGGACCAACAGGAGCTACCTTGGTGGTGTGAGATTGGTTGAAGAAAACTTTCCGGGCAATTTGATTGCACATTTCACGATTCCTGCGTGTCTCGATTAGCATGTTACTGATCTTGCTTTCATCTTTTAAAGAAAAGTAACGAATACAACATGAGTCCCTTGTCTGACTTTGAACATAATTATAAAAATTATAATTATAAGTTGAACCACCAAATTAAAAAAAACTGTGCTGGAACTCAACCATAGGCCCTTAAAGACATTACAAACATAGTTATACTGTCGTCAGTAATGCTTTTGAAATCACTTGAAATCTGCCACAGCCTTGGAGGGCGCCTTGTGTGTGATTATGTATACTAGTGTCAGGCCTGCAGATTGCGTCACCGACGGATTACAATGTGGACGGACAAAACAGAAAAAAAAAAACTATAAGCTGCAGGTTAAAGGAATGTTTAATAAACAAGCAGAAGTGGTTTATCAAGTTTAAAACACGAGGCGCAGCCGAGTGTTTTAGACGCGATATAGCACGAACTGCGAGTTTATTGAACGGCTTCAAAAACATCTGATGTAGATATTTTCAATCTAATTTGCACTAATATTTAGATTTTGGTTTATTTTGGCCAAGAAAATTGGACAAAATTTAGCTGTATCTTTATCAGATATAGAGACACTCATTAAACATTAATTTCATTTGTATTTTCTTAATGATATCCCCCCCCCCCCCCCCCCCCCCAACCAACATTAATGAGTTTTTGAAAATAGTAATAATAATCCCCCCCAATAACGATCATCATCATCATCAAAAATGTATTTGTTACCTGTTAAAGGGAACGAGGATCCATGCGTTGAAAAGTACACGGCTTTCAGCTTATCGAGAATACTCTCCAAATTTCTGTCCTAAGAGCAATGAATATAAGGTCATAATCAAGAATTTCTTCATGGAGCCTCTAATCATGACAATTGTCTGGAAAAATCATCCTAAATCACAGAAAAGAATTTACCCATAGACGCTAATGTAGTCAGGCCGGATTTGAGCATTTACGTCGCTTACCCATGCAGTAATGACTACATGTATTTTTTTAAAAGAGAAATCTTTAATATGGATTGTTAACCGCATTTCTCTTATTTTTTCTAATAATGAATATTTAACAACTATACACCGAAGTGGAGGATTTACCGAGCCGCGAAGCGGCGATGTAAATATCCACCGCTAGCCACCGACACTCTCGAGGTGAATAGTACTGTTGTTTTAGTATATACTAAAACGGTGAGATAATATAGCCCAAAAAAAAAAGGACGGTTTTCGACTAGTTTATTCTTGTCAAAGGTCACAATTTTCTCGCGCGCGATGCTCGGAGGTGAATAGCAAAGTATAATTAGAGTTTGAGTAGCTAATCAGTGCGCGCCAAAAACGCTATCCACTGTTTTAGTATACAGTCAACCCTCTCTAAGCGGACATCTCTATAAGACGGACACCTGCTGTTGGTCCTGCCACTGCCGTTTTTCAGTCATTTCGCTGTAACTAAACTCCCTATAAGACGAACACCTCTCTAATACGGACAGTTGGAGTCGGTCCCAACTGTGTCCGTCTTAGAGTGAGTTGACTGTGTTATTTACTCACTAAACCAGAAAATATTTGTTAAACAGCCTTTTTACCTTCTCTACACTAGCTGCATCGTCTTCGGATGTGATTCCGGAGTCAGATATTTGACTGTAACACTTGCGAGAGCCATATCTACGTCGACAGGCTTTGAAGCATTTCAGTAATAACATTACAAACTGGGATATCAAATTCAATGGTACTGGAATAGGATGATAGTTGCTGAATGTTCGGATAATGATGGCCTTTCTCAAAGACCATTCTCTAAGCGAGTTGCTCTACAAGGCAAAAAACATTAGTTCGGGTTAACTGTATATTTGATCATCGCCGGAGAAAAAGTAATATCCCAGTAGAAACTAAAACAAAAGAATCAAAGCTTCCTTTAAGGTTTCCATAAGCAATGAGCACCATATCTACCCTTTAAAACGGAGGAGCGAAATATGACCACAAAAAATACTACATACTGCATTTTTTCAATAAAAGTTTTTGAGCCAGGCAAAAAGATTACAATTCTAACTGTTTGCAGAGCATCGGGGACATGAATTTCCTTTATTCATTTCCCGTTTGTTATTACCCTTACGCCCACACAACGTAAAAAAAAAACTAAAAAAAAATTGAAAATGTGCTTAAGAATAAATAACAGAAATAAAATGCCCCCCCCCAATCAGCTAAGAGTGACCTTGGCACTTGCCGACGCTATAATGTAGATGGTACACGTTTCACTGTGACGTAACGAAGAAATAAAAAAGAGAGAAAATTTTAAAGTGGTGTCAGGCCTTTCCCTTACCTCTACTCGCTCGTAAGTACTGGATAGAACAGCGATCATCATATTGACCAGAAGAATGAGCGCTGCTATGATAAAGCCAGCGTACAGTGCTTGCGCAATGTTGTTAGATAACGAGTCACTCGAGGTGAAGGGCTCCACGTCTGCAATGCCGAGAAGTGTCCAACCGAGGTGCTTAACAATTTCCCACCAACTGAATCGGAAGAAAAATTAATAGTCAATCATAAGGAAAGATAATTGTTAGTACGAGATAATAATTATCTGCAGAAACTTCGTTACTAAATACTAAACTTATGAATAAGCCAAGCACCGCAAGTGACGCGATTGTTTTATGGTTATAAGATTTAGCTTAAAAGGGACTAACAAAAAAGAGAAGGACAGCGTGGTTTGTTTGTTCGATTGTTTATTGCATTTACTCGTATTGTTTGTTCGTTGTTCAATAATTTCTTTGTTGGTCGGTCGGTCGGTCAGCTGGTCGGTCGGTCGTGGGCTGCAATCATAGTGGCCCACCAAATAAGGAAAATTCTCTGTGAGAAATAAATACTATTGGTATAACCTACAAACAGAACGGAATAATAGCTCCTAAGTATGCTTCGCTCGATCGCTTATGAATTATATATTTTTTAAAATACATCAAATTACCAAGAGATTCCAGTGCCACTGCATAGCCTTGAGATAAAAAAAAAACAAAGAAATTAAATTATTATCACTTATTAAAGTATTAACAAATTAAGTTATGATTGCAGTAATTAAATTGTAATTGTCTTATTTGCCAAAGCGTAATGTTTTATTTTTCTCAGTTTCTTTTCTGTTGAGAGAAGAAAGATATTGCAATCGGTTCATAGTTCAGGCCAGTGATGACGAAAATTGTTAGTATTAAACCTTTATTTACTAAGACTTATCTCAGTCATGATGAAGCAGGAAAGGTTCTGTTCATCGAATCAAGAATCACCGCATTGCGGAGATATCTTTAAAAAAGCAGTTTTATTCACTTTACGAGCTAAGCTTGGGCAGCAGAAAACCGTTATGTAGCTTGTCAAAATTTAATATTCGTTGAAAATCTAAAACCGTTAGACCAAGGAATATGGAAAAGGCACTGAAGGCGGATAGGTTTTCGTAAAAAAAAAAATTTTCTTACCCTGCAACTTCCTCGTCAACACCCGTATAAGAGTGCTCGGCAATTAGTACTTTGGTCATCGCCAACGAGCATGCTAATATCCCCACAAAAAACTGGATAAATATGATCGCCACGTCTTCGACAATGCTGACGAGAGCAATGTGGGTAATCCCTGTCCCTTTGTTAGCTTCCAAAAGACTCCCGAACACCCGTAAAGTCAAGATGGTAGCGTTGAGGCCATACAAGTATTGCGCAATAACCAGCAGCCGGTTTCCAGCCACATGTGTGGAAATTCCCCACGTGATCACACGCAATATAAATGTGATGAAGTAGACAACAAGAGTGATCAAGTCCAGCACATTCCAACGATCACTAGGAGATAAATTATTACATTATACGTAATTCTTCACTTATTGAACTTTCCTATCATGATAACGTTACGGCTATAAAACTTTACTAAGCCGGGATTTTCATTGGATCTTAAGTAGGTGCCTGTTTGGATCGTGAGCCAAACAGTATCATAGTCGACCACTTGGTTCTGCTAAATAGTGTTAAATGTAATAGTTGACTCAGGCTTTTGAACAAAAACCCGGCTGAATAGGGTTAATAAGACATCGTGAGCTTCTGTTATCCATAATTTAAAATATGGCTGACCTGAAGACGAACTTTCAAAAGACTGAGAGGTTTCGTCATTTAAAAAATTATAATTAACGTAGCGAGTCTGCTCTAAACCTAGCAGCTTTCTACGATTACATCATTTGATTTGAAAAGAAAGCGTTTTGGAATCAAGGTTAAGACGGAAAACATATTTTCCAAGTTGATGCATTCTCCAATCATTAAGTTTAAGAAAACTTTTCTTTCCTAATTAATTCATTTTTGAGCTATGTTCCGCATTCTTCTGTTACCATACGTACCTTAGATATGAGTTAAGCATTCGTGATGCCATTGACTTGACTTTCAGATGTGTTGGTCTTGCTGCCTGTTGTTGCATGGAGGCTGATAACTCCTTAGGTGCACTCTTAAAGCACTGATCGAGCTCCACAACGAAACGGCCCACAAAGAACACCAGAATGGCCCATTCCACCATAGTGAAGGTATTGACCGATGGGGAAAGACATATGGCAACATGAAGACCAAGCAGGGAAAAGTAGCTCAGTGTGTCTCTTGCAAATATGAAGTACGGCGTAACGTAGTAATCAAGGTACAGCTCTGAAATTAACAGTAGTGATATTGCTGTTATTTTTATCGATTATTACACGGGTTAATAAGGCAAATCATGCAAGGGTAAAACCTTTTTAAGGAAAGGAGAAGATTTTATAGCAATGAACGGATACTTCTTCAATGTGAAGTGTTAACCCTATTCAGACCGGGCTTTTTTTGGACCTTCTCAGACCGGGGGGAGGGGGGGCTTCGGAAGCCCCCCTATGTAACTTCCAGAATACTTAAGGAATCACCATGAAACTTATAGGATGTATTGTACGTCCAAAACTCTTTCTTTTGGTATACGTCACGTGGGATGGTGACGTCACATCACGTGACAATTACATCATGATGTCAAAACAGCCGCCATCTTGGATCCGCCATCTTGGATTTAAAAATTTTTCCAAAATGCCAGAAAACCACCCAAAATCATTGCTTAGTACTCAAAATGAATAAAAATGTGCTTTAAACCCGTAAAAATGTAAAAATAATGCCATTTAAGTTGATTTTTATTAACAGAAACACGCAAAATTACAAATTTGGGAAAACATGCCTGTCAAAATGCCGTTGCCATGGTGATGTCAAGTTCCTGACACATCATCCATCCCTAACAATTTGTTGCCAGATAAATTTTAGGAAAACTCAGAAAGTTTGGCAGCGTTTGGTTAAATCTTAAAAAAGTTATAAAAGTTCAAAGAGAGCGCGGGCCTCAAAAGCCCCCCCCCCCCCCGGTCTGAATAGGGTTAAAACGTTTTAGTCAAAAATGAATTAATTTATGATACACGCGATGACATTTCATCGATATTGTTATGTACGTTACATACAGAAAGTGTTGACTGGGAATCACGCAATTATTTAAATTATAATTAAATAGGAGGAAATAGCACTGAAAACAGAAAATTCATGTTTCTGTAATTAAAAAATTCTATAAATTGTTTGAGTGAATTTTATCTATACAGGGATAAAAGATAAAAAAAAATAATTCTTACCACGAAAACTGGCTCCATAAACCACTATTAAAAGAAAACAGCAACAGCAATTGAGTGTAAATTTTAAACTATTTTTTTACAAGGTTACATTGACATCTGCAAATAATGAGATCTTGATTGTAAGTTGAGGGGCCGATCCAGGATTTTTCTTAGGAGGGGTTCACCAATAAACCACATTTTTTTCTGAATAATACCAGT
The DNA here is from genome assembly GCF_052425735.1 of Oculina patagonica. Lineage (NCBI taxonomy): Eukaryota > Metazoa > Cnidaria > Anthozoa > Scleractinia > Oculinidae > Oculina > Oculina patagonica. The sequence goes on along the minus strand of NC_135759.1, from coordinate 29,767,120 downwards.
ATTAGAAAGTCTTAGAAAGCCACAGGTCATCTCAGGAGGGAGGGGGGAGGGTGCCATCCCCTGCACCTTTCCCCCTAGATCCGCCCTAAGATGTTTTATTATTTCTGAAGTAATAGTAACATGCCTTGTGTAACAACGGCGACAATGCTCTTCTTAAAAAAAGTAAAAAAGTAAAACTATAAACATAATGCACTTTTAAAAATTTAAAAAAAACATCATAGGATTGCAGTTCCTGCCAGATAAATATTTCATTTCATTTTTCAGTTTAATATTTTCCCCAAAATAAAAATACATGATACAAAGTGCTTTATACTAAATTTCTTTTGGAGGAAGACTTAAAGTGTCTATCCAGCCTACAGGTTTTTTTGCGGTTTTCGTATCTCTTTAATGTATAAACAAGTATTCTAAATTTAAGTGCAACATTTTAATTTTTAACGAGGACTAAAAGCACGAACCAACCTCTTAAAAGTTTACGTCCCAAATGTGAAGGATCCTCGCTCACTCTGCCTGAGATAGCACGGTCGGGTATTGAAGCAATGTCCCTTAGGTCGTCCACAGAAGCACTATCTCCTATGGCGATGGGCACAATTTTAACTTCCAGTTCTTTTCTAAGTTTCTTGGCATCAAATTCTAATTTTCCGTGTCTTAACCGAGCCTGGCCGTGCAAACTTGACGTATCATTAGTAAACAAGAAAAGAATCTGTCGACAAGAAAAAAAACCCCGCATTATTAGACCGTGTAATAAGACATTGTCATTCCTTCAGTTTAAAAGTCCATCATTTATTTGTTAATCTCTGATTATTATTGTTGTTGTTGTTGTCAATGTGTTTGACGTTTACTTTCATAAGAACAAACCTTCTTTCTTGCAGTCTGACCCTCAAAGACGATTAATGCTTCTTGAACGTCATCGTCAATTGTCGCACGCGTTCGTTTAGTGTCCCTTTCCATCGCTAGAATTTTCTTTACCAGTGAACATTCGTTATCAAATTGCCTCTGGAATGCCACATGCTGGTATGCTTCTCCTTGCATACTGCTGATCACGCAATAATTAACAGATCTGACTCCGCACTGATGAATGACTCGCGACATGCATTGCTTCATAAGATTAAAGCTCTCGTCTCCAGTTTTTCCCTCGGTATGAAGGATGAAGCAGATGCTGTAATCTATAAAAAAAATTATTAAAAAAACGGTTCTCAAAAGAAATATCAATGCTGACACTGGTTTGTATGCAAAACGAAGAATAAAGTATGACTATGAATTAAATTGCCTTACGAACAGTACTTATTTTGATCCAAAACAACCTGTAAGACGGCACAGGCGGACCAACCATGGAGAATTAACACTTCGCTTTCAACACAAAATTCATTTTTTCAAAGGTTTCGAGCGGGCAATGCATTCAAGATCTTTATTTTTCTCATACTCAATGATTCATCGTGGATAAAATAGATAAAGAATGTCCATTGGCACTTTATTTTAGGTCATGAGCATTAATTTTTCCACGAGGCTAAACGAAAGTTTTACACGAGCTCCTCCTTGCGATGTTGTTCATTGCTCGAAATGATCGTGCCTGTTAGACACAACTATAAATTGCGGCGGTAACTTAAAGTTACATGTACAGATTTTGCTGGTATCGAGAAATAGTTATATCTGAAGCAAAAGAGTGTTTCAAACCTTGATATTTCCTTATCCATATTCTTGCCTTGTCCCTGACGTAGAAAATGGCGAATATGAACGGAAACAGAATCACCTCCAAGAAACACCAAAACCACATGAATGCCCAACTCCAGTAGTGAGACTTCCAAGCATAGAACTGTCCTATCCAACGCTTGTCTAGCAAGTTGTATACAACAGGATGAGAAATAAACTGAAATGCAAAAGAAAAGGTTTAGTAAGTCTGCCTACGGGCATAATTGCCCATCAGGCCGGAGCTCATTTAGATTTCCGTAGCATGAAGCGACTAGTAGTATTTCTTCGCCTCCCTGGATGGGGTGCTAGTCCATCACAGGGTTACCTTCAAGCATTAAATTCACCGGCACACGATACACCTGGGGGAGAATGGCACTATGAGAGTAAAGTGTCCTCCTCAATTATACAACGCAGTGACCCCCGGCTTGAGCTTGAACCAGACTCCTCGATCTGGAGCCCAGCGCACTAACAATCCGCAATTCGGTCACCGCGCCCCCAGAAATGGAAGGTGAGTTATTGATTTATACAGTAGTACGTCTTTTATCCCCATTCGTTGGCCTTCCACGCAATCATGTTGGGTGAATGTTTTTTTTTTTAAATAATATCTAAAAGTAACGATCCAAAAGTTCCGAATTTACAGTTAAAGGAAACCTTCATGGTTAAAACAAGTTGCTGCCATCCTTATGAAAACGTAGCATTATTTGCAATTCAGGGTAATAATGCGTTATTTTTAAATATATATGTCGGTATATTTACCTTCATCTGCTTATATTCAATGGCCTTGTCTATAATAGAGTCAAGAGAATCACCAAAGGCTTCCCGTGATGGTTTGTCCGACTTCAGTGGATCTATCAAGCTTGTTGTAAACTCGTCCACAGAACTTGCTAACTTCTTTAGCTCCTCTACATCTGGTCGTTCTTGCCGAGCTTTGTCCTGAAGGAACCCACTCACCTGAAAATAAGTATTATGAGAGAAAATGCCAGTCCTCAGGATTTTTCTGGATATAGTGAGGGGAAGTTCAACTTACACAGAAACCACCAACAATAGCCCGGTATCAGTGTTACATTATCTGCTAATGATCCTTTGGAATTTGGCAATACTTTGGGTTCAAGATCGTAACGAAAGCTTAAAGCTTCTACATTACTTATAGAAGAGCCAATTAGTCTACGGCGCGAATGAATCTTTGCTTTAATGAGTATGTAGTGTTAACAACATAACTTTTAACCATGCTGATTCAAACGGCTTGTACATCTGTACTCTCATGAGTGGAGCTACAATTATTTTATTGTTTGCATGTTCGAACTCAGACCTTAAATGCTGTAAATAAAACATTCGTTTTGCATCTTCCAAGGGACTGGGGAGTGATTGCGTCATTAATGTCATCGAAGTCGTCAGATTCTAATTTGCTCATCAGATCTGTCAATTGAAATCAATTACACAAATTAATTATATTATCCAATTGTAGGCTGGATATTACAAAAATATAATTTAAATTGTTATTATCTAAGATGGAGGATCCAATACGGTGGATTTGTTAGAATTTATGACGTCTTAGGTAGAATGAGATATTCCAAAAAGAAAACCTTAGTGTGTTTTTTTAATCGTTAGAACTTTGACAACAACAACAACAACAACAACAACAACAACTTTATTCACCCCTTAATATTTTACAAAAAGAAAAAAAATTGCTGACAAGTATAAATAAATAATTAGGGGTCTGGTTGCCTGAAATAACTATAGAGCTAAAAAGGGCAGGCACGAGTGTTACAATTATGTTAATACAAGTTTAGGTTAGTTAGCTAGTTTAAAATGTCCATGTACTGTTTACATACCATCATTCTCTTCCACTCCTTTTTCTGGTGAGTACATCATATCTGAAGAAACAAGTCAATAGTGTTAATATCGTTTTAATGTCAGCAACTATAACTCAGTGCAACGACCACGGGGGTGATATAAACGTTACCACCGTCCGTGAAATGTGGTGCATACGTTTTTTTCAACAGTTGTCTGTCGTTTTTTAAACAAAACGACTTTTTTTAAATATAACCAAAAGTTCTTGGCTTAGCGCAACCACCAATGCCTTTAAGTTAACTTGCCGTTGAAATATATTCGAAAATACCGAATTAACGTAAAGCAACTAGTCATTCGTGTCCTGTTGTTCTTTTCGGTTGTTGGGTTATTGATTCGTAAAACATCCTCTCGTTAAAACCATGAGTTTAGTATACATAGCCATCAAGGGCGTACATGCAACTAGACAAGATTGTTTTTCCTTTTTAAAATACGAATAAATTTAGTTAATACAAGCTACAATACATTCTCAAAATCTTCTTAGCTAGACAAGCGTGGTGATGCAGGCTTAACCCTTTCGACCGTAAATCAATATTTCAGAACGGAACTTTGCACGCAAGCAGCAGGCTCAAACAACTGAGAAACATACCTGCTGGCTGTTCAAATAATCTCTAACAGCCAAGAACTTTTTTGTGGCACAATTTAGATACAGAACTGATAGTACTGAATCAATTTGTGGATACTGGGAGGACGTAGCATCAATGAATACATTGATGTTTCAACGGGATAGACGCTCGTATAACTTCCATGAAGAGAGAACACGAGGACGATGTGAGTAGCAAACGACGAGAAAATCAGACTTATGACGGTAACTATTGTTAATACATGTGATGAGCGTTCGTATTTTTAATAACATGCGCCAATGTACATTCCTGTGGGGCATGATAAAGGTAACGACGGCCACAATTAACGACCCCATTCAGCAATTTACATACCGCTGCATTTTTTGACAGCCGGTTTCTGACATCGATCTTTTGGCTTGTCTCAGGAGAACAGTCCCCATGTATCTTGACAAAAAAAAAACATAAAAGAGTTGAATTTGAAAGAAACGATTCTTCTTAAAACCCCGTTGTACCCACCGAGCGCCTTCCCTTTTTCGCCTAGCCTGTAAACATGCTCTCTAGGGTATATGCGAAGCTGTACAAAACATATTGAAATAAAAGGAGTTTCAGGCGAATAGTTAATTAAGGTAGAGAAGTACTTAAAATGTATTGCTTGCTGTTAACAAAACGGAACAAAGATGTTTTAAAATAGGGAAAATTAAGACAAATCGCAAACTTGATGAGCGTAAAACTTAAGGTTGTTTCAAAGATACGTAGTCCGTGACGCAGTTCCTGTGTTGCATTGTACACCCATTTATTTCTTGGTTTTGTTTTGCTTTGTATTGCTATTGTTGTTTCAGTAATAGGTACAATTGGCATCAAACTTTACGCATGATTTGATTTTCCCGTTAGTACGCATCGAACAACAAGAATAGTGAAGAGAAGCATGGTGTTCGCGTCGAAACTACTCGGTCGAAAGTAATCCAAGGTAAGCTTATTAACTGTGGACACCTCTCTAAACACGATTAATCAATCTTACAATTTATGATCAAGCTGACCCGAATGCGTTTGTTTTCCTTTTTTCAGTGAATAGCGGAAACATTATGAGCTTACCGTTACGACATCCGCTCTCGCTTTGAACAACTTGTGTGAGAACAAGCACTGGGCATTTTGTTTCGTCCACCGATGCCAGCTACATCGAATAAAAACGCAGTTCATCAAATTGTACCACAATGAGCGAGCTTTCGATCCCAAACGATGAGTACGAGGAGGAAAATGTGATTTCTCGAGCGCGTGACTTCTTCAGGAGTGGAGTGACGAGGCTTCAAGAAGGTAACAGCGCTAGCTTGATAAGTTTATTCAGATGTCTTTTAATCAGTCAAAATGAGATGTTGTTATTTCGTTTTCATTAGGGGAAATTTAATGTACCCAAACTACACTGTTTAGTTTCAGTAATTTTAGTTACCGACTCAAGTCATTTAATAGCTGGTCACGCTATGTGTGTATTGTTTGCCCGGCCAGCGGAAATACAATTGAGCCAATATTAACCTCCAAGTGCTATTTGTTTTAAAGATTTTTTTTTAATGGCGATGTTGGCTAGGGCCACGATGGGTGGTTAATAACAATAATGCTCTAACCAGAGCAGGGAACAGAGTCGGGGGACGGGGCATTAAAAAGGGATTTTTTTAAAAAACACACTATGAGAAGAACATTAAATATTGCGTGCTTTATGGGAAAATGAACTTTGAGCCAAAATGGTCTTAAAATTATGGTTATCTTCGCCAATACACAAAATGCATAATTAGCTTTTAGCGATATGTCTCAATCTAAGATCAGAGCCTCGTGCATGTGTAGTAGTTTAGTAATTCTTTACAAAAGTATAGACCGTTTTTTAGGCTTCATCGATTTAAATATTCCTGATTTGATAAGAAAACTCTTGTTGATTGTTTGGCTCATGATGTTCAGTGATAGCGTCCCATTAAGACAATGCTCAATACAGGTTCCATTTTGGTTACTCTTTAAAAATGTGCCCAAAGAAAACGTTATTTTCTTTTGAACTAAAAAAACAAAAAACAAAATCGCGAGCAAGTCAACAGTATATTTTCGTCAACCCTTGATTTTTGTTTCATCAAGGGTAATATTTTAGTTAATCATTTCGTAGTTTGCGTTTCCTGTGGGTCATTATCTTGTGTTTAGCCTATAAAGGTCTGTTCCAGCTCAGAAAGTCAACGTAGTCAACTCGACTGTATATTAATTGTCATGTTAATCTTAGGTGCTGAAGACGTTGTATTGGACTTTCGTAATTTTTGGCGCAGTCATTTTCATTCAAAAGACGAACATCCGGATGGAGGTTAGTGCCATGTGATGGCATATACGCATAGATTATATTCAGAAAAACAGGGAGGTAGACTAATAAAAATGGCTTGGCTTTGGTTGCCAGTAATTATTATGATCAGCTTGAATGCAAATCACTCTTGATTACAGTTTTTAACCCATTGGCTCCCGTACCAGACAAAACTTGCCGTGACAAACGTTGCTATTTGTTCCACTTGTGACGTCATTTGATCGAAAAATAAAACATTACTTATATTCAATCTCTACAAGAGAAAAAGGCCTTCCCAAAAATGCCCAAATTAGAGTGATTGGGTCAGTTATGCTTGAAATACCCACAAAAATGCTTAGAAATTTAAGTGAAAAACTCGTACGAGAATATATTTGCCTTAACCACCCTTGGTTCTTCAGTGGCAAGTATTGCCTGTTTGGATGGCATTTTCTCGGAAATTCCTAAACTGCAAGCAAGCCCAGTTGAAGGCAAACAACTGCAGCAAAAAGATAAGAAAAGGAGAAAAGGGAAAAGTAAGCAAAAAATGTTCAAAAAATACGCTTTTGTCAAAAATCATCGTGAGTCAATGGGTTAATCGAGATATCGGTGTGTAACGCGCGAAGGTCGACAAGCGTGCGCCTAAAATAACCTCATTTTACATTTTGCCCAAAGAATTCACCATTAAATATGATTCTTAGTACTCTAGTAAATACCAGTAACCGAGGCATTTTTTTTTTTTCTCAGAACAAATATCTACTGACCCAGATGACAATGGGACTGATGGAGGAATTGAGATAAGTGAAGGTACTTTGATTATGTTTCAGCCAATCAGTTGATTTTGGAAGAATATTTTTTTGTGAAACTGAAGCACTTTGTACAGTTAGATTCCATATTTTATGACAAAAACCCCATAAATGTTTCTTCTTCTTTTACCATGCCATAATTTTCTAAAGGCCGCTCTGAACAGAAATTAAATACGTCGTGCTTTATTTCTCTATGTTATTGTCAGAGTCTAAGCATCGTATCTCATTTGATTTACTTACAGCCGAGACGAAAATCAAATACATCGTTGAAAACATTTCCACAGTATATGTTGATGAGATCGAAGATGCTGTCACAGCGGAGAATCTTTGCCTCTGTCAAAATCCCGTTACAACAGCTTTTGAGGTGAGCCCATGCATTATTTTTTTAAACGCTTGTGTTTTGGATCAAACAAGTTTCCTTAAAACTTTAATAAGCGCTCGATGTTATTTGTCAAGCAGTTGAGAGAAATGCAACGTCGTCTAAGACGATTTTGACTTTACTTTTTCAGCAAGTGGTCCAAAACCGACTGTTATTTACATTTTCTAACGTTGTACTGCCAGTTGTTGTGATATACCTCATCCGGCCAATTTAGTGAGAGAATCACATCATACGTATGTTTACAAACAAGTTAACGAGGTGAAGCGTGTAAGGCATGGGCCAGTCGTCCACGTCCCAAATACCTGCTCTACGTTTAGCCGTTATTTTGCACGATAGATTATTGTTTGTGTTTTAATCCTATCCAGTATCAAATCGGACAAGTGAATTAAGATGAAGCAGCAATGTTATCAACATGAGTTGTCACAGAGTTTGATTTTGCTTGATAATAGGTTTCTACGAGACTAAGGGAGCTTGCCTTGAGCCGGGATGAGAGTGCGGTCTTTCTTAACACACTTGCAGAACAGGTGGAAGACTTTTCTGTTACGCTGATGGACCAAGTCAACAGCAAGGAAGAAATATCCATTGAGCACGAGAAGCAAAATATGGATACGTACGCATCTTTACTTGATGGTATAACAGAGTCAGCCATTCGCTTCTCACAGAAGAAGGTTAGAAAACACTTTTTTTCATGAGAAGTAATAGTAAAGCCCACTTATTTCTTTGAGTTTATAGACCCATGGTTTACATCGCTACTGTCACTGCGGAATAGGCAACCATGACGCAGATGACGCCATTTAGTTTTGTACCCGCTAGAGTTGATGCTTTGTGTTCGCAGCAAAAATTTTGGTTAGCATCGGCGTTTTCACAGTCGGCGCTTAGCGCCGACCGTGTCTGTCTGTCATGTGGTAACCAGTATCTTCCGAGTCGCATTAACCAGCACATTGACGACTTTTACCAGAAAGAACATTTACTACAGGATTTGATACATGGCTCGGTGTACTGCCAGGTACGACAGTTACTTTGTTTCTTCCCGTCTTACAGTATGGAGCCGATTAATCAATTCGCATTCTTTTCTGCTGTCACTATCTAATCAGAAGCCGAAGACAGCTCTCATTAAGCTGCACTACTGAGAAAATGGAATAAATTAAAAGTAATCAAACTTTTGCCGTTGCTAGAGTTTATCCTCGCTGAGATCTCTCATAACAGCAAAACATGGCAAAATGATGTCAGGCTGTTGTTGTCGCGTTTTTATAATTAAATTTGCGTTTATCTTTAATCTTTCAGATTTTGTTTTGCATAATTTCGCTTTGTTTTGTTTATTCACTTGGCTTTAACAGTTCATTTTAAAAATCGTATGTCCTCGTTCCATCTTCAAGAAGAGAAGGCCAGAAACCATTGGAAAACACGAGCCGCCAGGGAGACTTTTCTTCATAAACATCCCAAACCGAAAATTGATTTCCAAACAATTTTGTAGATAAAAGAGCCAAGACATCAAGCGAAAGAATTGACTGTTGTAACGGATGTGCAAAAAAGAAAAACTGATTAACAGCAGGGGCAGCCGTAGTGTCAACTATTTCTGGTGATTGAGACTTTCAACTACACAGATTTAGTCAAGTTCACTGCATTTGTGAGCGTCGGGACTTGAAATCACGTCTGCTACAATTTTTAATATAAATCTACGTCGGGTTACTAGAGAAACCGGACAATGTTTGAGTTAAGATACCTGCAAACTATGTCGACCTTGAAATTAATGGGGTGAGATGTAACGAGATGTTTCATTCATTGTATTGCTTGGTAATATATCTGTAACGATACGTTTTTGGTTCAATCGAATTAAATAATTACATGACAGAACCATTGTATTTTTAATTCGTCTGCAGTTCGTGTCCCATCCATTGGCATACAGACTGTTGAATCAAAGGTGGAACTATGGTTTGCCATCTCAATGCCTGCCAGGAAAGAAACTTAGATTGATGCTCTATATATTTACCATACTCGACACGATTTTGACGCCTGTTTTGTTTCCAGTCATCACATATGCGTTTTACAAGGACCAGACAGTTTGCCCTACATCGAGGGGAAAAAGAGAAGACAGGTCATTAAGAGGTATGCATCCATTTGTTTTTATCTGAAAAGCAGCAAATACATCCAGACGGGGAAAAGGAAGCTCAATTCTTCCAGTTTCGTTTGCTTTAGTTTCGTTATGACACAAATGCTGCTGATGAACAGTGGTTGCAATATCTTTTTTATCTCACTTAGCTTTTTTCAAAGAACGGAGAGCCTTATATAGCTTTCATGCCATCCCTAGGGCCAGCAATGGGACGTTATTTTTTATTACTAAGTTACTATAACGGATGTCGTTGTCTCTTGCAGATATGTACTTGGACTACTTAACAACGCCTTTCGTCATCTTTTTAAAGGACAAACTAAGTCAAGTGGTCTTCATTGCACTGCATTTTAGGATGTGTATCTTGCCGTCTTCTGTTGCACCGAGGACCGAAGAATTCCTAATTCTGATATTTTACGTTGGTTTACTACTCTCGGAATTCCAGCAGTATCACACATCTCAATCCAGAGTTTATCTAAGGTAGGTTAGCGTGAATCTATGACAAAACTATTGATCAGTTGATCAAATGTTGGATAACGCTATCCACCGGATAAAGTCACTACAATATTGAAAAAAAAAAACTAGTTGAAACAAACGCATATCACGCATTTTTCACAAATGCCGTGACTTGCAAGCAAGTAAAAATATTTTATCCCCCTCTCCCGCTACTCGATATTGTTTCCTTGAGGTTTGCAGTTCGCCAGGTTTTGTTTCCACAACACGACAGCATTAATAACATAATAAACGGGAGCGGGGAATGAAAAGCTGAACTGTGGTACCTAAGTTAGATGAAATTTGCCAAGAGTTTCAACAGTTTTGTCCAAGATTTAGTTTGACTCTTCTTTGACTTTGTAGAAACATGTGGAACTATGTTGATGTAGCGACACTTACACTCCACGCCCTCATATTCTTTCTTCGAATCGCTTCGATCACTCGCGGTGGAGATCCATACCATAACCGATTACTAGAGGTGGTGAACTACTTGTACGGCATCAACACGTTGCTCCTCGTGCTGAGATTCTCCAGCATTCTGGAAGTTAACAAAACTGTTGGTCCTCTTCAGTTGGCTTTGTTCCGAATGTGCATCGACTTAGTAATCATTTTGGTTCAGTTCGTTTTTGTTATTGTGGCTTTCTCCGTGGCTATCACAATGGCCTACACAGCTGAGATGTCCTATCTGACGCCAACACGCCAACAAGAAAACAACGGGACTCAATTAATAAAGTTTGTGCTTACGTTTTGCTGTTAGAGCAGTGTCGTAAAACCAAAACCAAAGCAATCACTCCGGCCAATCACATGGGGCGCAAACAATCCAGTGAACCAATCAAATCTCGAAGCAAATACATGTAACCGGCGTGAAGCACGGGAAAACGTGCGCGAGCGAGTCACGATTGGTTTTGGTTTTACTTCTGATTGGTTGAGAAAATGGCGCGAGATTTTTAAACCAATCACTAAGCGTAGCAATGCAAAACAAATGCAGACGCACATTACTCTATCAAATACTGTTACTTTGTTTGGTGCAGAGGAATCATGTTTATTTGTTTTCTTGATTTTTTTTTATCCTCGAGCAGTTTTTTAAACCCAGTAAGTTGTTTTGTCGAAATTTTAGATCAGCAAGTCATTGTCACAGTTACAAAGAAAATTTATGCACTAGAAGCGTTTTCAAAGTTTGATCAGTTTTAATTTGTTTACATTAGAAAACTATAAATTAAAGATAAATTAATGATTTTAAGAGTCGGTGATCATGAATTTAGCACTGCTGTACTTATTGGGGACAAAATAAACAAAAACAAAATACATTAATTCACATTTTGTTTTAATTTTTCCCACTATTGCAGCTTTTGCGCAAAAGGGACATCGGCCTGGTAAGTTATTCTCTTGGGTGCGATACATAGCAAATTGGTCTGGTGTTATGATTGTTTTGAAAGCCGGCATGCTCGTCTTTTCGAGCGTTTGGTGTTATAATCCTATACAATCATAGATCACCCAGTGACCAATCGCCCATAGTTTAATGACTCAAATAAAGGTTGTATTTAACTCCATACCAAGAAGAAAATAATGTACTTAACGGTGGGAGTTAATAAGCAAAAAATAGCTAAGTATGGGCCCTAGGGATAAAGTTTCCAAGCTCGGAACAACCACAACCACTACATTCTACATGAAAGTATTGAAGAAGGCGACATAAAGGGGCACGCATAAGAAAAAAATATTTTTCGCGAAGGAAAATTCCAGTGTCTATATGAGTATATGGGCTGATTGAAGCACCACAATTAATGCACTTTAAAGTAAGTTAAAAAGGCTCTTTTATACAGCTGCTGTTTTTCTTTATGCGCAAACGAACGCTGTGATGTTTTTTTCTTTAATTCGTTTTCCAGCTTATTCAAAGCATCCACACATCTCATCTGGTCTGTGTTTGGTCTGACCGAACTAGAGACAATGGAGTCTCATGACCAGTTGACCGCAGTTGTCGTCGGTGTCTTGTACGTCATGTTCTTGATTCTCTCGGTGATTATGCTGGTCAACATGCTCGTTGCTCTTCTCACAAACACATACAACAAAGTGGAGGTAAGAAAACTCATTCTAAGAGTGATAAACACTTTCTCTAGTGAGAATGAAGTAAATTATCAAATTATTAAGGGCCGGCTCCAGTTTGGATGCACCATCTAACTACTTGTCAAAACTTAGTGGACGATGATTTTATTGCAGTTTGTTAAGACAATTTCATTTTAAGCTTAGGCTGATAATTTGTAGAAAGAATTGGAGTTGTAGAAGGGTATAATTTTTTCTCTAATGGTAAAATGTTTTGTCGACCGTTTGTATTAACTGGATTTTTGTTACAAATCAGTCTTCTTAAATTTGTGGAAAAAAGGAGTTTCTCATTTGTTGAATCTCATTTCTTAATCTGAGCTTTGTAGAACCGAGTGGTATTTTGTCTTATGTTAAATTGTTCTACTTTTAGACTAACGCAGATGTAGAATGGAAGTTTTCCCGGGCTGTGGTAGCAGATGAATACAGACGATATCATCCCATAGTTGTGCCCTTCAACATCATTTCCGTTCCTCTCTCCCACTGTTACATCAAGATTTATGGAGATAACCGAGCAAAGGTTTGTCCAAAAATCTCTGTACAGTTTCGAGTACATTATCCCGCACAATGATTTTTAGTTGTAGCAAGTGCAAGTGTGAGACACAATCGTTTAAAATATTCCTGTTCAAGGCATGCGCTGGTTTCGGGTCTCTTCCCAGTCTCACTCCACATATCTACCGTCTCTCCAATCTCAATCACTTTTTGATGTCGCGGTCGTGTCATGAATGCCTGTTCCCCACCCTCCGAATGGCTGGTTCAAAATGTTTTGATTTAATCTTAAATTCCATCCTCTATGCATAAATTGCAATCTACTCTACTAAGGGGTGGAAGCGCAGAGACCTCAGTGGTTGGCGCGCTTGACTCTGGATCGAGCGGTTTAGGTTTGAGCCATGGACGAGGTCATTATGTTGCGTCCTTTTTGGCAAGACACTTTACTCTCGCATTGCGGCCTCTCTCCGCCCAGGGTATTTTCCTGTGAATCATTCAGCTTCCTGTGTAACGCAATTATTGTGGTTTTCTTTAACCTCAGAAAGCTCAAAACCGGCGAAAAATTTATGAGAAGTTCTACAATGTAGTGCTCTTCCCAACAATTACGAAGCGCTATCTGGAAAAGCACGGCGATTCATTTCCGATGTCAAGTAAGTCAGGGGTAAAATATACAGTTGGCTCCTGATAACCCCTCGAATTTTATTCACCTATTAGACTGTCATGAGCCCGAGTTTTTGGGGACGTTATTTAACGAAGCCTTGAGTGTCTACTAAAATGCTTCATACTGGATCAATACTGCAATTGCAAGTAGAGTGTTTCTCTGTAGAGAAATGGCATGGCATAAATGCCTGTTTTAATTTGATCTTAATGTCAACGGAGTAAACATCATCACATCACAAGCTTGTGTCTCATTCAAACTGAACTGCTGGGGGTTCTGGAACCCTTCCTATCAACTATTTCAAATTGTTGTGTCTTTTTTGATAACTGTTTTTGTGTGTCATGGTCATGGAGATCACTTTCACAACTGGTCATTCTCTTTTCGAACTCAAATTTATCTATTTTAGTCATACATTGGTTGTGGTTGAGGTTAGCTTTTGGATTGAAATATTAGCTAATGCTTCAATCTCCAAATCATGAACTTCCAACAGGTCGTTGCATTGTTATAAAATAACAGCAAAAGTATTCCCCACGACAACTAAATATGCCCCAAAACCAAAAAAATATTACACTTAACGGCAAATCCATTTCATTTCTAGTTGATGCGAAAGTTGACCTTCTTCATAAAGATATGAAGAAAATAATGGAGAAGCTGGACGTCGTTTTGAGTAGACCACACGGAAACCAGGTAAGGCCTAAATACATCATCGCCATGTCTTGATGTCTTTTCTGATAATTAGCTTTGTGTTCTCTGCACAAGGAAGCCTACAAAAGTCTATAAAAATTATAACTAATCAGGGAAATTACATTGTTCAAAATCGTAAATCTGAGAACATACAATTAACAAGTTTGGCAGTCATGGGCGAAATCATATAAACAATCTAGTTACGTATGCTTGCGCATGGAGAAAACTTCAGAGACAGACTTAGAGGAAAAAAATAACTTAACGACACCTTGTCAAACGTATTTCATTTGATCTTTGTTTAAGGCCCAGGAACAATTCGAGAATAGAAGACAACACCTAGAGGAGCCCGTATACTACCATTCAACAGTTTAAGCTATTTGATGGAGGAATAATTAGCAAATGAGGTCACGAACGCGGTCGTAATGATAATAACGCGCAGGTATGACGGTGATAATGATGGCAATGATGATGGCGTGGCTGATGACACTGATGATAGCCGTATTGATGATGGTGATGAAAGTGATGATAATAACAGGATAATGACGACGACGATCATAATGATGGCGATCATGATGACGATGATGACGATGACAACGACGACGATGATGATGAGATGATGATGATGGTGATGATGATGACGATAAATACGAACTATGATGACTTTCATTTTTTTCGCAATTTATTTATTTTATAGTTTTCTGAATGCATGCATTTAATGTACCAGTTAAGAAGAAAGGAAAACTCGATGACGTAATTACATAACACTTGAGACCTTATTACACAGAAAAATACAACGTTCGGTGCACTTAGGCTAATAAATGAACAAAGTAAGAACATGTTAAAATATACGGTTAAATAATAATAATGATAAATTAAGTAAGTAAATCAGTGTAAAAAGTCTTCCATCTAACTTGTATATATAGCAATGCCTGCAATTACCACCAAAACGGCCGAATCTTTCCGCTTCAGCAAAAAAATCAAACCAAAACAAACAAACAAACAAAAAAACCGATGTTAGCAGAGAAGGTATCCCGCAATCACCCACGTCTCTCTTTAGGCAAGCGCGATGGTGAAACGGAAAAAAGCACGAAGTTACCTCGGCGGCTATCTTGCAGGCCGGTCGAAACCATATGAGGACCAGTCGTTACAGTAAATCAACGTAACAGTGAGAAATAAAAAAAAAGGAAAAAAACGATCGTCCTAATGATAAATGACCATCTGAACCTCAACTTTCCATTTTAATCGGTTAAATTGGAAAAAGGAGACATTTGAAAACGCTGTATAAAATATTTTCCGTTCACACTTGTCCGCATAAATTTGAAAACGCATCTATTTTGGTCAAAAACGGATAGAATACGTTTAGAAATACCCATTTTGAAAGGCGTTTTCCAAAAGTTCCATTTTCAAATTGTTTTCCGTCCACACTAAAACGCAAAGCCGGCATTTTCAAATCATTCTACTTCCCGAGTTCCGTTTTCTGTGACAATTTATCTGAATCAGTGTAGACGGTTGGCTAAACCGGAGGGGAAAAACAATGCGTTTCCAAATTTATCCGGATTATATAATTAGTGTGGACAGGGCCTAAAAAGTAGTGATCCCCCATTTTGCGCCATTTCTTCAAAAATTTCAATGAAACAGTGTTTCAGTGGTTTCTACCTGCTCAAACTTTATATCAACACTGGGCAGCGATGAACATTTTGCTAAAATTCAAATTCAGGAATTCCTGTACAATAATCAGTAAGAATATTCTTAACGACAATGGCCGCCTAGAACATCAATTGCTAAAAAAGCCCAACTGCGTTTTATTCGATTAAAAGTTTAACAATCCAACAGACAATACCCCTCCCCCCCCCCCCCTTTTTTTTGCCCATTTACATGTTAATTTAGATGGAATCATTAATGACGGAACTGTTAAATTATGGCTTAGCTCAATTAGGAGGACGAAGAAATTTTAGGTCTATAATACAGACTGATTTAGATGTCAAACTCGTCAACAGCTTTTGATGTCAAGTGCCGTTTCCTTTAACCTATCGTACAAGAAATATACGTTTCGAAAAAATAAACCATTACGGTGTTCTAATTAAAGTATTTCTACATCAATATGAACTACAGCTTACAACAAGCCAAAAAGATGCCGATCTAGAGCAATTCAAAAGAAACAAACGAACATTTTGTTAAAAAAAAATACAAATTAGAAAGGAAAAAGAATATACTTGCTCTATGCAACAGACAACAGTAATAGAAAAAGACAATGTGAAAACAGAACGTGTCATTTACATGACACATAAATTACAATCTTTAACGTCAAACCAACATTAATGTGAATTTTTCTAAACAGATGTTTAATCACTCGCGGGTAGGTGGTAAATTCAAGGTAAATTTGTGTTCCTGTACGGCTAGCCAGTTAACACTGGGTATAAAATGTTGAATTTCATTGAACATCAGTAATTCATGCTTCCGGCGCTTAAAGAGACAAGAACAAAAGACTGCTTTCCACTGAGCTAAGGTATGAAAGACCTTTTATATAATTTAGTCGTGTGATACCTTTTATTGTCGTTGGCATGTTACTACTGTCGCTAGCATTCCGGCAATACCAAGCTCCTTTCTCACATACAACTTTGTGAAAATTGTATATTCCGCTTTGGAGTCTTTCTTGAAAAAGCGCCTGTTCGACGCCGAGCAAATTGAAAAGGAGATATATACGAATGAAAAATTTAAACATGTAAAAGCTAAGTTATTATTTTACAGTGCTTGCAACTTTTTGCGACAAACACATTTCGTATGTTGCGCTATCGTTCTGTCGATCAGAAACAAGTTCTTTATTTTGTTTTAATAGTTTTCACGCAAGAGCGAAATCCTCTAACAAAACATCATGCCGGCTGTGTCAAATAGAAGTACGCTGAAATCTCGATTTTTCGAACGTCTCAGGGAAACGAAAATTGACTCGAGAAATCGGGGGGGGGGGGGGAGGTGTAAAATTTGTGTTCGACTGAGGGAAGGGAAATGACGTTGGTTCGAGTTCAAGGTTCGGAGGTTCAAATATCGGTGGTTTAAGAAATTGGAATTCAAATGGCGGCTAACCAACTGACACGTGCTTATTTCAAACCACAAAAGTTTGAAAGGAATTACTCAAAAATGGAGTTAACCTAAACACAACAACTTTCTGTTTCGAGATGAAAACAACGAAATAAAACAATTAGAATAGTTTGTAGTCATGAATTTTTTTCATTTCTCATAAATGAGAGAGCATTTGATCCATTTCCATCTTGTTCGATTCTTTTATTATTTTCTCGTAACATTTTATTAAAATTTTAAATTAGCATAATAGATCAACATTATGTTGAGGTATTCTTCTCCCATGGATTCGAAAGCATATTAAATGTTTATGATGACAGAGGCGAATTAAGTTGAAATGCGAGTAAGGAATTGTTAATGACTATGATGGAATTGGCACAACTGAATAAAAATGTTCACAATACAAACTAAAAGAAGCTAGAACACCGTGGTACTTTAAGGTACTGCATAAAACGAATATCTTCGTTTGGGAAAAAACATAAAAGCGCTCAGTTAAATAAATTGGAAGTGTTTTTCCAAAAAAACGTGTCTGGATCATGCCTAACTTTGTTGGAACTACGGTGTATATATAACAAACCAATGTAGCAATGAACGGCATTTTGAAGGAATACAGTTTAAGAGGTTATTACAATAGACAGTATTGAAAACAGACATAGAGCATAAAATGGGAAACACTCATTAAAACAGTGATGCTACACTGAATAACAGTCTTCAACGCCAAAACGCAACCCTGATGTGAATTTGAAGCAGGTGTTGAGAAGGGGTCAAATTATATGCAAATTTGAGTTTTATCAAGGCTTTAAAAGGAAAACGTCTATCAGAAAATTCGATGTAAAGTGTGTTGGTTACTTTTGTTAATAATCTTATTACGTTCCTATTCGTAGCCATAAATTGGTGGATCTCTTAGAGATCCCCAGAAACGTTGGTGGTTCTGCAAGCTGCAGAACTACTTATCAAGAATCGTTTCCTTTCTACGAAATACACCAGGTTGTTTCTAAGAACTCATTTAGGATGCATAAAGTGCTGAACAGTGCCGGCAGAAGAACATCCCTGGATTTCCGGATATACAAGAAGAGAAGATCTGTTTTGAACAAAACAGGTAATTTTACAGCTGATGAATGATAAGAGTATCATGAGATAGACTACATATTATGTATATATACGAGTAAAGTATGCGTTCAAACCCTGGGAGCCGCATTAGGCTGGTGCTTATCTCTCGTGGCGTGAAGCGACTAGGCGTATTACGAGCTGCCCCTGGATGGGATGCTAGTCCTGCCGCCGGTGCCCATTTATAAACCTGCTCAAGAACACAACACAATGACCTGGCAAGGGCTCAAACAAGACCGCTAGATCCGCAGTCCATTAGGTCACTGTGCTTATTACTAATATATAAAAATTTACTCGATCTTTCCATGTTCACAATATTAAAACAAAAACAAAAACTACTATCGAAACATTCAGACTCTTTTGTTTTATCATGCATGCATACATCAGCCAACAGACATATCTAGTAGATATGTCCGAAATGATGGCAGAGAAGCTCGACGAAATATTGGCCAAGCTGAATAAGCTTGACAGCATCGAAACAACTCTAAATAATCTTTGTTCAAAGATGGCCACAGTGGAAAGTGACGTATCGAAGCTGAAAGACGGCGCACGTGTTACTGATGGTAAACTGGAGAAGATGGATAACGGTTTACAATGGATGAATACAGAAGTCGAAGACTTGAAATTGAAGATAACGCTTCTTGAAACAGCTAAAAAAGATCTACACACGCAGCAACTTTATGCAGAAGCTTATAGCCGAAGGGAAAATTTGAAATTCTTTGGACTAGCTGAGAGAGAAACAAAGAGCAGCTCAAATAGCAGCGAGGTGATCAACACGCGTAATATCCTATTTGAGTTCCTGGAAAAAAGGCTTGGCCTTGAAAACCCAGAAAAAGAAATAGAGTTACAAAGAGTTCATCGCATTGGAAAACCAACTGCTGGAAAAACGCGACCAATTATCGCAAGATTTCTTCGCTTTCAAGATCGTGAGATGGTATTAAAAGCTTCCTTTCGTCTTCAAGATCCGGAGATCAAAGTGCTGGAAGATTATCCGCAAGAGATTATCGAACGCCGACGAAAACAGATGAAAAAGTTAAAGGATGCCAAAAAGAACGGTATGAAAGTCTCATTTAGTAAAGCCGAACCAGATAAACTCTATATAAATGGTAAATTCATTCCAATGTAAAGCTCTGTTTACGTTCGGACGCGTCTTTTAGGTCGCAATTCAAATGGTTTATGAATTATTATTGTTAGCCGCGGGCCAAAGAGCAAAAATTGTAAACATGGGCTAACAAGTATCGAACGGAGTTCTGAATGCTTGATGGAGTTATCTTTATTTCATCTTGCATTCTTCGAGGGGAGCTATGTGTATGTTTATTTATATGTGATTTTTTGTTGCATTTTAGTTAGTTTCAGTTTAGTGAGATGTTTTTTCGCTGAGATCACACAATTGGGCACTATACGAAGAAATTTTCCCTATGTATTGTACTCAAAACAGTCATTAATCTATCTATTATGGATGTTCTTGTTTCTTCAGCCTTCTGTCGTTTATTCAAAATTTAGCTTTCAGATTTGGATCTTATTATTTATGCATGTTTAAAATATGTCAGCTTGTTTAAAAATAATTTCTTTGAATGTAAGGGGAATTAGCAACTTCAAAAAAAGGCGCACTATCTACACGTGGTGTCGCAGAAAGAACGCAGACGTAATTTTTCTACAAGAAACGCACTCAAGTAAAACAACAGAAACACAATGGAAAAATGAATGCGGCGGAACAATGCTTTATCTTGACACGGCAGTCCGCATTCATGTGGGACCGCAATACTTATAAACAACAAGGCCAATTGTACAGTGCTTTCCACAACTCCGGATCGCTCGGGGCGCTTTATTATTTCTAAAATACAAGTCGATGACAAAGTTTGTGTTCTTGTTAATATTTATGCACCAAACAAAGATAAAGATTCGGTCCAATTCTTTAACAAATTGCACACCTTGCTTCAAACTGAAAATTTAGATTCTGAGGAGAATATTATTTTAGGCGGTGATTTCAATTGTCCTTTAAACCCAACTCTAGATAAACGAGGGGGCATTATGATACCAAGAAAATCGGTCGTGAGTAGCATAGAATGTTTGCAAAATGAACTCGATCTGATTGATATCTGGAGAGTGCAAAATCCTCAGACAAAAAGCTTCACTTGGAGTCAAAACTCACCGACAGTACTGTGTCGTCTAGATTTCTGGCTCATCTCTAACAATCTTTGTGATTTTGTCAATTCCACTGACATTATACCTGCGACACGAACTGACCATGCGGCAATAAGTTTAATTCTCGGTAAAGTTGGAGAGGTAAAAGGACCTGGAATGTGGAAAATGAATGTCACACTTTTAGATGACGAAGAATATCTGAATTACCTAAGTGTTAATATTCCAAAATGGAAATCAGAGAGCGAAAAAGAATTATCAAACAAACGCTCGGTTTGGGATTGGATCAAATACAACATCAGAAAACACAATATTAAGTACTCTAAAGACAAAGCTAAACAGAGAATCGACAAGGAAAGAATAATTCAACAGGAATACAAAGAAGCAACTAGGCAGTTTGAAAATGATCCAAGTGATTCGAACAGATGTTGTCTGAATGAGATTAAAGAAAAACTGGAATTATTGTATGAAGAGAAAACAAAAGGAATAATTGTACGAGCAAGAGCTCGCTGGCATTAGCACGGAGAAAGAAGTACTAAATACTTTTTAAATTTAGAGAAAAGAAATCACGTCAAAAAACATATTAGAAAGCTGCTAATTAGCGGCGCGATTACAACGGATCCTTACTGTATACTTACCGAACAGACAAATTTTTATCACAACTTATACAAAACAAGTTCGACAGACACCGATTCTATCAAGTCGTTTTTAGATAATTTAAACATACCTCAATTGTCTGAAGATCAAAAGCAATCATGTGAAGGCCAAATTACAATTGACGAATGCAAACGGATGTTAGAAACTTTTCAAAACAACAAGTCCCCTGGAAATGATGGAATACCAATCGAATTCTATAAAAGCTGTTGGAATCTTATTTGTGAACCGTTCATTAATTGCGTAAATGAGTCCTTTGAAAATGAAGAAATGTCCAACTCCCAAAAGCAAGCTGTTATTACTTTAATAGAAAAACAAGGAAAAGATCGCACGTTAATGGAAAATTGGAGACCCATCTCGCTTGTCAATGTCAATGCCAAAATAATATCGAAAGTAATTGCTTCTAGACTTAAAGAGGTCCTACCTCACATTATTCACTGCAATCAAACCGGTTACGTTAAAGATCGTTATATTGGTGAGACGGTAAGATCGATTCTTGACATCATGGATTTCACGGAAAGAGAAAATATACCTGGTCTGTTGATATTCATAGATTTTCGAAAAGCTTTTGATACTTTAGAATGGAACTTTTTGTTTAAATGCCTGGATGCTTTTAATTTTGGCCCTGAATTCAAGCGTTGGATTAGTACTTTTTATAAAAATATTCAAAGTTGTGTGATAAATAATGGAATGTCATCAGAATACTTTAATCTTACACGTGGAGTCAGGCAAGGTGATCCTTTGTCTCCATATCTCTTCCTTCTAGCTGTCGAGAGTTTAGCGATTGCCGTTAGGGAAAACGAAGAAATAAAAGGAATTGCAATTGAACGACAAGAAACTAAACTTTTACAATATGCCGACGATACAACTGCTGTTCTTTCTGACA
Organism: Oculina patagonica; assembly: GCF_052425735.1. Lineage (NCBI taxonomy): Eukaryota > Metazoa > Cnidaria > Anthozoa > Scleractinia > Oculinidae > Oculina > Oculina patagonica. Next base: position 29,745,151 of record NC_135759.1, on the reverse strand, counting down.
TAGAGTCAGCCCACAAACTTTTTCAGTTATTGGACAAATTTAGAAAACTCTCAGGTTTAAGGTCAATAGTTCAAAGACAGAGGGACTGTGGTTAGGCTCTTTGAAAGGAAATGAAATGAAACCGCTTGGAATCAAATGGCCGCAAGATCCTATAAAAGCACTCGGGATCTTCTTCACATACGATAAAAAACTGCTCTTTTTAAAGAACTTCTCAGAAAAACTCGACAAGATAAAAAAATTGATCAATATCTGGTCTTCTAGAGGTTTATCTCTCTATGGGAAGGTTACTATCATCAAAACTTTGCTCCTACCGAAGGTTGTTTACATATCCTCTTTGTTACCTACCCCTGAAAATGTAATTAAGGAACTAAACCAATTGATATACAAATTTTTATGGAAGGGTAAAGACAAAGTAACCAGGGTATCTGCGATAAATAACTATGAGGAAGGAGGAATCAAAATGGTTGATATTGAAAGCACGATCAAATCTCTCCGCCTCTCCTGGATGAAAAGAATCTTTAATGATAATTCCGGCACATGGAAGAAATATTTAGAATATCTTCTAACGAAGGAAGGTGGCTTCTATCTTTTCAATTGCAACTATAACATTAAAGATTTAACTATAAATTCTCAATTCTATAGAGAACTATTGAAGTGGTGGTCTGAATTTCGCACAGAAAATGCAGCTGACACCAATTGGAAAAACTTAATTTGGAATAACCATTAAATAAGAATAAACAACAAACCAGTTTTCTATAAAAGGTACTTTAATTATGGAATTCGGACCGTGGAAGATCTGCGCTTTGATCTTGACAATATTGATTCCTATGAATTACTTGCGAAACATATAGAGAAGACGAACTTTCTGGAATGGACTGGTCTACGCCATTCTGTACCGCCCAATTTAAGAAATACCAATTTTGTTCCAGATTACGCAGAACTGAATCCATCTTTTAAGATTGACGGCTGCCTTTTCGATGTTACTAAAAAGAAATCAAAGGATTACTACTCTCTTTTTGTCCGTAAAAAGGCACGCTTTCCTAATATTGCACAAAAACTTAAGTGTGAATTTAATTTATCCGATAAAGCATTGAAAAAAGCATTTTTTCTTCCTCATTCAGTTGCTTTTGAGCCATATGTCAAGGCCTTTCAGTTTAAGGTATTAAACTCGATACTTTATACAAATTCAAAATTACATAAAATCGGTTACATTGAAGATGATCTGTGTTCTTTCTGCAAACGGGAATCAGAGACAATACAACATTTCTTTTTTGACTGTTCCTACTCAATTTCCTTTTGGAAGGATTTTGAATCATATTACTTAACTTTGACAAAGCAACAAATACATCTCAATTTGAAAGATGTTGTAGTCGGTGTTCTAACTCCGGAACGTCCCTTACTAAATTATCTATTACTTGTAGGAAAAATTTACTTATGGGGTTGCAGAAGAAACAATGAACTTCCGAATATAAGAGGTTATAAATTAAAAGTAGCATTAAAGTATGAAACAGAGAAATACATTTGTACTAAAAATAATACATTAGATTTATTGAAGAAGAAATGGGAAATGTAATTGCTAAGTTGTTAACTTAGATATACATTGTATAAGGCTCAAACAGGTGTAACTTTGCTATGTAATTCTTGTATGTAATTGTGTGATTGTGCGATGAGTGAGCGAGCGAGTGGGTAAGTAGGTTTAAGGTTTTAATGTAAAAACTCGTAATGTTGTTAAGTATTGTTAGTGGTATAAGTAGTAGCTTGTATTGTAAATAGTGTATGTAACTATGTGTTATGCAAATAAAAATTATTAAAAAAAAAAAAAAAAATACATCAGCCAACAAAGTCGCCTGACATGTTGGAAGCGAAACTGAACCAAACCCAACTGTGCTTATTACTAATATATAAAAATTTACTCGATCTTTCCATGTTCACAATATTAAAACAAAAACAAAAACTACTATTGAAACATTCAGATTCGTTTGTTTTATCATGCATGCATACATCAGCCAACAAAGTCGCCTGACATGTTGGAAGCGAAACTGAACCAAACCCAACTACTTGTCAATTAGGAAACTCAATGGCTTGAGTGCTTCCGATATGACCGAGTAATGTAGAAATTATTTTAACTCACGTTTTATACACTCTTTTTTATAATAAGAACCTTTTTTATCGAGGTTGAAAAGAGGCTGAAATTTAAAAGCATCCTAAGAACGTACCCAAGGCTGAAATTTGGTTAAGAACGAATTTTAATTTTTCCTATTTGTTGTTAGTGACAAATATATGCACGACATGAATACATCTTTATTCAATCCTGATCTGAAACCAACATTGTCATCACTCATTGGTGACGTAAACATGTACATTTTGGTTAGGAATGAATTTAATGCAATACCACCCAGGTTTTTTAAAAAACTAAAAACTAAGAACATTTTAAGAACATCCAGCCTCGGCCGAAAATTAGACGTTCATATATATAAAAAAAGGGAATTTGTAGCCAACCACAAACAGTTAATATTGAATTTGTCCAATAATTACGTCTTTTTTATCAAAGCTTTACTGCATGGCTATATATATGTAAATACGCTCGGAAGCAGTTTTCTGATGGGTCTGCAATGGTGTTTTAACAACGACGTTGTTTTGATGAGGAAGACCGTTTCTATTTATACAAACCACGACGTGTCTTATTCTCGCGCGCCTTTGCCCTCAGAAAATTATTGCACACTTAAATTCCGCAAACTTGTTCCAAATTCTGAGTCGATTAAAACCACGAGGGTGTAGTATGTTTTCAGCATGATTGGTGTATTAAACATAAAACATTGATTTGAAGTCATAAATTGGCATTTTAATTTGTAACTTTCGGCAAAAATGCAAGAATTGATCGTTACATTGCGCCTGCGTACACACTTTGTTTTGGAAATCATTACCGCGTCACGTGCTCAATTTTATGCAGTCATAGTAAAGTCACTTTTGTCCAGAAATCACGCAATTACGGTTTTTACAAATTGTACGATTTTTCGTTACTGCGCTTTGCGGATTTTACAAAAAGTTTCGCCCTTTGTTATGTTCACAACAACACATCAGCAAAGCGGCGCTGCGGATTTTACAAAATTTGCGAAAATTGCGGATTTAACAAATTTAACGATTTTCACGATTTTTCGTTACTGCGCTTTGCGGTTTTTACAAAACGTTTCGCCCTTTGTTATGTTCACAACAACACATCAGCAAAGCGGCGCTGCGGATTTTACAAAATTTGCGAAAATTGCGGATTTTACAAATTTAACGATTTTAACGATTTTTCGTTACTGCGCTTTGCGGTTTTTACAAAAAGTTTCGCCCTTTGTTATATTCATAACAACAGATCAGCAAAGCGGCGCTGCGGATTTTACAAAATTTGCGAAACTGCGGGTTTTACTTATTCGCGTAGATGGAAAGCGCTTGTTATGAAAGGAAACGCAACGTAACTTTACACCGTCCCGTGTGGCCAACCAATACATCCATGTATACCTCGTTCTATAAACGCTTGTGGGAAATTACACGCTCTATTTCTTGTTGTATTCCATGTATACCTCGTTCTATAAACGCTTGTGGGAAATTGCACGCTCTTCGTTGCCGCGCTTTACAAATATGCGATCGCGTAGATGGAAAGCGTTTATTATGAAAGGAAGTGTAACGAAACTTTACAAGTCCCGTGTGGACCTGCTACGCAGGCTATTACCGCGACTCAATCCATGCAAGACTCAAGACATGCAGTATAAAAACTTTGCCGCGAAGGTCAACTGCATGATCGCGCCGCGATCGCCCTGTTGCGTCTAGTTTGAGCATCATATCACGTTAAAGACTGTACCATCGCAAACCTTTTAGTCTATCTGGAAAAAGTCTAAATTTAAACATAATGAAAGCATTTTTTTGTCTCAGGTGATGATGATGTTGGTGAGGCCGAGCAAGAAATCAAGGAAGGTTTGTTGAACCTGTTAGTAGTCCGAATTTGTTTTTAAATCAAGGGTGATTTTATTCTGATTTGATCGTGAAGACCTTCAGCGAAGGAGGAAAACAATCCTTGTTTCTTCGATTCCAGTTTCCAATATTTCTACAGGGTTGTTGTGCTGTTACACCTTGCGTATAATGAAACATTTTCAAACTTCTAATAAATTAGTGTTAAGAGTTAACGAATTAAAAAAAACTATCTTAGGATTGACTTTCTTGTACCACCCTAAGCTTTTCTTCATCGAGTAACATTGCATTGTTTCCTATTTTCAGAGGAAAAGGCGCTAAAGAACCTTATAAAAAGCGACGAGAGTCCCACAGGCGTGCACTCGAATGTCGATAACATCAAAAATATTGTGACTGCCAAAAATCTGTGTTCTTGTAGAGATCCTATAACAATGGCTTTCAAGGTAAGAACACTTTCAATTCCGAAGTGGTTAAAATAGTTAATCGCGTCAATGGCTACCAAGCACTATAGGGTCCTAAAGGGTTTAGGGATAGAGAACTCCGGCCTAAAATATACAGGGTTATGGTGATCCAAGACGAAGTAACTAACACTCCAGATTAAGAATATTGCATTATGACAGGGCTTAAGAACCGAACACCACCGCTTAAAAAAAAAAACTCCAAGGCTCAATGGGCTCCAGAGATCCTTGTTTGGACCACAAAGCACCAACATGGCTTAGTTGAATTTTAAGACAAGATGAGGTCCCATAGAAAACTGAGTAAAATCTGCCTTTTTAATGTTAAACTAATTCTGATTTTGTATCAACTAATCTAAGGTTAACTGTACGCTGCGGAGGTTAGCTGATACTTACACAGAGAACACCGAGTTTCTAAACAAGCTTGCAGACAAGACTGAAGACTTTGCTGTACAGCTCATTGATCAAGTTACCGCTAGCGAGCAGTTGGTTATAAAAGACATACCTGAGAATGTTGATCGCTGCGCTTCAATGCTAAGTGGAATCACTGATAAGGCAATTATTCATTCACAAAAGAAAGTAGGTATCTCCTTGAAAGACGTCGATTTCATATAGATAGAGCCCGCTAAAACACTGTTATCTGTTACCTGTCCACTCAAAAGGACTCCACACTCTATCTCCATGCTGCTCTGTCGATCTGTCGACGGCTGTGGCCCGTACCGTATCCCACACGTTCTCCAACCGCCAGCCTGTTTCTTCTTCTCGAAGTTTCGTCTCCATACAGTCTCCATGTGGTCTGCGGCCTTGCGCGTTTCTTATCCCCTCAGGGGCCCAGGTCATGGCTGTCATTTGTTTGATGATTCAGATTTATTATTTCCCACTATTTACAAATATTTTTCACTATCACACACTATTTTCAGAAAATTCATTAATTAAAATAAGGAAAATATAACAATAATAAAGCCAAAATAAAATCTGCTCAGTGACCAAAGAAGCATATTCTATCGTGCTGGTCACTGACACGTTCAAAAAAAAAACAGACAAGACACATCAATTAATAGAAACAATAGAAAAAAGGAAGTAAAATGTGAATAACAAAAGTATGCAAAATAAACAAGTTAAGGGATGAATAAATCATCATTAAGCTATATACAGAATACAAAGATGACACTATCTGTTTTTCTAACGACTTAAACATTCGGTCGAGGGTCGATAATGGGAAATGTTTCAATGTACACTAGTGTCTCAAGCAAGCTAAGAACAACTTTATTGGGTTAATCTGTTTTTATTAGCATATGCAATCTGGACGCGACTTTGTTTCTTAACAGCCATTCCTTTATATTTTCCTTATAGTCAGATTCAGAAATGATGCTTATGTTTTTTCTTTCCTTGCAGTTTGTTGCACATCCATTATTGTACAAGAGGCTCAAAATGAGATGGAATCTTGGATTGCCTGACGCTTTGAAGCCTCGTGGAAAGTTTCGTGGCCTTCTGTATTTGATGATTCTGATAGATACGATCTTGACTCCATTTCTACTTCCAATCATTGGATATGCTTTCCACAAGGACCAAAACAAGGTACAGGGTGTATACTGTCTTTTATCGTGAATTTCAACAGTGTTTCAACTATATTTCGTTTTGAAATAAATTTGTCTTTTCTCTTAAACATTACAGGCACGTCTGCGCTCGGTCGCTAATATTCAAGAGCAAACGCAAGCAAGTGGGAAACAATCACGGCTGGACATCTTAGGTACAAAACAGAAACAAACTAACCAAAATTTTCAGGAACGACCGCCTGGCTGCACATTACAGCTGGTTAGCTGGCTGGCTGGCTGGCTGGTTGGCTGACCGACCGACCGACCGACCGACCGACCGACCGACCGACCGACCGACCGACCGACCGACCGACCGACCGACCGACCGACCGACCGACCGACCGACAGACAGACAGGCCGGCCCACCAACCGATCGCCTGACTGACTGACTGACTGACTGACTGACTGACTGAATGACTGACTGACTTAATGAATGACCGACCAAACGACCCACCGACTAGCCTGCGTAGCAGGCGCCTGTGAAGTTTTTTTAGCTTTTCCCATACGCCCGCTCGAAAGTACGACAGCTGCTACGCAGGCTACCCACCGACCCACCGATGGAACGATCGACCGATTGGCTAGTTGACTGACTGACTGACTGACTGACTTGCTTGCTTGTAATCATTTTTAACTTATTAGAATTTTAAAAACATAATTGTGTCATTTTAACTATCTATCTATATATCTATTTTTATAATATTAGTATTTTATATTTTATATCTATTTATCTATTTATATAATATTAGTGTTTTTATATTTTATATTTTATATCTATTTATATAATATTAGTATTTTTATATTTTATATTTGTATATTTATTTTAGAGTCCCCAATTAGCTCTTAAGGAGGCTCGATGTAGTTTTTTTAGCCGAAGGGTGGTTGTTTTAAAAATTAAAATTATCTAGGAAGCCAATGTTCGATTTTTGCCAAAATACACCATAATGATCAAATAGGAGCAAATTTTAATTTTTTACCCGTCACTTAGTCACAAAGGTTACCATAGCAACGATTGACGTTTTTTTTTGTTCTCAAACAAGCTTGATTTTCTCGAAAACTAGATTGACTCTTGGTGTTTATTTTTTGATATGTTAAAGTTTAGTACATTGACTAACTGTTGACGAAATTTTAGAAAAATCTGTAAGAGCGTTTTCAAGTAAATCAAGAATGAAATTTTCAGAAAAACACCGTTTTAATTTCAAATAGGCGCTTTTAAAATTGTTTCGTATTATTTGAGCACAGTTACTCTCACTGAAATATAAATACTTACACCATCAAATTAAAATATATCGACTGCCGATTGTAGGAAATTATAAGAAAATACAAAAAACTTCATTCTTGATTTACTCTAAAACGCTCTTACAGATTTTCCTAAAATTTTGTGTACAGGTAGTCAATCTACTATACTTGAACATATAAAAAAAATGAATACCAAGAGTCAATCTAGATTTCGAGAAATTCAAGCTTGTTTGAGAACAAAAGAAAACGTCAATGGTTGCTATGGTAACCTTTGTGATAAAGTGACGGGTAAAAAATTAAAATTTGGTCATATTTGATCATTATGGTGTATTTTGGCAAAAATCGAACATTGGCTTCCTAGATAATTTTAATTTTCAAAACAACCATCCTTCGGCTAAAAAAAACTACATCGAGCCTCCTTAAGCTAAATATCATTGACACATACATAAAGTTTATGTATGTATGTATTTATGTATGTTGCTTGCTTGCTTGCTTGCTTGATTGATTGATTGATTGCTTTTGTATTCAACAGAATGTTACCTGGATTACCTGACTACTCCTTTTGTCTTATTTATGAAAGACAAACTCAGTCAAGTGGTCTTCATTGCACTTCACTGCCGTGTTTGCATCTTGGCTTCTTCTGTTGAACCAGTGATCGAAGAATACTTGATATTCATTTTCTTCTGTGGCTTGGTCCTTAGCGAGTACCAGCAATACAAACGTTCGCCAAATAAATACTTCAAGTAAGATGCCGTTTTTATGCTCAATATTGATTTGGATATACCTTAATTGTTATTATATTTTGTTACAATTTGTCATCGTAAATAAGGGCTACTGTTTAAACATTATCCTCGAAATCACTCAAAAATTAAAGCCACCATAAGTGTATTCCAAACAGGCCCACTGAAAATGATCCACTTGAGTGCGCGTATCGTCATGTGTGCTTTTTATACTTTTGTAAAGACATAGCTTTCTCAGTGTAAAACAACGTTTTCAAGCAAAACACAGTAATCTACTTTCAGAATGCATCATTTGTACAAAGAGAATTGTTATCTTAACATCTTACTTTTTTAAACTAAAACGAGCTCACTTTAGTACTCATCTTTCTTTTCTTGACTAATAATTCTGACATGATTTACTTTTAATTGTGACTTGATGCTTCTTTAAAGGGACATGTGGAATTACATAGATGTCCTAACCCTTGTCATTTACATCGTGATCGTCTTCCTGCGAGTAGTGACCATCGCCCGTGGTGGTGAACCTTACCACAATGGTTTGCTGCAAGTCACCAACCACCTTTACGGTATCAACACAATGCTACTGGCCCTGCGCTTCTCCAGTTTCTTATCACTTAACGCAGTTGTCGGTCCATTGCAACTGGCATTGTTTCGGATGTTTATTGACTTGCTCATCATTCTCATACAGTTTGGTTTCGTCATCGGTGCATTCTCATTGGCCATTACAAAGATTTACATAGCAGAGATGTCATACTTGATTCCAACTCACAACCATACAGGAGACGGGGCAGAATATCATTCGTGAGTTTTTGATTGTTTTTCTATTTTGCCTTAGCGTAAGCCTTTGTTAGGCTTCTGAAACGTACGGACAAACAGACGCAGATATGTTTATCTGGTCTTTGTACGCACTGGAATTATAATAGCGACCTTTAGATCGGAGCGCAATTATATATATATATATATATATATATGCAAGTACGATATTGAGTAAAAGTAATACTTTCAAAACCTGGTGTTTATGATTTCCATTATCACGTTTCGTGCACACTTCTCTCTTACCAACTGGTCAGCAACTTGGAAGAGTAAGGATTTTAGTAACGTAATTGGATTGAAATTTGAAAGCTGTACTCGTACTAGTATTGCTATCTAATGACCCTTTTTGGAGAAATTTTGTCGAAACTATCAGTTTTAAAGCAGAACTTTGGTACGCTTCAGGTTTATGCAAAAGTATGCCAACTGGATATTATAGCCACTTATAGGACGTTTCAGGGGCTTAATCGACATCATTCATCGCTGTTATATTTACCTCGTCACTGCTACAAACTGGTAATATTTCCCGATTGTGCTATCGCGCCCGGTCAATAAGGAGTCTTTTGTGTTATACAGTGGAATCCCCCCGGGGGGTACTCCCATACATTTCGGATAGGGGTTTGCCACCAAGGTTCTTTAACCCTGACCCTATTTAAGGATAAAGAAAGCGAAAATTGATACCCTTTTTAAGGCCCAAAACCGAAAAATGACACCCTATTCATGGGGGAGGAGAAGCGTTCCGTGACGACCCAAATAACGGCTAACCGCGCACGGCAAGACACAAATCTTTACAAAATCGCTTTACTAACACCTGAACAGAAAATTCAGTTTTAAGAAACCTTTTTTTTCGTTTACCTGGGCGTTTATTTTAGCTAATAGAATTTAGGTACCCTATCTAAGGATCACACCGGGAACACATTGCCAAAAGGAGCAAAAATGATACCCTATTTAAGGACCGAGAACCTCAAAAACCATACCCTATCGGGCGGCACATACCTATATGGGCCACATATGGGAGTACCCCCCCGGGGGAATCCCGCTCTCCTAGTCCCTCGATTTCTCGAGCGTAGCTCCCGATACCTCAAACCAAATTTGTTTTCTTGGATTCAGTTGAACACCCACAATTTCTTGAGCTCCCGATCTCTCGGACCAATATCCGTTTATTTTGGAGGCTCGAAAAGGATTTCACTGTATTATGCAAAAATGCTACCCGGCATGGTCTACCATTGTCAAGCACTTTTCGCCTTACTATATATAAGTTTTGTTTCCGATAATAACACATTTGCTGTCATTTTGTTTTCAATAAGGTATTGCGAACATGGGGCATTCAAGTGGTAAGTACCAAAAAATACCAGGACACACATGCCGTTTTATATTCAGTAAGCGGGAGAACAAGTGCTAGTTGAAGATGACAACCCATTCCCGGGAATTCACTGAGATCGCGGGGGTGCCAGGGCTCCAGTCTACGACGCGACGTGACATATTGTCACTGGACGTCAATGTTTTAGTAAAAGGATCGTTACAAATAGAAAAATTTAAAATAAAATACTAAACAATGATTGGCTCTAAGAACTAATTAACAAGTGTCAATGACGTGTTTCGTCACGTCTGTTTATACCAAGAGGATGTAAAGTTTTTTCTTTGGTAGTTGAATGGGCTTCACGAGCCTTCCTAACTGAGTCACGTTTGATATTCATTTCTGAAATGATAATTTAGCAGCTGATACAAATGAGGGAATTTAACTTCTTCCTTTTTTGCGGGACACTTACTTAGCTTTTCCAAGACGTCCATGCACCTCATCTGGTCTGTGTTTGGTCTAACGAGCTTGGATGAGATGCACTCTCGTACCAGTTCTGCCTCCAATGTTGCTTTGGTTTTGTACTTGGCATTTCTCATTTTGTCTGTTATCATGCTGATCAACATGCTCGTAGCTTTACTGACAAACACGTATGACAACGTCAAGGTGATATATAATAGGCCCTTGCAGCCAGCGATCACATGGCACAAAGTAACACCTTGCTGGAGGGCAAGCTACGCGCTAGGACTTCCAAAACAAAACGACTTCAATCGTTCATGCCTGACTTTTTTCTGTTTTGAATGTCCCAGAAACGGGTTAGAAAGTAAACATTTAGTCATTTTTTGACACTTTTAAAGAAATGGGCATGATTTTTGACCGATTTCATGCCATTTCTTTGCCCAAGTCGTGAACTTAGTGACCAAAAGCTCTTTTGAGGCGTACGTGGCATGATTACATGCCACGTGAAGAGTAATTCCCGTTTATTTTGAAAAAACTGAAGCAAGTTTTTACGACCTCTTGGCATTCCACTGGAAATACACTACTTATAACCGATGATTCCTTCTACTTGGGCATGGAGCGTCTTATTTCATGCCAGTTGTTCAAGAAAACGTTCCAAGATAGTTTTTTTATCCGGGTTACTGGTAAAAACGTCTCTTACAGCATGCGTGTAAAATTCTCATGCCATTCTTGCACGATTTTTGCGCGGCCCCCTTTATCTAGTGACCGAGGAAAGTCTGGGTACGATTTTCAGGCGCTTAGAAAATCTGTCATGCCCAGCATGAAAACGGCTCATTTCCGGTTTATGCCCAGCATGAACCGGAAATGAATCGTTGTCCGAATCCAAGACAGGAAAAATAAAGCCCCAGGGCATGACGCAAAATTTTTCATGCCCTAACAATGAGTTTTTCTTTTACTGAATATTTGCCATCAAAAAACATGCCCAGAGCACGCAAAATGACTGTGTACACAAAAAATGTCCAGCAAACTCCTTATTTTGACGAGCAGGGCATGGAGAAGAAATTTTCATGCCGACAATACCAATTTCCCAATTTTTTTATGAATGTTTACTTTCCAACCCGTTCAGAGCGGAGCTTGCCTCCAGCGAGGTGTAACTCTGTACCATGCGATCGTTAGCTGCATAAGGCCCACTCAATAGCATAATGATAATTTACTATGAGTAAAGTACCCCTTTTCTGATGCCTCTTGTACAACTAAAACGCGGAAAACCCTTACGATCGTGTTAAGATGATTACCAATATTAGCAACTGCAGATAAAAAGCGTAACCCGATGACAAGTGCAGGACAAAAGTCAAAAAGGTATTTTCATACCTTGGAAAAACCAAATGTCTTTCGGTTTCAGTGCAGACAAGGTTGTGATAGCTCCTTTACATTATTGAATACTAAATAAAGGGGGTCACCGAAATTTCTATTGAGAGTTAACTGCTGTGGTAACCAAAGAATGGGAATTAGCTTGATTTCGTACTTTTATCACGAATTGATATAGGATGGTAGTATCAGTCCATCAAAGCACAAGATAGTGCTAAAGAAAGCTGTTTTATCCTTGCAGGAAGTAATTAAATTTTAACTTTGTTCCTGTTCACTATAGTGTGATACTTCAAATCAGATTATTCTGTATTTAGTCTTAGTTTAAAGACTTTTAACGATTCGAGCAAATAACTTTATAGCCAGTGCTGCAATATTGAACTTCCGCATAAACTACTCAACAATACAAAGTAAATAAATCTTTTCACTTACTTTTTTAGCACAATTCAGAAGTCGAGTGGAAATTTTCACGTGCTGTGATTGAAAATCAGTACCGGAATCTACATTCCATCGTTGTACCGTTCAACCTGCTGTCTGTTCCAGTGGCATTGTGTTACTTCAAAGTTAAAGGCAATCCTCGTGTAGAGGTAAACTACATTTTTCTAACAGACAAAGCTACATTTACAAAGACTTTTACTTTTATCTTCTTGAGCAGCAATTATGCGTGTATGTTGAATTATCCGAATTTTAACGTAAATTATCAGGGCTGGCCTAAAGGAAAATCTTATCGAGGAAATATCAGTAAAAGAAACACTTCTGTCATATTTTCTTACTGGTACTGCAATCTCTTACAGGACCATGAAAAAATAAATATATAAATTTAAGATTTTTGACGAGGCAAGTGCTTCGGTTCGCCTACATGTTACAAGCTACGGCCCTGATTACAGTCAAAAACCCGCGAGTAAGAACCCATTGTTTTTTAGATTAGCCTAAACAGGTTCTTACATAAAGGGTTATTAACACAAATGTAGGCTAATTAGGTTCTTAATAGGTTCTTAATTTCTGAAGAAAAAATTTCAATGTTGTTAAGTAGAGATTTTAGTGCTATTCGGACTTTTACTTGTATAAAATTTGCATTTCGATGCATTACATTGTCTGTTACCTGTTACCTATCTTCTTCGTGCCATGTGGCACATAATTATAAGGCCTCAACACAATTCCGCATTACATTGCATCTGGAATATTTTATCAAAAGTAAACATATTTAATCAATTTTAGAAAATAAGAACCTGTTGTCAAATTTAAGGCTTAATAGGTTCTTATTTTTCAATTTTTCAATAGTCGTTTAATGTGTCATACACTTAGCAATAAGGTGTGACAGCTAGTTTACAGGTATTGCGCCTAAATTAGTTAAGAAAAAAATAAAAATAATGATAATAAGTGAATAAATAAATAAAACTATATAAGTCAGGATGATGAGATAAAATCTAAAGAAATTATTATATATCTGTCCTGATTTAAGAAAACAAGGCCCCCGGAACTGCCTGGGGCCAGCCACTCTCTTAGCCGTCCCCTCCCTTCCCCCTGTGGATTTCAGAGAGCCCAGGGGCACTGCTAGGAAGCCTTCCCATGCCCGGTCACAGCTGAGCTCTCAGTGATCTCAAGGCTTCTGAGCCAGCCCCCCAAAAACCAAAAGCCAGGAGCAGTCCTGACCACATTTCAAAGCAAAGTCTTTGCAGAAAACAAGCCAAAAACCTGACTTTAGCCACCCCCGCAGCCGGATTGCAATTCAACAGCTGACCCAGGGCTCCCTAGGGTTGTTAGGTCAGGGCCCCAGCTTGCTGCCCACGGGGTCGGTGACGTTGCCCCCCCCCCCCCTCAAATTTCTCGGGCCGCAATGGCTTGAAGGCCGACCGAGTCGGCCTTCAAGCACGGATCCCGGAGTCCACGTTTTGTCAAATCCAGACAGATATACAATATGCTGTACAATAAATGAGTCGATACTACTAAAATTAGGTTAAAAGGCGGTGGTGTTGACCCTTGGCTGTTTCAGGATGTCGGTTCCTCTCAGATCGTATCTGACGTCTCAAAAATCCAATAACTTTTTAATGCTTTTTAATGCTCTTGGGAGCGTGGTCATTAAAATGGTATCTAATTTGCAAATTTTAGCCTAACAGGTTCTTAAATGTTAGGTTCTTACTCGCGGATTTTTACTGTATTATACGTTATTTATTTTCGCACATTTCAAAACGACCTAATTTCGGTAAGCAAAAAGATGTAAATTTGACATAACTTTTCCCCACTGAGCGACTCAGACCTAAAAGGCCAAAATTGGAACACCACAACAAACCTGCAGCTGGAAGGTCACAAATAGGACCCTATCCAGCGCCACATACCCGTATAGGGGGGTTTGAAACCATAGCAAGATTGCGAGACTCTACTTAGTTCAATTACAAGATAAGGTGTGACTTGGTAAGCACGATAGAAATCTTTCCTAGAAATGGAAAGAAGTTATAAATGTCAAGTACAAAACTTCCTAATTTATTATTGTTAAATTTTTACAATGACAGGACGCAAAAGTCCGTCGGAAACAATACAAGAATTTTTACCGGGAATGCTTGTTTCCACTACTCACGGAACGCTATCTCAAGAAATACGGTGGATCACTTCATCATTTGTCAGGTGGGTCTTCTTCTTCTTGAAAGCTTTGACAAATCTGTAACACATCAGTATTGTCCATGTCGAAAGACGGACTAACTGGGCTGTTTTCCCACTCTACAATGAAAAACAACATGCTTAGTTAATTGGCTAGACTCCGCAGCCGTTGGAATGGCTTCACAGGAGACTATAAATTGGCCTTTTCTCGAAAAAGTACGGATTCGGGGGCAATTGAATTCGATGTTATTTCAGTTTGCGATTGACTCAGATTGCACTATGATATGATTAATATCGACTTTTATCCAAGGTAGCAGTGGATATATGGAGCTTTGTGCTTTACTGAATGAAAAAACCTAAACCCCCCCCAAAATAGTCTACAAACCTTGAGTGAAACCTGTGAAACTTGCAAAGACAACCGTTCATATTTTTTTGCACAAATTTTAAAATTTTGGACTTTCTCAATAATTTTACAAATTTAACGTTGTTTCATTTTTATGCATTTATTGATTACATACGCTTTGTTTCAGTTGAGGATAAGATCGACCTAATAATTGACAAGATGAATATCCTGCAATATGTTGGGAGGGATGTAGCTTTACAGGTCAGGTCTCAATATTATATACTTCTTTCCAACGCACAGTACTATATTAAGCTACAAGAAACAATGATTCAAATAGTAATTTTGTTTTTGTTAATATGGCGGGTAATAGACTTTCCTGTAAAGAGTGAGCAGGATTTCTTAAAATAGAACAACGCAGACAATAAACATTTAAATATACTATATTGATTTGCTGTATCAGTAAAGTAAGAGTAGTAAAATACCTTTATTTATACACGGCTGTGTTCTATATATGAAACAAAATATCTTCACTCGATAATAGTAAATTTAGTTATACATGAAATTAAGGAGATTAGTCAGGAAGACTCACAAGTACTTGAAATGTTCTGAAGTATTTGTGAGAATCAACAATATTGAATTTTAAAAGCTCGCGATTAACACCATCTATTTTTTCTTGTTTTGTTTTGTTTTCTCTTCTGTTTTGTTTGTCTTGTCCAATACAGGATGAATACAAGTTGAAAGCCTCTGAAGACCTGACCAACGATAGCCCTTCGGTCCTTGTAGAGTTTGCGTCTGCTGTCTAGTTCCATGGCTACGTGGTGTACATGGCAGATTATATCTAATTAATAACCACAACATTTGTTAGTTGTCGAAATTAGCTCAGTGTGCCACTATGTTTCATGTTTCGTCTCTCATTTTCTTAGGTTCTTATATTGTATATATTGTTTTTCAGGCCTCTTTATTCCAATTGCTTAAATTGGAAATTCACTGCGATGATCATTTATCACTTTCATATCCATCCGCAGTTCATATATGAATCATTTCATATACATTACATCATTGTATTTACCACCGACTGAGCTTATTGCCTCAGCCAATCACGAAGAAAGCGCATATTTGCCTTAAAACCTGAAGCACTGCAAAACAATGCCATTGGTGTCCCCTTTGAAAAAAATACATGTTGTTCCTATGTTGGCAACAAGACTTTAAACGAAAACAAAGTTGGTTTGTTACCAATGTTATATGCCAGTGAATTCGGACAAACTGGTGGTGTATAATCATTGCGTAGAAAAGCAGTTTAATTGTGCCGAATCATCTACTTGCAGGATATAGCGCAATGCGCTTAGGGTGATTGGTTTCTATTTCTATTCCAAGGTATGAACAAGTGGTTTATACGAATTTGAAAGTGTTACTTAATGTTTATTATTAATGGAAATTCGGTCTGTAATCTTTGACAAAATTTGCCCAATCATGCGTACAGAATTGGACGACACGAAGTTCTCTTACCAATTTATCATATCTGCAGTAAAATTCGAGAAAACATATTCAGACAAAGAATCTCCTTTTAACGACCACATGTACACAAACCAATTTTCTCTCTGAATTTTACTTTTCGGCAAATGATTTGTCATTGTGAATAGGTCAACAAATTTTCTTTTGTGAAATTATCTTTGACTTGTATTTTTCAGTGGAGCGGCCAATTAATACTGAGTTCAGAGCATTAATGGTCATGACCGCATGAAAATACACACAAAGCAAGAGTCTTCGAACAAATTTTAAACAAATCGTTGGCAAAGTTTCCTTTGCTGACCAGTCTACACGAGCTAATTTCAGTACTAGTCTTGACAATTTTTCTTTGACAGTACGTATAGAAACTGAAAGATCAAAATGTTGGCAAAGACCAGTAAACTTTATCAACTGTTAGAGCAGTTTTCAGTTGAGTGTCGTAAGACCAAAACCAAACTAATTACTCCGACCAATCACATAGGACACTAACAATTCAGTAAACCAATCAAAACTCGAAGTAATGGCATGTAGTCGTCACTAAAGGCACGTTTACACGACAGAGGAAATTAGGTACGGACCAGTCAAAAAATTAGTCCGGACCTGCCCGCTTTTGTAGATTACCGTACCCAAATTCGCAAGTAGCCAATCAGAAGCGCGATCTACTGTTCTGATATCCTACGATATCAAGTCACTGACCTGATATGCCACCATATCACGGCCACTTTTAAGTAAAGAAGTGTTACTGTACGATGAATTGAAAAGAGGTTTACCAATAAAACAGAACTTCGTAATTTAAATTTAGCGGTGTTTAGCGGTCATAAAAAGAGAAAAACTTTCCCGCCAAAACTAAACTTGAGCGCGCTAGCCAACGACGCGATGTTTGTCGACGAGTACTGAGACATTCAGACTGAAAAAATGGAGTCGGAATTTCCAAATTTTTCGCTTAATTTTGATTTAAAAAAATTAGAGAATGAAACTTTAAACAAACGAGTGGAAAAAAGGCAGAAGAAGAACTTGGTAAAAGTGTTAAAGACCAAGTCAACAAAATTTGCAGTTCGTACCTTGCAAGCATGGCTTCAACAGAGCGATAAATATAACCGGATTTTTGGCTGAATTTGGGTACGGTAAATACCTAATCGTACCTTTTTGGAACGAACCATGGCTCGACCAAACTCGCCTGATATGCTACCGAAGCGTACCAAAAAGGTACGATTAGGTATAAGAAACAGTCAAATCAAAACGGGGCCATAGGCGGCTGTGGCCCCGTTTTGATTTGACTGTTTCTCTACAAAAGCGGTTAGGTCCGAACCGCTCTATGCGTATGTAAGAGGCATGGGATAAAATAGTCATGCCATGTTTTCTCGTGGCAAACTGTGAATTTCCTACTCGAAACTAGATTTTTCTTTGTGTACACACTCGCCTGTGTATACTGAAAATCAAGTCACTCGTGGGATATTTCACGGTATTCCCCTTGCCTAGTTGCGTAACTAGTACATATACGCTTTTTAAAAACGTGTTAACTACAACACGACAATGGCACTGATTCTACTTAATCTAAGGTTTGTAGAGATTATTGTACTGAATATCATGTAGTTAAGTAAGAAAGTTAAACAGTGTGTGTATTCGACTGCAAGCAGTGTCTTTTCCTAGCGTGCGACGCAAAAACACGAATGCGAATCGAGATCGAGCAGTGAGCCACGAGAAGGGGCCTCGATTCCCTCGTCGTACTTTTCCCATCACATTGCTTTATTTAAAAGTTTTCTGGTCGGGCGTAATATTTCAGGAGCAAAAAAATGCTGCTCGCAGTCTAGATGTCTGATGTTAGTTCAAATGCCTAGGATTTGTTAATCGGGCGTGGCCGATTTATAGTTTACCCTTTGGTCGTCCTAGACGATAGTCTCCTGTCGGCTAAAAATGACGGGGATAGCCTGGGCCAATCGGTTTCATTTCAGTTTTAACAGTAAATCGTTGTAGGAACACTGGGTCGCCTTTTGGGCTAATCACCAATCTGGTTCTCTTCTTTGCTTCGGCGGGAGGACAGAGAAAAAGGCTTAAAGGGTAAAGTACTAATAATCGCCATTGTGAAACTGTAGTTGCTTTGACAAGTTGAAGCTATTTTTGTAAATAAAAGGGGTAACGTCATTCATGTCACGCAATGTTTTTGTGGGAAACTTTGAAACTAGACGCTTTGCTGGTTTCTACAAATAGCAGTGTGATCTGGCGGTACATTTTTTTGAGGCGGACTCCACTTTAAAACTATTTTTTATATATTTAGCAAGAAGTATGCGATTTTCATTTCCGCACAGTTGGGCGTCAAAGTCACCTGTCACAAAGAGTAGAATGTTTGCACAACTTGGTTTGGATATATTTTAGATTTGACTAGTGACGTTAGTAAGACACTTCTCAAGACGTCAGCAAAACATTGGCAATGTACAGTATTGGTGTGAACTTGAATGGAATTTTTTGCGAGATCAGTAAAGCTATCGAATGAAAAGATGACTTGAAAATGAAAACTTCGAATAATTATAATTAAATACCAATTGAATTTTAGATGAGAAATTCCGGAAGTGACATCTGTTTTCAAAATAGGAATTTTTGTACAACTTAAAGTTCCGAAAAAAAAGACCACATGTTTTGTAAAAATCACAGACAAACATGATCAGGAAAACAAAACAGGCCAATGGGTTTTATTCACGAAAATACAACTTTCTTAAGAAAGAGTTTGTAAACAAGAAAATGGAATCGAATTACATTTCACACGAAATTTGCATACATTTGAACTTGCAAAAAAGAAGTATCTCTGCCCAGACATAATAGCGAGACCTTACATTAATAATTATTGTATTCTGATCTGATTGTTATTTTTTATGCATTAACTATTTGAAAGTGGTTCTCATCGATGAAAACAAAACGGTTTTTCATTCACTGCTTGACGTGAAAACATTCGCTTAATCAAATTACATTCTGCACGAAATATTTTGTATCCATTTGTCTCGAAACTTTGAGGAAATTGAAATCTTTGTGGACAGTACTGCATAAAAGTAGTTCATAGAATTGAATAAAAAGATAAGAACCATATTGATAAAGGATATTTTAAAACTTTATTTTGGCTCATTTTGACGAAATTCAGGATTTTCAAAGACTGCCAGTAAACGGCTGTATCTTGTCTGTCTCTAACGATTTTGCTACGGTTTCGAACGAACTATAAATTATTTATCATGGTAGCGGGCAGAAGTCGGTTCGTTCTGAATTTTTCAATACGGTATACAAGTTACAGGTCAATATACAGACCCTCTGTACAGTAAAAACCGTTTTGGGAACAAACCATTGTGACATGATTGTGAACTTATTTTCTATGTCGATCAGTAAAAATCCTTAGTACGACATGGGGTTTGTTATCAAGTTCGTTAGTACGTTAATACTGCAAGGTGTATAACCTCAGAGAATTATTATAAAGTGTGTTTTGTTTTATTAGCGGTTTATACTCTAAGGTCTTGGTATGGGAGATCAAAATTAAGGCAAATTTCTGTTATTATCTGATTGCTTGGCACAGATTAGTACGATACTGAATTGGTTAGGAAATGTAAACAAACATTAAATTGAATGAGAGTAGAAAGGGAGGGACAGGTGGGGGTGAAAGGCTTAGGAGATGGAAAGGGAGGGAGAATAAAAATCCATGCTTGGTTATATCACGCAACCTTTGACTTCTGTTGGTTTCTCACAAGAACAAAACTTAAGGTGGGGTTCTACCTGAATTTGAATGGAACTTTAAGAGATTTTAAGAAGGGATTGAAGAAAAGAATGGAAACACCTCCAAACAGTTGACCCCCTCGCAAGAGCACTCCGGGTTGTCAGGAGACTGTTTGGTGTCCGTCCACCAATTTTTAACTTCAAATTCAAATTTTAAAATCACATTAAATCTCCAATATTTCTTATTTGTCTAAATTTTACTAATCCTTTGAGAAAAACTATCGCCTCCCAGACATCCCCCAAAATCGTCCAAAAGTTAACAAAATACTGCAAAACAAATATATATGGGATAAGTAAGTATGGTTTTCAGTGTTTTCCAGCCCTTATACTTTGGGTCAGAACTACTATTCTTCACCAGTTGCTATTACAGTAATGGTATGAAACAAATACCTAATCATTAGTCAATAAGTTGTGATCATTTTCTTGACAATAGTAGTTACCTGATTAGGAGTTGTATACTATTCCATTAAAGTGTAAGGGCTGGAAAATACTGAAATGCGTCAGCCACCTAAAGCGTTGGAAAAATTGGTCTTCAGGTAAAAACCCCGCCTTTATTAAGTATTGAGAAAAGGCTGCACTTTGCTAAGTGTTACAAGTTTATATTTTCTAGACGTCTAGTTCAATCTTTTATTTGTATTGTGCGAAATATATTTTTATAAATTGAGACCATTATATCATTAGGTAATAATGCAATCTTGAAAACATTCCAGATTTTCATTATTAAATTGAAACACGAAAAATTCAAATTTGGGAAAACAAGCCTGTCAAAATGACGTTGCCATGGTGATTTCAAGTTATTGGCACAATAACTAATCCTACCAAATTATTGCGAGATAAATTTTAGATAAACGCGCAAAATTTGGCAGCGTTTGGTTGAATCTTGAAAAAGTTATAAGCGTCCAAAGTCAGCGCGGGCCTCAAAAGCCCCCCCCCCCCCCCCCGGCCTGAATAGGTTTAATTGACTATTTTTCCAGTGATTTTTGCTGTACTGTACCCTGCCTTCAACTCAAAACAGATAGCTAATTATTAAGCGCCCGATTTTAAGCTTCTCAAGCTTCTCAAGCTTCTTGTTACTCTTGGATAGACCTGCGTCTTTTTATTCCAATGATTGTGAAAGTGTTATAGAAACTTAAACTGGTCTTATACTCAGCAAATATTGGACCTGCAATAAAATATTTTGATTGGCTGATTTTATTTATAAGTCTTCTCAGCTGTTTAGTCATGTTTAAATATTTGAAAAATAATTATACCAAGGAAGATACAAAGCGAGATGGAAAGAAAATCGAACCGACAAATTTTCACGCTTGTTGCTCGACTTCCTCTCCACCTGGCGTTTAATTGAACCTCACGTCATTTCCGGTATTAACAATATAAGATGTTGTTTGTTCCATATTTCGATGATTATTTTCCTGTTACAAATGCTCAATTAATAAAATGACATGACATTCACAAACCGTTGTTCAAAGGCAAAGAGTTCGCTGGTGGACGATAACATAAGAGCACGTCAGTATAAGGTAACTACATAAGTTTTTATCCGTCTCTTGCTAAAGATGAAATTCATCGTTTATACACGTTATCAGCCTGGATTGTTGATAACATCAAAATGAATAATTTAGAATTTTGTCGTCTGATCTATTTTGTAAGAACATTTTTGGTCATTTTCATGAGTATGCGATGCTCATATAACGGCCATTGATTTAATCAGTTTCAATTTTTCTCATTCGTTACCTCCACGTGTAGTCGTTTATATGTAGGTCGGAACTTACTTAGAGTGATAATCGCTTTAAGTTTTTTGTTTATATTTACACCTAATTTTGTTCTTGTTTTGCATCACCCCAAGCTCTGTCCAATGTTTGATATTGAGAGCTCGAGTGCAATGAACTAACTTTCACGCATTCGCAGATGACAACTTTGTTATGATCAGGCCGATCTCCTATATGAATTTTAATTGTTTTTGTACAACAATCATGGACTTATAATCACGTCAAATTACATCCTAGGTTTTTTTTTTTTCATGCCTTCTTTTTTGTTTCATTTTGGATCATTTGCATGTATCAAATAACGATTTTCATTAAAGGCGTTTTTCTTATTCAATATCTTGAATTCACGACGTAGATTTTAGCATGACCGTAGATTTTAGCATATTTAGGACAAAACTGAATTTTCCATACAAAGTCTACAAGAGAATATTCATATTCTCTTGAAGTCTATAAATAATTGCGCAACATTGTATCAACAGTAACATACTGACCTTGGGCCACCTGTGATACAGAATATTCATGTAAACAAAAAGCTCACTTTCGGTTTGCTTGCTCAAGGGCATGAAATTTGCATAACCCATCATGAACGAAATCTCTCTGAATTGCTAAGATCACAATCGTTTTCTAAACTACATGCCTGCTTTTTGTCTGAAAGAGAACTATACTTACTTGTATAGAAGAGCAAGTAAAGCTTAAGCCCAGATAAGACGCCAACTTTACTTCCGCAACGACAGAGCCGAATCGTCAACCTTGAGTCAACAAAATGCTCGAACTGCGCCGCAAAGTCACGCTTCAGCTTGATGATGAAAGTTTTCCAAAAAAAAAAAAAAAACAGACAAAATAACAGCACCAAACAAAGATTGTTCAGATTTTGTTCAGATCGATTTCAGTTTCCCTGACTATCCAAACTGGTATTTACTTCAGGCTCCCAATGGGACGTGACGAAAAAAATGTCAACTGTTAACAGGAAACAAGGCATGAACATCTGCACGAACTCCACTCAAGTGGGTACGCATAATTACACACTTTGTCCGTGTTGAAGATCATTTCCACCTGGCGTAGGAATCGAAGTCCACGTAATTTTCAGGAATTAACAGCATAAGTTATTTTTTGATGATCATTTTCTATGCTCATTTTCATTTTTTATACTCAATAATATAATGGACAAACATTAACAAACAGTTGTTCAAAGGCGAAGACTTCTCCGGTGGACCACGTCCTAAAAGTGCGTCAGCATTAGGTAACTACATCAGTTTTTGATCATATTCATTTCGTGATATAATAATATATAATAAATTTGGGCAAGCCTAAAAGCGGAGCACCACAGTTTTAACACATTTCATTTTTTCTAGCTAGAGTTTCCACTGAAGTTAATAAGCGTCCAAGGCCCAAAGGTGCAAGGTAAATTGCCCACGGTTAAATGAATATCTTAACAGCACTACTCGCCATTAAACGGCAAAAGTTTGTTTAACTTAATTAGGTCAAACTGCTCTGTTTTATCGAATGAATTACCTTCGGATTTTGTAAGCATGTGCGCTAGAAAATATCTAAACTCAAAACCTCACAACGAAACCAAAAATGTTTTGGCGTAAATATTTGTGTACGGACGCTCAATTCAGCGCATGAGGTTTCTATACTCATTTCCCGCCAAGGAAAATGACATTCTCCTTCTCTCGTCGGTTTGGGCTCTCCTCTCCTTCCCAAGAATCTGTTCTGGCAGGCGGGAGCGCGAGCGTACGCTGACGTCAGAACCAAAATTTGTTGCATCGATATGTTACCAGAATTTCGTAGCCATTCTTAGCTGCTGGCGCGCTTCGCATGCCGAAACTCCGCTATTAACTCACGGCAAGAAAAAAATTAACTCACGGTAAGAGAAAATCAACTCACGCCTTTACTAAACTCTAATTAAAATTGCCTATACATGTACAGCAAAAGCGGCTGAATGAAGGCGAAAAGCAGCAAAAAAAATTCACGGAAAGATCCGGGAACCGGCCGATACAATTTTGTTCAGAGAGTGAAGCTTAGTAATTAAATGGACTTTGTTATCTTACAGTTGGGTCAGTTGATAGATTCTGCGCTTTGCTTCATTTCAAGACAATCATTTTGTAGTCTTGATGATGACAGCCGCGGAGCCGTAAGCAAGTGAACCCTTGACAAGGAATATAACTTTCAACAGCGTAATTATTTTGGTTTTCCCGCAAAGTTTTTCACAGAATAAAGACGAATTCAGAAAAGATTATTCCAGGAATTCGAACATTTCGGAAGAAGCTGCGCGCGCTGCTCCAATTTGGTGAAAATAACTAATCAGATTCTAGTATTTTGCGAATTTTGTGACGCGCTGTAATATAAGCAAATCAGAGGATAAGAAAAACAAGTAAAGTAAAATGCACTCCTTCGACTGATCAAGATAGTCCAGGAGCAAATGTCGCTGAAAAAAGTTCCGTGGGAATTTCGTGAAGATTTTTGCCGACCAGTGTAAAAGTGTTGTGGAGGGCCTAAGGAACCCGATAAATGTTGTTGGCACTTTTGTAACCCGTGCAGACGGTTTCTATGGGGTGTTGAAATGTGCCCTGTGTGGCTCAGCATGAAAACGAGGCTGAAGTTCTAAATTGCTTCGCGCAAGTTCTAAATTGGTTGAAATATTACCGTTTTTTTGTATTTAAGGACGAAATTTTCCTAGTCCTTAAAGTTATGAGATAAAAATACTATAGCTTGCACTGATTACACTTGTCACAGGTCTTATCCCTATTGAGACCCGGGGGAGGGGGCTTTTCACGCCCGCGCTGATTTGAACGCTTATAACTTTTTCAGGGTTCAACAAAACGCTGCCAAACTTTGCGAGTTAATCTAAAATTTATCCGAGAATAATTTCTTAGGACAGATTGTTGTGTCAAGAACTTTACATCACCATGGCAACGGTATTTTGACAGGCATGTTTTTCCAAATTTGTAATTTTGGAGTTTCTATTGATGAAAATTAACTTTAATGCAATTATTTTCACCTTTTTACGGTTGGTAAGCACAGTTTTATTGAATTTAAGTACTTTGCAGTACTTCTGGTTGGTTTTCTTGCGTTTTGGAAAAAAATTGAAATCCAAGATGGCGGATCCAATATGGCGGCTGTTTTTACATCGTGATGTAATTGCCATAAAAGTGAGAGAGATAGGGCACTTTGTAAGATCTTTGCTGAAGACAGAATTCGCTCGAACATAGTGAACTGCAGGTCCCAGAACAAATAAACGCAAACTTCTTCCTTGAAAAGACAGCGGAAAGATATCAAAGTATCTTGCAATGATAAAGTGGTCGAGTTTCAAGACTACTGATAGTATGCAATAGCCAGACCTGAGGTTGATGTCAAGGCAGCGATAGGGCAATCTTCTGTGGTACCGAAATCAATGCTTGTACCCGACGCTATGATGCTCCATTGTTTCGCAAAGAGCTTGTTAATGAGAATTCTTTACAAACATGGAGGTGAATCGCAGTAGAGAACGAATACGGCTTCTCAGAATAACGAAGATGGCATAATAAATGCGGACGCGGGGCCTTAACTGCAACTACGTGTCCCTGCTGTTGACGCTATTGCAGAACTGCGCGCAGTAACTTGATAGGTCAGACGGTATCAAAGACTGTTCATAGTCACTGGCACTGGCCAGAACCACCGTGTAATTGAACTTGGGTCGATTGCTAGGTCTCTTGGCAGTGCTAAAATTGCAGCACTATGTATAGCCTGCGAATACAGCAACCTTTCATTCGCTCCCGCTACTACGTAGTAGCGGGAGCGAATGAGAGACGGCTGTATTCGCAGGCTAATATAATTGGAAGTTTTTTTCCTGAAAGTCTTGCGTGCTGAAAAGCCTTCAGAGACACAGACGAGGACGTTATTAATGCTTTGGGATGTCTTGGAACGACGCTGTATCCAGAATAGAAGACAGTGGCTCTGATAGAGCAGTATGTTTGCCAGACTTTTTAGCTCAGAACAAGCATCTCGAATCATGATGATAAAGACCTCATGTGGTAGATGTGCAAAAAGAACAGGCTACCACCTACGCAAAATGCACTTTATGAAGCAATTCTCTGTGCCCAATACCAGATCATCGCTTTTAACAAGGACAGAGTATGTAGTCCTCGGTTGCCACAGCTAGATGGCTACGGATGGAAAAATAGGAAGGAGGGATGGACGACTGTAGCGATGCGTAGAAAGTTCACCCACAAAACTTGCTACAATCTGAGAAGGGGGAATGGAAGGGTCTGTAGACTTATTACATATATTAAATAGACGGGTTCTACTAGCGTCACTAGACTATGCAAAGCCTTTTAATTTCGTTAAATTGTCCAACGCCGGGATATTCATTGATTCCTACTGAGATAACTTGGAAACTGTTTGGCGAGGGGATGGGAGGCACTATGGTCCCAGGTCCGCTCCAGGTTCAATGAACCACAACAAAATGCAGCCTCGATTTCATGGTCACGTGATCGAGACTATCCATATCAGTTAAGATATTCTTTTGGACATCTCAGACTATCGAAACTGCTAATAGTTATTCTAAAATACCAATAAATACCACATTTTTGTGAAGTTCATCATTCAGCCTCGTTTTCATGCTAAGCCAAATAGGCGATGTTTTTCAATTCCCCTCTAAAGGCCTTTGCACGGGTTACAAGATTGCCAACAACATTTATCGTGTTCCTTGAGTCCCCCTTAACACTTCTAAACTAGTCGGCAAAAATCTTCACGAAATTCCCACGGGAATACCATTGCTCCCAGACTAAGACTTCTAAAACACAATATGGGGCTCTGCCTCACGTGAATAAACGTGTTTGAAACAATCTATTTTTCAGGACTTATAGACTCCTTTCATAAAAATGGATAAACACAAAGCAAAATCCAAACATTTCCCTGTAAAGCGTCCTAGCCTGTTCAAGAAGGACAAAGAGAACCGCGGTAAAAAAGGTAATTATGGTGTGGGTAGTTTAAACGTCTCGAAGGACCCTTTAATTTGTTAGTATGTTGTTATGCACAAAATGATTGCATACGACAGGTACCTACCATAACTGACAATGTTATGATGTATTTTGGCCTCAAGTGAAAAACGACGTACATGTAGTAGGAAGATTGTTGCCTATACCATAACACTAATTGCAATTTTAGACGGATTACTGTATGGTTTTATATTACAAGGCCCTTCCTCGCCAACTTTATTTTTCATTTGTCTACTGTAAGCTTGCATTGTTTTTCAGGTAAAACCCACCCGATTTTTGAAACACAAATTGACTTACGCTATTTTTCCCCTAACGATCCTTATTTAAAATAAGCAAACCTGCCGGATATACGCCGAACAAATTGCCTTTTGAACATCAAAACATCATTTTAGAGAATTTTTCACGCTATGTGCCTTTTCGCCTCAGGTGCTCGTGCAGTAAAGAGGCCCAGATCCACGACTGAATATTTGGATTATTCACTGTTCAAGCAGGACAACTGTAAGCTTGCTTTGTTTTTATGTTGTAATCCTAATACCAGGCAGTATTGCTGTATACAATTAAACAGTATTGTGTTTCCGCGTTTAATCCAACCCGATTTTTGAAACTAAAACGTTTTTACTTTATTCCTTTCGATCCTCATTTGAAATAAGCCCACCCCGACATGGTTGAGGCTAAATGGCGTGGGTGGGTGAGTCGTGCGTCGTGCGTCGTGCGTCGTGATTTGTCCCTCGACATAAGTCTGACAAAAAGTCTTTTTTAACAAAAGAAATAGTATTTTATGGTAAGTGGGTGGTTTGCTTCTCGTTTTAGGTGATCGTGTAGACGGAAAGGAGATTAATCTTAATATCAAGGAAGGTTTGTAAAATGTAAAATCGTCATATATGTCTGATACTGTTAGGGATATATATAAGATAAGATGACTGTTTAAAGAAATCGAGTACGTTATATAGCTCTAAGTATTTTAAATTCTCTTTTAACATATTGTTTAATACCTATACCTATCTATCTACATAGAAGTGAAAATTTTAATGCTGCTTTCGGTTTCATAAGCAGCTATCCAATCACAGGCATTGCTTACCTTACCTGTAATTAATGAACGACTACTGTAATTACAAATAATGAAGTAAATTGAAGAAATGATCCACGCAGTGAATGCATTGCAATTTCTTTGCAATCCTTTAATTGCAATTCCCCTCGAGGATCATTTCTTCACTTTACATCGCATCCGCAGTTCACATATGGTGAATTATTTCAAATACTTAACGTCAATGAAGTAAATTGTGCGGAAGAAATATACCTTTTGCTTCAAATCGACCAGATATTCTCAGCCAGTTTCCTTTTAACTATACCTTCTCTATAAATGATAGAAATAATGCCTTACCTTCGAAGTTGGTCCGGGTATTTATATTTTATAAGTAACAGTGATTGTCACAAATACGGTCACGATTACACGTGCAGTAAAGGAAACCTGTCTGTCCATTATTTATAGAAGATTATCAAATTACTATTTTTGGTAGTCTTTATGGAAATGTATTTTGCTATTCTTTAGCTAACAATAACGTATCACCCATACAATAACTGGATTAAACATAAAACCTGTCTTACATCGTCCAAAGTCATTTTGGTCGCGCTCGATATTCATAAATTGAATTTAATGTTGTTTGTTATCCCCAGGAGAAAAGGCGTTGCAAAATTTAATAAAAAGCGACAATGGTCCCACAGGCGAACTCTGGAATGTCCATGACATCGAAAATATCGTCACTGCCAAAAATTTGTGCGCTTGCAAAGATCCCATAACGGTGGCTTTCGAGGTAACAAAAATAATAAAAACTCACTTCTAAAGTGTTATCCAAGTAGCTATGCACAGTAATGGCGCTATGTCCCCGGCCCTTATATACAAGTCAGGTGAATGTTTTTTGAACTTGTTGCTCTTGAAAAAATTATGAAATTTCGTCTCTCATCATAAACCTATTAACCCTTTCATTTGCAAATTTTTCCCCCAAAACGCGTTTTTTTAACCGTTAGAGTGAATTTTTGGTGCTACGATGTTGAATTTACCTAAACTTTGCTAGAAAAGCACTTGTTCACACTGCAGCAACATTTTGATAAAGATTCCATGTAAAAATGTACAATATTTCACTTTGGTGCATGCGCATAAGCCAAAATTTGGCCTTTTTTTATTGCTGAACCGTTCCAATTTTTTTTCTTGCTCCTTTTCCTACCTTTTTTCGGGTTTCTTATTCACGTTCCTTTCTACTCTTCATATCCTTTCTTCTGGTCTAAAAAGTTTTGACGTAATCATTGGAAAACCCTGAAAAGGGGACCTAAATCAATTACAGGTGTATTGGCCTGTTAAAGCACCGATTTTGCACCCAAAACGCATCGTGTTTTTCTTTGATTAGCTCTGTCAGAATGCAACCGATGTTCAAAATGAACAGTCCTGTAGAAAGGTCATTCCTCGTTCTATCAGCTGCTTATCTCAAAAATCTGCTGACGTGCTTATTGATGACGTCGCAAGTGGTTCTATGACCGCGCCTCCAAATAGCGCCCAAATGTGTGTTTGCATATGAAAGGGTTAATTGTGTACGTTACACCTGTTTTAAGGTTAACCGCAAGCTACGGACGCTAGCTGATACATGCACAGAGAACACTGAGTTCTTAAACCAGCTTGCAGACCAGACTGAAGATTTTGCTGTTCGGCTCATTGATCAAGTTAATGCCAAAGAGGAGATAGTCATACGAGACCGTTCTGAACATGTCGATCGCTATGCTTCGATGCTCAGCGACATGACTGATGCCGCAATTATCCACTCGCAGAAAAAAGTAAGTACAGCCAAGAACCTCAAAGTTACTTTGCTTCGTCTTCTGACGAACTAAACAAAGCTTTCTTTTAGCTAGAAGAACGCATTCAGTGTGCAATCCAATCACACATACGTTTGCCTGTATTTCAGATGAGAGTAACATACATACGTATCACCTTACAATGAGCTATAAATTTAAGACTTAGATTTTGTAACCCGACCATTATTTTACCTCTTTATAAGCGTTTGGTGTTGAGAAATCTGTTACGTAATGTTATGTCCTAGTTGCCTTCAGTGCTCTAGACAGAAAACGAGTCGTTGACTATGTTTTTTTTTTTGTTGCTTGTTCGATTAAGCTGTTTTGTTGTTGTGTTAATCTGCTTGTTTAGTGGCCCAATAATCTTACGTTGTGCATCGACCGTGCTTTTGATTCATGATTCAACTTAAAACTTTAAAGTAACTGTAACACTGCAAACCTGGAACCAGGGGTTAATTCAATAAAACATTTACAAGTGTAATTTACAAGTGTTGCTTTTGTTTTTAACCTCTAAAACAATAGCTACACTTGTAAATGTTTTATTTAATTGACTCCAGAAAGATTGTTGGATCTTATGCAAATTTCACTATTTGGTTGAGAGTTAACATATATTTAGAGTTGGAAGATGTATTTTTTTTAATTGTATTATAGCGCGTTTCTGCCTTAGCTGAAGGCTCCCTAAGGTTACACACTCTCGTCTGCTTGAGCTGTTTCTTTGTTTCATTTCGGCCCCGAAAATCTCAAATTCCATTTTGGCAGTTACGTTACAAACACTCTCCGAAAAAGTTCCGATTTTCACCTTTTTACTGTTTCAACGACAAATTTTCTGGCTTTGGATGCATTCTATATACTATACACATATCCTATGATCAGTCTGAGAGATTGCCATTTCGTTGGCCGGTTGCTTTAAAACAAATGCAAGGTATAACGCCATATGTAAATTGTGAATTACATGTAAACAGCTGAAGAAAGACACGAAATTTTAAATCCGTTACGGAAAGGAAGACTTCAATTAATCCTTTTTTTGTATTTTTATTTGTTATTTCCCCTGCAGTTTGTTGCACACCCATTATTGTACAAAAGGCTCAAAATGAGGTGGAACCTTGGTTTGCCTGACTCTTTGAAGCCTCATGGAAAGTTTCGAGCCCTTTTGTATTTGCTGATTGTAATAGACATGGTCTTAACTCCAATTCTTCTTCCAATCGTTGGATATGCATTCTACAGAGACCAGAGAAAGGTACAGTTTTAGTTATTACCTGAATATAGGGACCTCAATCTACAAATTATGTTGTTTTTGCTTAATGTTTAATACTATATGTTGTTCATTTTTTCAGAGACGCGAGATAATGGAAAATACAAAGGGGGAAAGTGAAAGTAGACGCTTAACTGACGAAAGATCGCCGCAGGATAACTTAGGTATACGATACATTTCAGAACATAAAACAAATTAAACATTTTAGAAACGTCTGGTCGGAGATAAGCTTTTCGTAAAAGAATTAATTTACTGTACGACCGACTGACTGACCAATCGACCGACTGACTGACTGACTGACTGACTGACTGACTGACTGACTGACTGACTGACTGACTGACTGACTGACTGACTGACTGACTGACTGACTGACTGACTGACTGAGTGACTGGCTGGCTGGCTGGCTGACTGACTGACTGACTGACTGACTGACTGACTGACTGACTGACTGACTGACTGACTAAACGACCAAAAGTGAGCACTTTTTTCCCTCCTTAATTGTCTTTATTTGGCACTTTGAGATAGCTAACAGGTAACCTTGTTTTCCTTCAATAGGCAAATACCTCAGTTACTACACCACGCCTATGGTCATATTTGTAAAGGACAAACTTAGTCAATTGGCGTTCATTGCCTTTCACGTCCGTGTTTGCGTCTTGGCTTCCACTGTTTATCCAAGGCTCGAGGAATACTTGATATTTGTTTTCTTCACTGGCTTGGTCCTTACCGAGTTCCAACAATATAAAGCATCACCGTTAAAATACTTCAAGTAAGATATGTCAGTTTTTATTTCATGGCCAGAAATTCCGGTCAACGCCACGGCGCACGCGCGAGTTTAATTGGCAATATGGCCGCCGCCAAACACTCAAAGGAAATGTATGAGAGAAATAAAACAAAATAAAACAGAGCAAGTTCTGGCCTACCGGGAACAAATGCCGCCCTCTTCTCGAGTTCTTGAAAGGTCCTTCGGCTATTCTGATTAGTTTTTTTTCATCAACAAATGATACTGGCCCTGCTTTTTATCGATGTTTATTTTCGAAGCTTGGCTCATACAACGCTCTATATTTCAGAGGCTTGAAATCCAATATTTGCATCCCAAGCAGTTTTTGATCCGCCGTAGCAGATAATATTCGCTGAATATCCCAAGTGCCGCCCTCGTTTAAGGATAAGCACCGTATGATGTACTATTTCGCCAATTTTCACCTTCGGTGCTGATTTCTTCGCCCTGCTTTTTGCTTTTAAAAATCTCGTAAATCGTCGAAAAGCAAACCAGGCGGCAGTCCATGTTGAAATCCAAAATCCGCTGTCTTTGAACTGCGATATTTCAGCCGTCTTTGCTCCAATTTTGCTGCAAAAGCCATCGTTTGAAAGATCTTTTGCTCTATTATTTTTATCGTGCAATACTTTTGACCAGTGGTTTCCCTACTACACAAAATATTCCTCTATGTAGGCCTCATTCTTGTGTCTTCGTCGATGTTTATGAGCCCAAAGTCACGCTTTTGAATCAGCGGCTATTACCACCTTACGTGACCGCTAAATGTACGATGCATCAAAATTCACCGAATCCGATGTCCGCGATTTCTGGCCATGTTAACTGGTTTCCACTGGCTGACTGTCGTCTTCCATAAGTGCACCAGCACAAATAGCTGATCCATTGCGTATATGGACCTAAAAGTGTCGCCAAACGTTTTGCATCATTTTCAATCGTCGAAAAAAGTTCAAGATGGCTTTTAGATCGTTAAAGCAATTTGATTTCAACCTTGAGACGGAAAAATGGGTATTTTTTAAGTATGACGTGAAACACGTTGAATGGATGTTAATCAGAGTAGACTGAACTCGGGAATGACTAAGTACTAGAGACATCACACGTAGTGAAGCGCTCCGTATATCTCAAAAAATTCATTTCATTGGTATTTTAAGAAGCTGGGTACAGAGATTCTAGGTATTTCGTATTCACCAGAGTGAGATGCAAGGCTACAATAGTCTAGTCTTGTTTCCACGTGTTAGTTTTCAATACAAAATTTTAAATTAAAAGATAACTTATGTTGTTCTAATTGTTACTTGATGGCCGTGATATAAAAATTAGGTGCAAAACACTTTAATTACCCATTCTTTTTTCTTTCTTTTTTTGCACTTATATTTTATTCACAAAGTTCCTACCTTTACAGGGACATGTGGAACTACCTGGATGTTATTACCCTTCTGATTTATCTCCTGATCGTCGTTCTGCGAATAGCGACCATCGCCCGTGGTGGTGACCCTTACCACAATCGTTTGCTGGAATTTGTCAACTACCTGTACGGTGTCAACACCATGCTTTTGGTCTTGCGCTTCTCCAGCATCTTAGAGCTCAGTTCAGTTGTTGGCCCACTGCAACTGGCATTGTTTCGGATGCTTATTGACTTGCTGATTATTCTTGTTCAGTTTTGTTTCGTCATCATGGCATTCTCAGTGGCCATTACAAAGAGCTACGTTGCAGAAATCTCATACTTGACTTCCACTGACAACCACACAGAAGACGTGACAAAATATAATGTGTGAGTGTTCTTTTTGTCTTCTCTACACAGAGTTCGTTGAGAACTAAAAAACTCACTCTAATAACTTTGCACAATGTTAGATATTCGTTATTCAGGTTACACGATGAGGTTTAGAGACCCCAGGGTACATGCGAAGGTTTTCAAAGCCATTTCTTGGTTGCGTCCGCTATCCTTCCGACCCCTTCCCATTTTCTTTGTCGTGCCTTCCCATTTTCTTTGTCACGACAGCCAGATTAACTGTAATATTTAATTTGCTCAAGTCAGTAGGATACCACTTTCACGTAAATTTTTGGCTCATTGAGTCGCCTCGTTTCGAGATCAAAATTGTCTACCGAGTCATACTTGATTTCGCGCGCTATTGCAACGCTTTTTATCTAAAGAGAATTAAATCTAATGCTCATCCGACATTGTGAAAACTAGCTTTTCTGTAAACTACAATGTTACGTAATGCTTTGTTAATAATCTTATTGTCTTTTAATAACGTTTTGCTTTCATTTTATTCATTAAAAGGTATTGTAAACAAGGGGCATTCAGCTGGTAAGCTAAACTTCCATAGTATTCAGACGTTAGTACAATGACCTGGAAAGACGCTTTTGCAAAGTGTTCAGAACTCGCTATAAAACCAGGAAGCAAAGCAGTGCAATAAATACTTCATGGTGATGTAAAAGGAATTGCGAAATTAAAAGGAGTCTTTTTTAAATTGAAATTTGTTCCCGAAATATTATTTCAGAGATTTTAAGCACCAAAAGTTGTTGATCGTCCTTCAATATCGTATATTTTTCATATTCTTTAAAAGAGTAGCTATCCCTTGCAACCTTTCAAGGTGTGTTTAATCGACTATAATCTAACAAAATAATACACGTAAGCTTTCACGTTAAATGAAAATATCTTTATAGACTATTAATTCGTAAATTTTGCACCTTTTAAGAGTACTAAACAGAGACGTGCCAAACACAGAAATTTGAACAAAGAAGTCCAATCTACGCGCGCTTGTGAATTACACATAACGTCGCAAAATTGCCGTTGTTTCATTTACAAACAAGACTAATGTACCGTGCAGTTTACTTACGAGAAAAAATGCCAAAAATTAAGGAGCCAGATCCTGAAAAAGAAGCATAAAGCTTCGCAAAATACGGATTGATAAATACAGTTTTGTTAGTAGAAGAAGACAGATGGTCTTCTACATAACCAAACATTAATGATTCACACCAACATTTCGAATCCCCTTTTGTCACCTCTAGCCTGTTCAAGACATCCAGGCAGCTCATCTGGTCTGTGTTTGGTCTAACGGACTTAGAGCAAATGGAAACTCACACCAGTCTCACTTCGGATATTGTAGCGGTTCTATATTTGATATTCTTGGTTTTTTCTGTTATTATGCTGGTCAACATGCTCGTGGCTTTGCTGACAAACACATATGACAATGTCACGGTGAGATAAACTCATAACGATAATTTCCTATTTAGTATAGAATACTCTCAAGTGTCCGTGGCAAAAATATCACACCAGGCTAATCGTCCTGGCAAATTGTAAAATCAGTACGTGTATTCGGAACCTGAAGGTTGCATGAACGTTTTCTAAACGCAGCCGAAAAACAGTGTTAAAAGAGTTATACTGTTTAATGTCGGCGTATTGCATATTTGCATATTGCATCGTAAATGCTGTAAACGGACAAAGAAATATAATTCTCAAGGTGCCGAAACACTAACTGGAAAGTTGTATATAATTTTATTCCCTTCCTTTTTGTAGACCAATGCAGAAGTCGAGTGGAAATTTTCACGTGCTGTTGTTGAAAAT
The DNA here is from genome assembly GCF_052425735.1 of Oculina patagonica. Taxonomy (NCBI): domain Eukaryota; kingdom Metazoa; phylum Cnidaria; class Anthozoa; order Scleractinia; family Oculinidae; genus Oculina; species Oculina patagonica. Next base: position 29,709,892 of record NC_135759.1, on the reverse strand, counting down.
CAGTACAGGAATTTACACTCCATCGTTGTACCGTTCAACCTGCTGTCTGCTCCAATGGAATTGTGTTACTTCAGTGTTAAGAGAAACTCTCGAGAAGAGGTAAAACTTCAACAATTTTAGGAAAGGGGAAAGCTATTACATGGTATTTTCTTATTTTTGATATTTTTTATTTATTATTGAGGGCAATGGTATGTTTGATAGTTTTCCAAAATTTGTGACAACCGTAATTGGCAGAAAAAAATTCGCAAAGGTGCACATTTTCAAAGTTATCCGGGAAACGCGACGAACTTACCCAACTACCGAACTACGTACTTACTAACTGACTGACTGACTGACTGACTGACCTACCTATCTACCTACCTACCTACCTCCCTACCCTACCTACCTACCTACCTACCTACCTACCTACCAACCTACCTACCCACCTACCTACCTACCTACCTACCTACCTCCCTACCTACCTATTTATCTACCTACCAACCTACCTACATACCTACCTGCCTACCTACCTACCTACCTACCTACCTACCTACCTACTTAATCTACCTACCTATCTACCTACCTACCTACCTACCTACCTCCCTACCTACCTATTTATCTACCTACCAACCTACCTACATACCTACCTACCTACCTACCTACCTCCCTACCTACCTATTTATCTACCTACCGACCTACCTGTCTGCCTACCTACCTACCTACCTACCTACCTACCTACCTACCTACCTACCTACCTACCTACCTACCTACCTACCTACTTACGTACGTACTCACTGACTTATTTACTTACTAACTTACTTACTAACGGCTACCTACCTAACTAACTAACTAAAAAGCTTGCTAACTAACTAAATAGCTTGCTTGCTAGCTTACTTGCTAGCTTGCTTACTTACTCTCTTGCTGTTTGAATTCCACAATTTTAGGACGCACAAAAACGCCGGGAAGATTATAAGACTTACTACCGCGATCGGCTGTTTCCGACAATTACTAGACGGTACAGCGAGAAGTATGGTGGATCATTTCCTTTGTCCGGTATGTGTAGAAGAACAAAAAAAAGTCTGCCTTTTCTTTAAAATAAATGTACTGATCAGACAATTGTTATAAGCACTATAAATTGACCAGATTCAGAACCTTCTCTTTATTAAAAACTTTGATATAGAGGATATTACACGATAGCCTGCGAGCAGGCTCTCCATTTGGGGGCAACGTGTATTCATATACGGGGCTCGCTTCGCTCGCCGAATCGCGCCTTCGGCACTCGCGGGATCGCGCCTTCGGCGCTCGAGCAGTTCAATATTCACGTTGCCGCGCTCGAGCAGTTCAATATTCACGTTGCCCCCAAATAGAGAGCCTGTTCACAGGGTAATTATACCGCGGCGCGAAGATATGAATCTTATTTTCGAGTGGTCTATTTTCCAGTAAAACATTCGCGGCTATATAATAAATATATTTATTGATGACATAATTCATAAATCATGTTTTAGTTGAAGAAAAGATTGACTTGATAATGGAAAAGCTGAAAATCTCAAACTCTGATAAAAATGTCCCAGGAAAACAGGTAGGTAATAATCTGCCTTAAGGTAATAAGGTAATAATTTACTTTTGGCCTTTTACCGAGACAAAAATGATGTTTTTTGGCAGTTGCAACATTCCATCACGAATTTGCCTTGGTTTTTCTCTCTTCTTTTATTCTTATAATACGATGAAAGTATCTTGTCCTGGCCTTTTTTGAGTTTATTGGTGCATTCCAAGCAAAGCCATATAAAAAAGAAATTATATTAGTTTCGAAAGCTGATAATCCCTTCCACATTCTTTAGTCAATTATTCGTTTTGCTCTCTAGAATTTTGATTCTGAAGGTTTCAAGTTTTATAATAATAATAATAATAATAATAATAATAATAATAATAATAATAATAATAATAATAATAATAATAATAATAATAATAATAACCTTTATTTACCCTCGGCAGTATTTATAGCACAAAGGCTAGTGGGGCCGAGCAAATGAAAGAAACAAATAAATCAAATAAACATAACAACGTTAAGAATCCCAGATGGCCGGAGGCAAACCAGCTGGCTATTTACAAGCGTGGTCGAGAATCTGAACTTGGGACTACCAAGAACAAATTCAGCTAGCGGGTAGGGCGGGACTTGAACCCGGGAACTCCGCATTGCAAGTCCAACGCTCTAACCGCTCGGCCACGCTGCCTCGAAAGTTTTGCACTCAAGGACTCTTATACTTGCTTTTGACATGTGATTATTTAAAGTAGTGAACTTAAACAGTGTTTTCTTGTCTATTACAGGCTGAATATAACCTGGGTGACACTGAAGATCTCATAAAAGATAGTACTTCCGTCGTTGTTCGTTTACAAAGGAACGACAATCAGCCAATTGCAAATGCAGCAGATTTCAAGCCCTCGTTAACTGACAGTCAGATACAGATATCATCCATTGTCTAGTTCAGGAACCCTGAGGAATTCAATAATGACAGTTTAAGGCTAACCACCTATATGTGTATCCTCGAAGAAAGAAAAAAAAAGCCTTAATAATGTTTAAAACCATGAATGGACTTGCCCCAGATTATCTACAAAGCCTTTTCTTTCAGCGTCTCTCTGTTTAGAACTTGAGAGACTATGAGGGAAAGCTGACGCTACCCAAACCAAATACCAATTATTTGAAGCAAAGCTTTTCTTACAGTGGGGCTATGCTATGTAATAACCTGCCCAAATGTCTTAAAAATGCTGTATAATTAAATAATTTCAAGAAAACTATCAAGGAGGTATCTAATGTATCTAAAGCTGATGTATCGGATTTCCACACGGCAATCATGTAAAGCAGTGTTAGTTTTAGTTTCTTACTTTAGCTTAATGTAACTGATGATTCTCCGTGTATAAATAAAGTTTTAAATTACATTACATATCGACGATTGTTTTATTTCAATTTTTTGTCTTTAAAGATGATTTCTAGAGATGAAATTTTACATGCCATCGTTTCTTGTTTGGTTGTAACAAATGAATAAGTCGATATGTAAGCATACTATATTGGGAGGATTTTGTTACGCTCGCTCATAGAAAAAGTTTCTTTTGTTATTTGCTAGTTGATTGATAGAAGTTGTTTGATAACTGAAGTACAATATAATACGTGATCTTGGTCGAAATATCTAATCAGTTATAGATAACATTTTCGTGATTCTGAATATCAATTCGGCCTTCGTTTTTTTTTTTCTTTTCTTTAACATTTATTTAATATCACAGAAGGAGAAAAAATACACTTATTAAATAAAAGGAAGACATAAAATACATCGAGTTACATAATTTCACCGATAAAGGCTAACTAACAAGAACTTTTGACAAGTCTAAATTTTTAAATAAATTTCTCGACGCGGTATTTAAAATTAAGTTTCCTTTTGAATTCATTTACCTCATACTCTATTTGATTAAGTTTTCGATTGTAAGGGTAATACTTTGAATATCATTTGATGAGAGGTCTCGTCCCATTTACTAAGTGCAGTTACTTTAGGAGTACAGTATGTTGCCCTATTATCGGACACTTTTTGCACTTACCGTAATATCTTACTTCAAAACAGCACTAACGAGCTGAAACTTACCCACAATGTAGCTTCCACTGCTGGTAAGTAGGTCGTGGAGTTTTATCTTCTAAATCTCTTTGGCTTCTTTGTAATCATGGAAAGAGTTGGTCAAATTCGGTGCCCTAATTCCGGACGAGTTGCCCTAATTCCGGACGATCGTTACGAGGAAAATACTCCCTTTCTCTCGGAAATATTATTCCCGATCATGGCAAAATATAAGTCATTAGGGCTGAATAAATGATTATTCTTTTGAAAAATTGTCTTTCAGGCAAAATTTAAAGCATTTTTCTTTCAATTTTAGCGAGGAAATCATCAGGCCATTGACATAAACAATGTTCAGCGAATGTTTCGGCCACTTGAAACGAAGTTCGCCAAGGAAGATTAATCAATACCAAAACAGGTATCGAAGCTTTAATACAGCACAGACAGTTACAAAAATGCTTGTTTTTCAAGACCTATTCCATAAAATTGTTTTCAAATAGGTAAACAAGTTTGCTGTAGGTATGCGTCCGGAATTAGGCACACCTCATCAAAAATTCAACTTAACTCTTTGGTGACCGTGCTCGGAAATTAAGAGCGAAAACTGAAAATTTATTATATGCTGATAAACCTAGTCCTTTTACCTTTACTTTAATATATAAATAAATATAATATATCGCGCACTTTGCGAGAGCAGAGCGCTTTATTGAAACGATGTAGTTTGACGCGCTGTAAAACCGGATTTACGAAGAAAAATTTTTTTACCTACCTCCACGAAAACTTGAATTTTCCCCTCTAAACGGAGCGCAGCTCGGCCGAAAAAAGAGCAAATGAAAGCAGACTAATCGCTAAGTCTTCTGAACTTTTTGTTTAACTTAATTTTACTGTTACGACGATATACGAAATTTTTAAGTCGAAGTGTCCGGAAATAGGGGTGTCCGGGAAATAGGGCAACATACTGTACTTTTCTTTACAAAAAGCCAGTACTGACTTTTGGTTTTCGTTTTCTCAAGATCGATCGATATTGAAGGTGACAATTAAGAATTCGCACTTTCAAGAAAAAGTAACTTGTTCCATTTCACTTGTTTTGCTCTTTCTAGTAGGTGTTTCGGAATTGCAGATATGACTTGGTATAATAGTTTAAGAAGTTGCACTTAATTTTGCATGTTTAATTGAATTCTTGAAAAGATAAAACTTCCCATTCTCACTAGGGATATCTTTAATAGAGACAATTCCTTCTTCAAACCAGCTTTTCAGAAAAATTGGCCTATTTTCAATCGGCCATAAAATAAATCGGCCATAAAATCTGTTTAAGGCTCTCCACAATATTTCCCTAGTTCGTTTAACAAGCATCTAGTGTTCCAGAGAACAGAACCACGATATTGGAAGCTTTGTTTTCCAGCTTCAGTGTTTGGTCTAGGGACGAAGTGGTTATATTTTGAATTTTTTAGGTTATGCGAGTGGACACTGGATGTAGTTTTGAAGATCAGGGGCGGATCCAGGGGGGTGGATTGGGTGGCTAGCCACCCCCCTTGATCCACATAAAAATGAAAATAAACACATTAAAATAGAAATTAGGGACAATGACACAGGGTAAGGTGAAAAATGTCAATATTTTTAGCTAAAGTAATTAAAGTTGTAACATTTGTTAACACCTGCCCAGCCGTCCAAAGTTAAGGGCAGCTGTGTATAATTTTTAAAAAAATACATTTTTAGTGTTCAAGAGTTGTTTTAGTCTAGCGTGCATGATTTTCTTCTCCATTTGCATCTTTTTAGCGAGATTCTTACCGTTTTATTTTTGCATGAATCAAAATTGAATGAAGGGATTTCACAAGCAAGGCATTGACTCACCAAGTCGTCCCCAGACCACTTTGCAACGGGCTAAAAATTTGGGTGAACAAAACAATGTATATCTGTTCTTTCGTCAGTGTAAGTTCGTAAGTTCAACTTCAAATTTCAATCACTGTTCGTGAGAAATAGAGTTTCTGTCCCAAATACAATTAAATGTTAAACAATGTAAGTTGAGGGAAGAATAGTTTTGTCAAATTATCAAGAAAAAACAGTTGTTTAATAGCTTAAAAAGAGCTTAAAAAGACTTTTAAAGCTGCTCAGAATCATGGAAATTACGCTTAAGAGGCTTCAATTTTTTCAAAATTTTCTGGGGGCATACCCCCAGACCCCATAGGGACATGGAATCTGCAGCCCCATGAACTATGGGCCTTTGGCCTAAAATAATTTTGACTCCCACTTTAAAAATCCTACCTAAAAGCCTGATACCCCCATTAAAAACTGGGGCTTAAACAAGAGAATAAACAAAAATATTTGTAAACAGCCACCCCCCTTTGAAAAATCCTGGATCTGCCCCTGAACAGCTTGCCTTTGAGCGCTAAGACACGGCCCACTATTGACTATTTTAAATCGTCTCTGTGTAATTAAAGGATAGTTAATAAAGATAGTTTTTTACGATTTTTTTAATTTAATCTTGTACAGATAGATAATTTAGTTGGATAGTTATTAATTAGTTAGTTGATTAATTTAGACACGGCTCGATGGAAGAGCATGAAACATGAATCGATTTCGTGTATAAAAGTAAAGTATTACCTACCTACAACGAGAATTTGTTATATAACAGTATCATTTGTTGTCCATTGGCACTTTCATACAGTGTTTTAAGTTCTAACAGAAACCCATAAGGGTTGAAACGTGTAACTCTCTATGATTTGTATTGTACAAAGCGTTTGCACATTCGTTTCCATTAAATACCATATTTGGAAAATCACGAAAGAAAATAAACCAATCAAAATTGCAATATTTGGATTAATTGGCGTGTGTCATTACATGTACATATAAAGCATTCGCGTACAAACTTTTCGTTTTTCCAAATATGGTGCTTGGCAAAACTTAATATTCAAGCGCTGTTAACGTGCGTTATACGTTTCAACCCCTTATGAGTTTCTGGTTCTAAAAAGTACCACAATACCTGTTTGTATAAAGGAGGTAAATGGGGGTTACACGAAGTTTAAACCTACGGAAAGGAAAACAAGAATGACTTGCAATTGTTTAGAAATCAAATCAAGGTCGTATATATGATATGAGCTGAGACTGAGAAACAAACTAAATCGGAGCCAATTTATACCGAAGGTTAACTGTTCATTTGTAAAAAATTATCAGCAAACCTACCTACAGCTGCACAAAGCGCGGGTAAACACGTGCAAGCGAATCACGATTGGTTCAATTTGGTTTTCCTTGACAACTGGTTCATGCTTTAGCCTACACAATGTAGTTTAATATGATAATTCAAATTATTATCGTTTTTTTTACTGTTCTTACTTATCATGTTTTGGTGGACAGAACTTGAGTTTCTTTATCAAACAAATAGATTTCATGTTGCCGTGCGTCCGTTCAGTAATAGATCAAAGAGGACGTCAAACATCAGAGACACACTCAGAGCGGGGGAGTGCTACTTTTTTGTTGTTACCACATTTTCAAATCATCTGTGATCTATTAAGGCTGGTTCTCATATGATCGGCCCGATCGTCTCTGTCGCTTCTGTCGTTTGCAAATTCTGAGGCGATCGAAGCGATTGGAAGCGATCAGGGGGTTCTCATATGATCACCCCGATCGTCTGGTATATGCAAAATAGGGTTAATCAACCAAGATTATAATTCATGATCTTTTCTTTGTTCCCGCATATGAATATTCGATTTTATTCCGATCGACGTGTGTTTTTTCAAAACTCCGATATCGCTTATGGCAGCCTTCGATGCAAAGGCAAAATTCGTGGCTTCCTATCTTCTCATTATTGCTGTTTTACGGCGAAGAAGCAAAAGAGAGGCCAAAGGGAAACGTAGTTCTGGGTAATACTGATGCCCCATGGAACAGTTTGGATCGCCTCGATCGTCTCCCTTTGTGGCAGTAGTTCTCATATAATCGTTCGCGATCGCCGCAGTCTGCGACCGATCGCCCGGATAGAACACGGGCGATCGAAGCGATCGCGATCGCCCCGATCGTCGCAGACGTCTCTGTGATGTTCTCATACGATCGTCCCGATCGCAAGCAAACTTTTTGAAGCGACAGAGGCGACAGAGACGATCGGGGCGATCATATGAGAACCAGCCTTTACTGAACAAGGCGCACAGCAACATGGAAACTATTTGTGTGTCTACATGTGTGTCGAATTGGATTGGGAGGTCTTACTGGCAATGTTAAAATTGACGAGGACAGTACGAGGCCATTTCTATCTCTGTACATTAAAATCGCGATGTCTTGGAGCCGCCTATTAAAAAGAGAGCGCAACTCTGTGGGCTCAAAAGGTCTCCTTAGTTTTGTTGTTAAAAATGATTCTTAAAGCACGTTCTTGGATCCATTCAAGCTTTCGCCTATTAGATTTCTTACAGAAATGTCAAACAGTTTGACAGTAGGTCAAATAGGGAAGAACTGCCGTTAGGGTAGAGCTGAAGTTTGGTTTTGCATGGGATCAGGTTGCGGAGCCTTGCTAGCACCCCTACATACATAGCTTTTTGTTAAGGCAGGTCTCGTAGGGCAACCATAAAGGCTGGTGTGGACCTGCCATTAAATAGTACACTAACAAAACATATAACTATTAATGAAAAAGAAATATAAAGAAGAATTAAAAATATATGAAGTCAGAATCCTTGGAATTTATCAATCAGGCCTCTTTCTCAAACTGGATAAGGTCTATTGATCTAGAGACACGTTTAAGACTTGCTTTGAAAAGCTGTAAGGAGGCAGCGTTTCTGATGTTTCTCGGGATTGAGTTCCATACAATAGGGCCCCGATATCTCACGCTGTTTCTTCCAAGTAAACTATTGTAACGTATTAGAGAAAAGTCATTAGAGCGCCTTTATTTATAATTATTATCGTCGTAACGTGTTCCAAGCAGGGATGTTAGTTGATCAGGTAGAGAGTGATTGTACACCTGGTACATAATGGAAGCAAGCCTTCGCTTGTAAATATAATTCAAAGGCTTCCATTTTACAATTTGAAGAACGGCAGCATCAGGTGTTTCACTGGGTAGCGTGTGAATTAATTTGGCAGCTTTAATGTGTAATAGTTCCAAGTCGTTTTCTTGCTGGCTGTTTTGCAGATATCGCTAAGCTTGAAGGGGAAAGCGCCCTGGGGACGAGGTTGCGCTGACGTGATCACTGAACGTAAGTTCGTCATCAATGTTTATTCCAAGAATTCTCAGATTTTGAGTTTGAGTTAAGACACACTCATCTTTTGTGGCCTTAGCACCCCTTTGGGGCACCATGGGTAAAACTTGGTACTTTTTCGGCTTAGCAAGTAGAAGATTTCCCTTGTACCATCATCTTGAAATTGCTCTGTACACTGTAAATGTAAATTGTGGCTCAACTGTGGTCTCATTAAAATGTCAATACAATATAATTTAACCCTTTGTGTCTCGCTCGACAGGGTGCATTGCGTGACTCCAGCCCGAGAGTAGTGTTATATATTCAAGCTGATCAGTTCCTTGCTTTTATGATTTATATCCCCAAGAGCCTCGTTTTGATATTTTGATCGATCAGTCGAAACTGGGCAACCTCATGGGGTATATTTGTCTAGGTTTCGCAGATACGCGCTGGTTTGCAGTAAATAAAGTAGGACGTGAAAACAAGTCAACCACAAAGTTTATAAAATATAAATTAATATATTTATGTTAATAACATATTATGAAGGAAAAAGCCAAAATAGCACAAATTGCTGAAGACAAATGAGAAGGTAACAAATTCTTTTCACAATTATTACATGTAACGCTAATTGCATATCTAAGAAACTAACTGAAATCATAGCATTAAACAAGATAAGAACACGGACGAATCGCTTGATCTGCGTGGTACAAACATACCCATAAACGAGAACAGAAGGACTGGTACTTGAAACATGAATATACGGTCAGTGTAAAAAGCAGTCTGCGGACTGCAGACCGGAGGAAAACGCAGAAAGTCTGTATTCTTCAGTCTGCATTTTACCCATGGTCTGCAGTCTGCAAAGCTCAATTAACAAAACTGCTTTGTATTTTGGAATTTTACAAGGGTGAGAGTAAATCTTTTGATGAACTTGTTCTACATTTTGGTGACCGTTAACGGTTTGGCCAGCCACCAAGCACGTATGAGGCAGGTTGGTAATTAATGTCTATACAGTATCGCAGTGAAATACGGGCTATTGAAGACCAATCAGGATAATTTTATTTATTTCTTTTCAAAATTATATAGTTTGGAAATATTAAAATAACAAATCGACTTTATACATCAAATCCTCGCTAGTCTGCGAAGGTCTGAAGTTGCGATATTCTGGCTCACGGCCGCGCGAAAGGAAACCTGGGACCTATGTAGCTGTGACGCCAATTTCTTGGCGTTTGAGACCATCGTGCGTTTAACTGGGTTTCATCTGAAATGTCTGACCTTAAATCCCTTTTTTGTGACCCTCAGTCACCGAAATCATTTAAAAGCATCAAGAAATGACATCAGACAACATAGATTCCGATTATTCGGTCGAGTCCGAATATTTTGGAAATTTAGGCTAAGTTCATTTTATGATTGTTTAGCTATTGTTTACGAACGGGAGCTTTTAAAATGACTGTCTTAATAAACTAATTAACATTCAGCTGCCGGGAAACACTGTGTTGTCCTGACATTACACGCACGGTTTACAGGAAAGGTATTTCAATCGGCACACTTTTCAAGTGAACTTTTTTCTCCGGGGCTTACATTGAAATTCACGAGCTTTATGATTAGAACTTAGAAAAGGGTAAAGAACAGTTAAATGCAAATCTTATCTCTGTTTTACCGTCATGTTTGCCCCTAACTATAGCAACGAGGTACTCTGTGAAGTACAAAGCCACCATGACTGTACATATTGCATTAGCTGTAACGTGGGATCGCCAGTTTTTACTGTTCCACACTCTTAACACGGCAATGTTGAATAGCATCACTTGCAACCACACAGAAATGGTGTTGAAAATCACGTCTATAGCAAGACCGGTGAGACAACGCCAAAGAAACTCTTAGAAAAGACCTGTAAAGTAATCTTCAGGCGCGTTCAAATTATCAGGATACATAAACTGATAGAGTTGAATAAATCCAACCGCTGAAACCAAAGCAGTGGGTTCCGTGAGAAGAAGCTGAATGCTGACATCTGCCACGAAACGCATGCTTCTAGGGGTGCGGGCTTGTCCCGCGTAGAAATTTCTCGTTTGTGATCTATCACAGCGAGACATAAGTTTATATATGTATTCCCAGATGTGGTCTCGCATCAAAACAGTTATACGTTCCAAAAGATCGATTACAGCGTGGCCTACTCCCAAAGCAACAAATAACGGAAAACTTGTCAACTCTGCTTGCATGACACGAAAGACTACCGCTGACGCAGTGTACAGAGTACTCACCAAGAGGTGCAGGACACCGGGGTGAACAAAGTTGAGCTTTGGTACGGCTGTGCGAGCGATGACTTTAGGGATACACACTATTAATGGACTTAATGCCGCAATGAACACTTTCTGGAGCTCGGTTCTCTCGGTATACCACGGAAAGATCTTGTAAGCCAGTGACCAGGCGATCGGAAAGCCAAATAAAAACTGCAGAGCTAACAAAGCTGCAACCTTGCACAATGTCTGCTTGCTGTACATTTGCACGGGTATGATGCGTTTGGCGATGATCAAGCTGTTACCGATTACCAAAGAGGCTGACAAAACATTCAGAGGGTACGTCATCCAGGGTCGTTTGTAGATGCCAAACATCTGTAGAAAAAGGCGATAGCAAGTATCTGTAAAGGCAGCGAGAAGATTTATTGTTAAAAGATTGAGTTCTTTCATAAACAGAAAACCAGACATGAATAGCATTATCGAGAAATGCCAAATTTCGATAAAGAATCCTTCGAAACACTGCCCTGTGACTCGAATACTCTAATTTAAGGGCGGAATGCTGTCCCATTTAAACGTCTTTTCATAGCAAAGATCAGCCGTGTTAAGATCTTATAAGATGACTGCTACTGCCAGCAAACCAATGCTAGAACCAAACAGGAACTGCATCGTAAACACGGTCTTGAAACACAGACGCATTGATTTCCACGTCGAGGGACGGGAAAGTTTCCACGCCATTTTGCCACAGCGTCCAACCGGTGGATTGAATTCTTGAAAAACAGTGTCCTTTGGATCGAATTTTGTAAAATCACTCAGTGCTCCTTCTTGAACCAGAGCTTCTACTTCCGCGCTGTCGCTATTTTCTGAACTCGCTCGCCGACATCTTGTTCCTGAGTAGTTTTCGATAACGCTTCCGGTGAAACTTTCAATAATGTAGGCAAGAAATGTTATAACTGCTTCCAACATTCTGAATGCTTTCTGTTGAATTCCCAGTAGTGATTAACTGCTTCAGATCAAAAGCTTCATTCCACAAACAAATGGAAACATTTCAGTGCCCGGTTAACCTTGATGCGTAATATTATACGGCTAACTTCTGTAAATCTGTTTCAGTTTCAGAGCGGAGTGTGTCCTCCCAGAAACTGAAAAAAAGAAAAACTGTCGGGCCAGAGACTGTCCTCCAAGAAACTGAAAAAAGCGGCTCGTAGTTCGTTCCTTACAACGTTAGTTGGCGATAAGCACACAAACGGCCAGCGTCACAAATAGAACTCGAAAGGTAAGTACTTTATTACAGATTCGCTCAGCTCAGACGCGACAAAAATAGCCCCTTTGGGCACGCTATCTTAACAGTCGTCACGCTATCTTGAACAATTCGACGAGATTCGCTCAGCTCAGACGCGACAAAAATAGCCCCTTTGGGCACGCTATCTTAACAGTCGTCACGCTATCTTGAACAATTCGACGAGGGGGAGGGGGCGGACAGACCACCAAAAAAAGGTTTCCTGTACAAGTCTGGGAAAAAAAATCTTGCAAAGAAAGTTGGGAAAAAGAAATTTATGGAACAAACCTAAAAAAAAATAAGCACAACCCAGAGATGGAAAAACATGCTTGCTCAGAAATATTCCCTCTCTTGAAATTCCTTTTAATGTCTGCTTACGAAGCTTGGACAGAAGTTTAATTAATAAAGTATTTTTCGTTTGTCTCACGACGTAGTCACTTGTGATGTAGATCGCGACGTTTCCACTGCGCACTGATAATCTTCATCAGGCGTTAAGGTTGACTGGTCAGCTTAAACCTTATAAAGCACGCTGCTGCGCTGTGATTGGTTGGTTTTAAACAGCTGTGATTGGTGCATTTCGATCCTCGCTGTTCCGGTGTGCTGTTTTTCCCTCAGCGGTCCGCTGTCGTTCAATTCTCCTGGTGTTGTTTTTTGATCGTGGGCATCCATGCTTTGGGAATTTCACTTCCACTATCCCTGTTGATATTGTTAGGGTGAAGTCTTATCTGAATTGCCTCTTTGACCCTGCGTTTGTACCAGTGTGGTTCACGATCAATAAACTTTACCTTATTCCAAAGCGGGTAGTGTCCGGTGTTGTGGGTGTGGTCTGAAACGGCGGAGGTCTGGATACAGGCGAGTCGGATGTCCCGGTCGTGTTCTTTGATCCAGTGTCTTGACTAAGCAAGATAGCGTTGTTTACAGAATTCCCTGTGAGTGCGGCAAAGTTTACATTGGCGGAACTGGAAGACCTATGCAAGACAGGATTGAAAAATCATGCGCGCCTCGAAGAAGTAAACAGCGTGGGCAAACCGTCCGCCAAGGCCGTCAAAATTTTTCAACATTTAATGGCCGAATCCAATGAAACGTTGACAAAGAGAAAAATAAGGTGGTCTTACTCCTCTACGAACGAGTCGCCAGAACAAAAAAACCTCGGAACACGCAAAATTACACCGAGCAACTCCACGTGGACGACGAAGAGGAGCCGCCATTAACGCGACCGTGCATCATGAGTGAAGCTGTTCAAATGCAGGAGACACTCCAACAAATTCTCGAAAAGCTTGGGAAACTAGATGCTATCGAGCAGTCAGTCAACAATATTCAAGCCACCCTTCTGAAATTAGAAACGAGAACTGAAACTCTGGAAAGTTTTCAAGCCAGCGCCACCAAAGACATCAACGACTTAAAAGAAAGCTTGAACTTCGCTGAAGGGAAACACAGCTCTAAACTTGAAAGCATCAACAAGCACAATGAAAACATCAACCTGAAGCTTATCCCTCGAAAAAGAAAACCAGGCGCTTAATAAAAGAAATAAAAAAACCACCTTTTGACTTGCTTGTACATGTAAATAAATATAAAAGGAAAAATGTACAAACAAGTAATAAGTAAAGTTAAAATTTTGCTTGATCTATTGAGCGAAATCTTATTGCAATCACTATATTACAAACTGTTAAGTGTCTTTGGCTGCGGATGGCTAGGATAGAAATGGATTGCAACTTGAAAAATTGAGACTCAACTTTTCAAGAGTCTATCAAGTTGTTTCTACACGTCTCTATAAATCGGTATTTATAGCCGAAGTTTGCATTTCTAGCCGCAAATTAAGGTTATATCTGTTTTTTTGTACCACTGATTCCAGAACAGTTTAAACCAAAACTCTGCAAAATCCCCGTGACGTAGCTCCTTTAAAACTGTCAATTTATGAGAGTCGGGTGAATTTTTCAAGACGACATTGAATGCATCACACATGTGGGGAGCAGGGATGGCGCAGTGGCGAGAGCGCTTGCCTTCCACCAATGTGGCCCAATGTGGGTTGAGTTATTTGCTGGTTCTTATCCTTGCTCCAAGGATTTTTCTCCTTGTTTTCCGGTTTTCCTCCCTCCTAAAAAACCAACACTTCCAAATTCCAATTCGATCGAGAATACACGGCCCTAAAAGGTTATAGCTTTAGTTCTCACCGTGTCTAAATAAAGGTAATTTATTTTATTCAAACTAGGTCAAGCAACCGACAGGTAATCATAACAACGTTTCGTTGTGACGTCAAGGCATAATTACGACTTTGAATGCTATAGACCTGCATCATAGAGTTCAAAGAAAGAAATTGTTGTTAACTGCACTAGGACGCCCCAACATATTTAAAAGGCGAGTGTAATTTGTCACCTTTCAAAACGTTAGGAATTGTACTCAAGGTCACGCGATTTCCTATCGGTATAAACAGCCGAATTTGTATGCTCAAAAACTACCGTTAAAAGAAGCGTCAAACTGGAAACGAAAGTCAACATTTCGATGACTTAAATATAGACGATAAACGTGCAGAATAACAAGTCGATGAATTATTTCTACAAAAAAGCAATTTATACTGAATAATTTATTTGAACCAAAATAAAGTGCTGCGTAAACAGTATCAGTAGGCGACATCTTCCCACTTTTAATTACCCACAGTATGAATATACTAATGTGCTAATGTTTAGTGTGTTTTATGATTGATATACATGAAAGACCCGCCATCCGGTAGTATTTTTCCTGCCCTTAACGTTAAATTTGTTTTTTTCTAAAACTACAAGAAGTTTACAACTGGAACAAGCTGACTTCTTGCTAAACATTATTGCACGACGTGCATAATATTTAAAACGTAACTAACAAGTTGGGAGGGGGCCTTCGTTGTTTATCCTTTCCGTAAGTAACAGAAAGCCCACTTAAAAGATAACCTTGAACACCTGTGGTATCTCTAAAGCAAATAACCAGGCAATCTTTTTCACGAGTAGAGCTCATTGGTTTTATTTAGCGTTATGCCTCGCTCGTCAACAAACGCCTCAGAAGTTGAGGGACTCAGTCTGACTTGTTAAGGACTTTTTAAAGTATTTAAAAGAAACATTGGTGTGGTTCTGTCATCAAGAACTGGTACACAAAAACTGAAACAAAACAAAACAAAAAATACACCACAGAGAAAACATCACTTTTTATTCTTGCAATCGTACGCCGAATTATTATGAGATATTGTATTTCACTCTGCAGTAGAAAATTCTGCGCCTTGTAATGTGTTTGCAGTAGGTTTCGGAATATTCTGTCTCTTTAATTTTAACCAAGCTTTGGGTAACATCAGCCTTTCAGATGGGAAAAGGTCTGGCAGAATTATTCCCCTATTTGTGTGATAGCGTAACATTTTCAGAGTAAAGAAAACCAGCAGAATGCAGCGAAAAATTTCAGATACAACACTTTAGAGCCTTGAGTGATATTTGATGAAGTGAAGAAAAAAATCTTTTTGTGGATTCCAAAATTATTCCTGAGAGTTCTTTTATCTCAAACATTTTTATTCCCGCCAAAAATAACAAACATTTTGGTTAAATCCAAACATTCTTGGCGACATCAAGACTCAGAGAAATAGGGTCAATGTTTTCTGCCAAAATGTGCGATTAAAAAATGTAACCATGACGTAAAATAAACAGCTTCGGTCTACCTTAATCACAGTGTATAAGTTAGGAAAAAACCTCTCAAAAAATGATCTTGCCGTGCTCAATAGTATCCTAATAATCATAGTAATAACAAAATTCTTAAATCTGATTGGTTCTTAACACGCCCTTTTTTCTCACTTGGTGCGAGCAGCTACAGTGGGTAATTCTCGGTGAATAAATTCTCCTTCTTGATGTTCCTAAAACCTTATAGAAACGGTTTTTCCCTGCGAATATATTTATATATAAAGTGATAAATCGTCAAAAGGCTCCGTTCTGTCTAAATTTTCCACGAATTTTGTTATCATCGTCATCATCGATCCTTGTAATAAGGCCTGGCGAATTTTGTTATAGCTATGATTAATAGAACTTCGTGTTGTCAAAATCTATGATGTGCAATCATACTTGTAATGAAAAAATGTAAAATTGGACTCCTGCTAAACGGTGGTACGATTCTGTTAATCACTTGTATAATTACACACCGAATTGGACTCCACTTAGTCCTATTACGTACCATAGCTCAAGTTCTTATAAGTCCGATAGGGAGTAAATTGCTGCGAGGATAAATTGTTTGGCCGCAGTCGGTAGCTGCTTATATTGTAATTATCTCGAAAGTCCCGAGAGGTAAATAAATAAAATACAGACTGTATGCACTGCACGACTGTTAGGACATCATTTATACATGTAATACACAGAGAAAACATAGTCTTCTTCAGGTGTAAAACAAACTTGATGTGATATTAAAAACTATTATCGGCACTCTTCTGTAGCAAGCACAGCGTCGTTGCGCTGAAAGGATTCATCTTATTCGGTCAGACTTTCGGGCTTTCCATTAAGGTACACATGTTTCTTGCTAGAATAATATTTTAACATAATAACAATGCAGTACCTTTGAAAGGATTTAAACAGCGATATATAAAGCCATTTTTCTGATGTATGAAAATTCTTTTAAACAGAAGGATAGCTCAAAATAATAGTTTCCTTTGAAAAAAAAAAACACAAAAGACGTAACGATAAACTTAAGAGGGCAAAGCATGGTTAAGACATAAGAAGATGTCTTAAAGAAGATGTCTTAGATGCACTTACTCCTTGTAAGAGCTCGAGGCAGGTGAATCTTCCAAGACATTATAATTACCTTAAAAAACCGTATTTATACATGCACTTAAACGTTTTGTTTCATGTTGTGGAACCTGGCTGGCTGCCATTTAGAAAAATGTCCCCTCCCCCAGACAAAAGTCACATCCAGGTTGCCTGTAATCTTTGAAATGTTCCCTATGATGTATACTATAAGTATGCCAAGTTTTATGCGATTATCGTAAATTGCACAATGTTTTCACTTATTCGTCCGAAAACTTCTTGTTTAACACAAGCAACCTGCAGCAAACAGTTCATTACGCTTCTAAAGTCTCTGTCATTTTTTGTAGTACCCCTGAGGTCTTACTGGTGTATCAGTTGGAAACTGTCTTTTCTTTTTTTAGTGCCTTTTGTTGTTGAATGACTTGAATTTGGACCAGTTGGCATTCAAGGACTTTTATCACTTTCACATTTCCCATAATACATTTTTTTGCCCCCACCCCCCCAAAAAAATAATAATAATAATAATAATACTAATAATATTTTTTTTTAATTTCTCTTGTGACGTACAGTTCTAAGAGAAATATAAAACAGGGGCGTTCCTAGGCAATTTTTAGTGGTACGCACAAAGTCAGTAAGAGATGAAGTTTCACCTCTAATACGAGCGCTATATACACGAGCTTTTAGGGTGGTTTTGTTTTTTGTTCCTTTTTTGCATTCTGAACTGAAAAGGGTTTGTCAAATCAAGATATAAACTCTAGACTTGACCTTAAGAAAATCAAAATTCTCTATATATTATTTCATAGTATTATTATATTGGAGCATGTTTTCAGAAAATGTCCGTTTATTCAGTCTTCACTTTCATAGGCATCGCATTTGGTAAATATTTTCCGTAAGGCAATAATAGGCACCTGAGTCGAACAAAACTTTGCTGTCTTGACAAACTTTCACGTTTAAGGTGCAGAAAAAAGTCCAGAGAAAAACATCACTACGCGTAGAGAAATTAATATTAAGGTCTATTAAATGTAAAAATATATCTGGGAAATTCTGGTACGCAATTGCGTACTTCGCGTAAAGGCAGGTACGCCCCTGTAAAACAATACCTATGCAAAATTTTGGGGATGAACAAAGTGTATTATAGGAGATGTCGAAATTGTGAATTTTGTTTTCTCTGTAGTTGGCAAAGATTTTAAAAATTTGTTCAAGATTTTATTGGCGTCGACATGAAAAGAGAAATTAACTAAATCAATGACTGACAGGATGGTAGGCTCTTAGAATGTTAATTGCGTGCTAATTTATTATAATTAATAAAAGGAATCGCAGTTAATCTTTTTGTTGATGGCAAGTAGAGGTCGCCAGATTTGTGATTCGCTGTAAGTTAATTAAAAGAAAGAAACAGTATAGCAGTTCTTCCGACTGCAGAAAATGAAACTGATCAAAACTTCTAATACACAGTACAAGATGAAGGTCTGCTCATTTAATAAACTTATATGAAAAACTTTTTTCATATAAGCTTTTTTCATACAAGTTGTTTTTATTTATTTTTTTTCAGAACTTATAGATTCCTTCTATCTAAGATGAGTTGGAGGAATAGACCTACGATTCAAGTTTTAGATTTTCAGCGGTTCCAGCGGGACAACTGTAAGCTTGCTTTGTTTTTCATATCATAATGTTTAGAGAGTTTTACCAGATAGTATTCCCACATAATAACTTAAGAGCCACGTATAACCCAACCCGATTTTTGAAACACATAATTAGTTATTTAATTTCTTACTTGCGATCCTCATTTGAAAAACGCCCACCCAGATATAGTCCTAACTAAATGCCTTTTTAACAAAAAAAATTGGCATTTTACGGTTATTAATGTGCCTTTTCGTCTCAGGCGATCAAGGAGATGGTTGGGGTTGGGGCAATGATCAATATATCGAAGAAGGTTAGCAAACATATCTAATAATAATAATAATCATTTCATTTCTAATATTGTTAGAATATCTCAGAAATATACAATCAATCTTATAACATGATTTCCACAAACGTCGTTCTATGGTCGATAAGTGAAAGTGACGTAACTTGTAACGTAACCTATCTTAGACTTCAATAACTCTCCTGCTTTTACAATAAACGGAAACCGGAGAGTTGTGAGAAGTCAGGTGGGCTGTTTTGAGTGAAACTTCTGACGAACACCCCGACTTCAAGAAGAAAAAAGTGATCTTTTGCGCGCGTTTTTAGACTTATACTAATTTTCATACTAATGGAATCCTTTCGTACAACATGAATAGAGAGAGCCGTTAAAGCAGGTGCTTTACTACGACTTTCGCAAGCTTGCTTTGTTTTTCTTATCATTAAGTTTTAAAGAGTTTCACTAGGCAGTATACCTATATGCCCCTAAACAGCATTGCATTTCTACATATTCATACAACCAAACCCGATTTTTCAAATAAACTTCTTTCATTCATGCATTCCCCTTCCAATCTTCGTTTAAAATACGCCCACCCGGATATAGGCCTAACAAAATACCTTTTGAACAAAACAAAACATAATTTTACGTTAAGTTTAAAGTACCATATGTTCATTTTCGTCTCAGGTCTCTCAGGTTTGAATTACACGCCGACCCAGCCGGATCACAGTAAGTTTGTTATGCAGAGTAACTAGTTTCACTAGGAAGTATTACTAAAAGCCCCTAAACAGCATTGTGTTTTCATATATAACCCTAAGCGATTTTGAAACACAAACTTACTTCATTTTTTCTTCCTGTTCTCATTTAAAATAGACCAACCCCGATATAAGCCTAACAAAATGCCTTTTGAACAAATTAGACTTTATTTTGAAAATAGCATTTTACGGTTTGTGCCTTTTCGATTCAGGTGATCATTCAAATGGAAGGGAGAATGATCAATATATCGAGGAAGGTTTGTATATTATCTAATATTGAATTTGTTAGAAATAAAGAGTTGTTAATAGACATCGAAACGTTTGACGCTGTATTCGAGTTCATCAGAAAATTAATCAGAAAATTAATGAAAATCTAATATAATTTCAAATAATGAAGTAAATTGTGTGATATATATATAAAAGTTGAATCTAAATAATAAAGTATTATTTCGTTTGTCTTACGACGTAGTCACGTGTGATGGAGATAGCAACATTTCGACTGCATACTGCTAGTCTTCATCAGGCGATAAGGTCGACTGGTTGTGCGTTAGCTTATAAAGCACACGGCTGCGCTGTGATTGGTTGGTTTTCAACAGCTCTGATTGGTGCATTTCGATCCTCAGTGTTCTGCATGCTGGTGTACTGTTGCTCCCTCGGCGGTCCGCAGTCGTACAGTTCTCCTGTTGTTGTGTTTTTTGATCGTGGGTATCCATGCTTCAGGAATTTCAATTCCACTGTCCCTGTTGATATTATTAGGGTGAAGTACCACCCAATCGCACGCACGCACCCAGACTTCCGCCGTTGCAGAGCATACCAACAACACCGGACGTACACTACCCGCTTTGGAATGAGGTAAAGTTTATTGATCGTGACTCGCACTGGTACACACGCCGGGTCAAAGAGGCGATTCACATAAGACTTCACCCTAATAATATCAACAGGGACAGTGGAATTGAAATTCCTGAAGCATGGATGCCCACGATCAAAAAACACAACAACAGGAGAACTGTACGACTGCGGACCGCCGAGGGAGCAACAGTACACCAGCATGCAGAAAACTGAGGACCAAAATGCACCAATCAGAGATGTTGAAAACCAACCAATCACAGCGCAGCCGTGTGCTTTATAAGCTAACGCACAACCAGTCGACCTTATCGCCTGATGAAGACTAGCAGTATGCAGTCGAAACGTTGCGATCTCCATCACACGTAACTACGTCGTGAGACAAACGAAATAATACTTTATTATTGTACTCTACCACGATGAATAACCACAACATTTTTTATGACATTAAGTTGAATCTCCTCAAACAATACCAGATAAACATTCAAATTCTTACGACAGCTGACATTCTCGCGTGCTCATTGGTCAAGAGCTATGGTCGATGAGAATATAGACTACGGAAATGACATAACCTGTGAAAATTGAGTTGATAGTCAGGTACCCAGGACTCCAAAATGTGACACCCACGGGCATTTTTGCCTGATTTTTGGCAACATAGCCATTTTTACTAAATCGAGTACGCTGATTTCGAAAATCAATGTTGCCAAGCTTAATTCTTGCGTTAAGATGATGTTTTGATGCATTTAATTATGACGTCATGGTCCTAATAAGGGATTTTCTTTCCTTTAGCTATTTTAAGCATAATACATCCAGAAATTCATTTAAAGCATTGCTAGTGTGCTGTAAAAATGATTTCAAGAATTTTTCTGATAGTTTTTACGCTGTTTCTGTGAAAATCAAGCCCTTTAGTGACAATTGACCACGCCCTCTTAAACAAAATTCACCCTATCGCGGGAACCTTATCACGGGTGTAGTTTTGTTATTTTGTCAAAGAACAAATGCGATTTTTGTATTAACAAATCGCTATAGTTGCAATAAGAAAGAAAAATATTGTCGTCGTGCCACGCTGAAGCTAAGAGCTAGCGAGCATCAAGAATGACGCCATTACAATTTTCATATATCGAGTTTCCCTTGTTTCAGCATTTCGTTTAAGTTTTGTGGTTAAATAAATGGAAATAACATCATAGTTAATGTCATAATATATCATCGTTGTTATAGTTGGAGGTAAAACTTTATTGATTGTCTTGTATATTGCTGAATCTAACTTATTTCACAATGCACTTTGACTGTTATAGGCTCATGATAAAGACTTTGGTTGAACGCATGTAAAATTAACGAATTCAAAATGATCATAGCATTGCTCCTTGCTTTCAGGTTTAAATCTGTCTATTATTTTTTAATCAATATCGGTAAATATTTTTAATATATCTTAGAACTGAACTGTTTTAGAAACACTGAACTAATATTGCTTTTTAAACAAGTTTCTTTAAAGCGCTTTAGCGCAGGTTGATATAGCAATTAGCGTCGGTCTTGGTGCATCCACACAGCCCAGTGCACATGGCATGCGTTTTTCTTAATTCATAGCGAAGAGGCACATATACAGCCAGTGGTCAGATCGGATTTCATACATTCAACCAAAAAAACGTTTTCTGCGGAGGTAGTGGTGTCCGCTTCGAGGACATCTTCGCCAACCGAG
The DNA here is from genome assembly GCF_052425735.1 of Oculina patagonica. NCBI lineage: Eukaryota > Metazoa > Cnidaria > Anthozoa > Scleractinia > Oculinidae > Oculina > Oculina patagonica. The sequence goes on along the minus strand of NC_135759.1, from coordinate 29,687,742 downwards.
AAGAGAAGAACAAAGTTTTCTGTGAAAACTCTCCACAGATGAAAGAGGTGCTGTTACAGCCGGTAATGGTGTGAGATGGTAACAATGAACTTGACGAGTTATTAGGAAGATTTGCTGAGACATCCTCTAAAGTTATTTACATTGGATTCCCTGAAGTTCCTGCCCATATCCACACTGTTGATGAGAGCTTAGCGCGATCGATGTGCCAGGAGAAGTAACAGCAAGTCTGTGCCTCGAGTGGGAACTGTCATGTTGTCGACATGCCCGCTATGACTGACTGCATAACGAACAAACTTCGTATCGGCTTCCTCTTGGTTGGATCTCAAAAAGGCTACATCTAGGCCAGGATCTGAGCAGAATCCACTTCGTATGAAAAACCACCAGATATGCTACGATTGCAGAGTCAGTGCCTGCGAGATAAGCTCATCTTAGAGAATCCGTACAAAGTCCGCTTTGTTGTCTCCTAGTGCCAAAAATGCTCGCCACTTCATCAGCCGCAACTGAACCTTTCTTACGTACTTCAATGACTCTGCTCACAGGCCGCGCCGTGTTCTCGGAGCGTCGACTTCTTGTCGTTGCTTTTATGGAGTGCCTCCCATCGAGTAACACATCAATCCTCTGGTATCCAGGACCTTTCCGTAAAACGGTGTTTACGTAACATTCCGCAAACCCACCGAAAGCATTTGCATTTTTTGGTTTGCCAATAGCTGCCACCATAATTAGTATGCTCCACCAGGGCGAAGCTATCGAAGAACAAACTGACTCTAGGCACTTGACCTTTTCTTCTGAGAACGTCTTCTAAAATTGACTTGTTTCACACTTGTGGGGTTCATTTCTGCGAGAAACAGTGGCACCGGCATTATACCTCAGATGCTACAATATGGCTTGCATGTTTATCTCGCCGCCTGCCTTCATACACCGTCACTAGACAACATAGAATACTCTGGTTTCCATGCAAATTTAAAGTCTTTCTCTTTTTGCGGCTAGTTGCAGCACTTTTAACTTCATAAAGGCTGGCAAATAGAGGTGGATTATTCTTGCCAACAGGGTCACGAAAGTTTGTCTTCCATCCCTTCTTCCCGTTCCCGTTCTTCCTCTCTGTCTGAAGATAGTAGCCTCCATTCCACGAATCGTTCAAGCTGAATCTGTCCAATCGAAAGATCATGTTTTATTTCTAGAGTTACGAGATCTTTCTCGGCAATTTTTTGCAATGTCCCATTTGTCCGTGACAAGAACAACCCGGATTTTGTTGTGTGGAATGTACAGAATTCTCAGCTTCATTATCTTGCTTCTGTCTCTCCTTGCCACTCTCTTTGTGGATAAAAGCAGTCGTTATGGTGTATGTCAAACATCGCTGATGTTTGTGGAGCAATTCAATTACAACTTTCTATTAATACAAGAATCACATTCATTTGTAAACAAAATGTTAACACTATACCCGTGATAAAGTGAATTTTTATGGGAGGGCGTGGTCAATTCTCACAAGACGGCTTGATATTCATAGAAACGGTATAAAAACTATCAGAAAATTCTTAAAATCATTTAACAGTATACTAATAATGTTTTGAACGAATTTCTGGATGAATTATGCTTAAAATAGCTAAAGGAAAGAAAATTCCTTATTTGTACCATGACGTCATAATTAAATGCATCAAAACATCATCTTAACGCAAGAATTAAGCTTGGCAACATTGATTTTCGAAATCAGCGTACTCGATTTAGTAAAAATAGCTATGTTGCCAAAAATCAGACAAAAATGCCCGTGGGTGTCACATTTTGGACTCCTGGGTACCTGACTATTGAGACATTTTTGCGAAACTTCTGTCGAACACCCCGACTTCAAACGGAAACAAAAATTACCTGTCACGCTGTCATGCGTGCGCGAGTGTCCACACTGATTTTCTTACTTTTTGACTTCTTTCACGTAACATGATAGAACAAAAAAAAAGCAGAGTGCTCTATAACGAATGCTTTTAGATTTGGTAATTTCAACAAGGACTGAATTTATTATTTTTTAATGAGCAAAAGTCCTGTGCGACCTTAAAACTAACATTTTTAACAGTTTTTCAGTATCTCCTTAACATGTTATATATCTTATCTTATTAATTATATTATTATTATTGTCATGCAGTAGTGCGCACTCCCACGATTCAAATTTTGGATTATCAGCGGCACCCCCAGGACGACCGTAAGCTTTCTTTGTTTTCCATATCATTAAGTTTAGAGACGATTGCCAGAAAGTATTCCTGTATGTCTCCAAACAGCATTTGTTTCCACGTACACCCCAGCCCGATTTCTAACACAAAATTACTAATAATACTTCATTTTTTCCTCCTGATCCTTATTTAAAATAATCCAACCCGATATTATCGTGACACAATGCCCTTTGAACATAAAAAAATATCGTTTTTTAGGGTATATGCCTTTACGTTTCAGATGTTCGTAAAGAAGACCTCAAGCACTACTGTACGTTAAAACGTTTAAATTTTTCGCAGTTCCAAAAGGACAAACGTAAGCTTGCTTTGTTTTTCATACCATTATGATTGGAGAGATTTAGCAGGCATTTATGTCTGTTATGCATGTTCTTTTATGTCTGCAAACAGCATTACATGTAGCATTGTGTTTCCACGTATAACCCAACCCGAATTTTGAAACGCAAAGTACAAGGGTAAGCGTAAGCGCAAGCACAATAGTTTGTGCCATGTGAAAACATAAGCATAAGCACAAGCATAACAGGGGCACCCAACGGAATATTTCGTTAAAATATCTGTTCGGAAGACGATTTGAGATTTAGAATTTTCGGAACATTCATTGTAAATTTTTTTCTTGCCTGCCTTTCCTAGGATTTTCGAATATCTAAAAAATGGTATAATTGTTCATTTTTAACGGATTTTTTCTCTAAAAAGGTCACCTAGAATTTTAGGGAGCCCTTCTCTGGCTGGAATGTTTTCGAAAAGGTAAGTTTTGATGCCTATAACTTTCGGATCACTAGACTTTCAGCTAGGAAATCCGAACAGGTAAAACAATTTTAGGGGATAAAAATATGCCTATATCTACCGTTTAAATACTAAAATACGTTCAACGGTGCTATCTTTAAGTGGTTTTGAACTATATTCTCGATGGGTGCCCCTGGCATAAGAACACGATGCTTACTGGTTACAAATGCTCAAATGCTTAGACACTGGTGGATATGGAACGAGTGCTTCAATTGGTCATACACGACCAGACGTCGTAAATTTCCATGTGCTTCTGCGGTGTTTTTATTTTTTCACACGGCATAACACGAACGCAAGCACAAGAAAACGAAAAATGTTGATCCTTGTACTTGCGCTTGTGCTTATGCTTGCGTCGAAGTCATTTTCGCGATGAAATAAGAGCTGTTATGCATGCGTTTGTGCTTGGGCTCGTGCTCGTGCTCGTGCTTGCGTCCCTAGTGAAAACCAGGCTTAAGTTTACGCTATGTGCCTTTTCGTCACAGGTGATCATGCAGATGGAAGGGAGAATGAGCAAACAACCAAGGAAGGTTTGAAGAATGTTATCTGATACTGTTAGCATCTGTCGGGGAAACAAAAATATACATATAGTGGACCGACATGGTTGTTAAGCTTTTTTAAGCAATTGGTGCAAAGCAAGGACAGCGTGTACTGCCGTAATTTTTACATAGCAAGCAATATCTACTTGGCTTTTTTGTGAGCTGTAGAGTTTCAAGCAATTTGAAGTTAATTTATTGATGTTTCATAATGCTATTTACCCCTACGTTAAGAGGTTCGAGTGACAACCCAAAAATTGGTCATTTTGTTAACTTCTTTTATCAGCTGGCGGATGAAATCAAAAGATGGCAATAACATCATTATAAAGTCGTTACCTTCTCCCACAAGAATATGAAACAAAAATTTGTCTGCTCGGAAATCACGACGGCGAAGCCGAAGACAACGTGAACTGGGAAATTTATGTGTACTCGCTATCACGTGAATTGAACTATCGAATTTGAGTGTTAAAATTTTTTTATATAATTAAAAAAATAAGAAGTCGAGGGCAAATTAAATTTCCAGTTGACGTTGTCTTCGGCTTCGCCGTCGTGATTTCCGAGCAGTATTTCTTTCGGGTACCTCAGAGGACTTTTGCAGTGAAACACGTTTTTTTGCTTTCTGGGGAGAGCATAGGTAGTAATTTTGACCAATTTCAGCGAATATTGCATAAATTGTCCAAGTATGTGGTACAGATCATCGTAAATCGGCAAATTTACGACCAAATTTGATATTCCAGCTAGTTTAAAAGAGCAACGGGGCGAACCGATCGCACTCGAATTAGGCCAGACTATAGTTCGAAGACTGTTCTTTCGAGGACCTGGATCACCGATGAAAGCGAGTCGAGGAAATTTGATTTTTCGGCTACATTCCAGAGGCGGTACCGGACGTCACAGCAGCCATGTTGGATTACAGGAACAAAGCGTTCTCCTCCGTTTGGAACTAAACTTTTTTATTATGCAAATTCCGCAAAAACATGTTTTATTGTTTTGTCATCCAACATGGCCGCTTTGTCACGTGGTTGCAAACCAAGAATTCTATACACGGGTCGAAATTTTAAACACCTAAAACTGCTCTCGCGCGCTACAAAACGCCAAGAAAACGGTATAAAAACAAACTTAAACAATGCGAAAATATTTCTACTTCATTTTATTACAAATACAAGTCGTAAAAGCCGATTTTAGAAAGCTTCAATATTTACAATAGCAATTAGTGAAAAAATTTGATTATTCATATGGGCATGCTGTGACCTCACAAACATAAGATGGTAAGCCTGTGGTGAGAACCTTCGACTCATAGCTGATGTAATGGAAACAACGAAATCGTTTAACCTTACCGGCATACTAACATCATTAGACTTTCGAAAGGCCTTTGACTCTTTGGAATGGCCGTTTATTATGAAGACGCTCGACTACTTCAATTTTGGATGCGGCATTAAACGTTGAGTTAATACTTTCTACTCGAACATAGAGAGCACGGTAATCAATAATGGCTTTAGAACAAACTGGTTTAAACTGTCTAAAGGAGTTCGCCAGGGCTGCTTTCTTTCTCCTTATCTGTTCATTCTCTCGACCGAGATACTCTCAAATAAAATTCGGCAAGATCCCAACATAACAGGTATCAAGATCTACGAAAATGAAATCAAGCTATCACAATTTGCTAATGATACCACTCTCTTTAACGCCGACTTAGCATCACTAGAAAGGGCACTAAAGATAACCAATGACTTTGGGAAAATAGCTGGTCTATCCTTAAACGTGAAAAAAACAAAGGCAATTCAGTGGTTGGGGAAATGGGCAAATAATAAAAACAAACCTCTAAACTTAAAATGGCTTCATAGCCCTGTGAAAATATTAGGAATCCACTTCTCATACGATGAAGAAAAGAAACAACGAGCTTAACTTCATACAAAAAATTCAAAAACTACAAACTAAACTCGATATGTGGAGTTCAAGAGACCTGACAATATTCCGAAGAGTTATGACATTAAAAACTCTGGGATTATTACAACTCGTCTATTCTGTTTCTACACCTTAAAATTATTTTTGATCGTGTTTGATGCTCGCGAATTTAACTTCAATGTTGTTTCTTATCCTCAGGGGAAGAGGCGCTAAAGAAATTAATAGAAAGCAATAAGGCGCCCACAGGCGAACAATGGAATGTCTATGACATCGAAAACATTGTCACTGCCAACAATTTGTGCTCTTGCAAAGATCCTGTAACGATGGCTTTTAAGGTAACAACAAAATTAACCGAAGTGTTAAAGTTTTTGGCAACATTCATCCAAAAAGTAATACAATAATTTATACCATGCTATAGAAAAAAACAGCCAATCAGAATTCAGGAAAGCTGTTGTATATTCGACTGAATTCACTCAATCTTCCCCTCGTGTGCTGCATCTTATTTTCGACGACATGTAGTAAGCGTATTTTCTATGGCATGTAATAATAATAATAATAAACCTTTATTTAACCACGATCTGTTTTAAAGCAAATACATGCTTGAGGGGTCGTGTGTACGTGTGACTAACTACCTACCTAAGAGAAATAAATATTACATTGTAACAAACTAAAATAAACGATATTATATTTAAAGTGTATATGACATGAAAAATATTTTCTGCTTATTTGAAAGGCCATTCGAAATACAGAAGAATGGCGTTTTTCATTTCGAAATATCTTTTTTCGTTTCAGAGATATTGGTTGAGGTCACACTAGTGCTTTTTTTACTATAGTAAAGTCAAGTTTACTATAGTTAAGCCAATTTGTAGTGTGACCGGCTTTTTTTAGTTAACTATGGTAAATGTAATCGTAGTCTGTCGCGATAGCAACGGCGGCAGGATGAAAGCGAAGTTTACTATAGTAAAACGACCTGAAAAGGCATGGTTTATCGCGCGTTTATCTAAACTTTGTTTATTTAAGTAATGGATTGTCTACGTTTTGACATGAAAGGTCTCAAAGCTCTGGAACCATAAAATGGTTGCGCCATTTTCATTCACATGCTCTATTCTTGTGTTCGGATCAACACAGAAGCAACGCTAGAACTTTTATTTCAGTTGTCCTAGAAAAGTCGCTGAAAATATGTCTGACAAATGTCCGCTCTTCTTCGCCGCGCAGAAGCTTGTCTTCTCAGCATTCGCCTTGCGAGGAGAGCAGTGGGTAAGTCGTGCCGTCGTCTGTTCGGAAGAAAATACATGTTCAGGACAATAAATCTGAATCTCTGAGCTTTCCGGATAGCAGCAATTAATAGAAGAAGAGCAATAATCGTAAGGACCACGCGTTCTGAATCCATGGCTCACTGCAGGCGACATGCAAGCGAGTGAAAGTGGAATGTCTGAGCATATTTGTTTTAGTCATAAAATTGCAGTTTGATTGACAACATTTAAACAAGAAGCCATCTGGGAAATGTAAACCACAGTTAACTTTTGTTTACTTTTTTTTACTATAGTAAAAGCCCTTAACCACAGGAAAAGTCTAAGTGTGACCTCAACCATTGACGTTTTTGTATTATGCAAATTAGATCAGTGATGACGTCATAAGATTTGACTCTAAAAAGTGGTAAAATACTGAATAAACAATATCTCTAAAACTATTAAAGCAGTGTTCTTGGAACTTGGCACCACAAATGTGCATCACAAAAGAAACAAAATGTTACTCTTAGGGCTGTTGCCATGACAACAGTTTTGCCGCTGGTGCTGTCTCAATAAAAACTGAAATTCCCAGTTTTTGTCTGAAACCAAGAACATCTAGCGCAGCCAAACCGATGGTGGGAATTAAGACAATATGGGAACTATGTCTGTTCTAAGCAGGACCCTTTGTCTCACTTTAGAGGTCAGATATGGGGATATTTGTCTTTTTGACAGAGAGAGACTGGAGCTGAAAGAGTTGCTATGGCAACAATACTAAGGGTGTCATTTTGTTCCTTTTGTGATGCACATTTGTGGTGCCAAGTTTCAAGAACACTGCTTCAATAGTTTTAGAGATATTGTTTATTCAGTATTTTACCATTTTTTAGAGTCAAATCTTATGACGTCATCACTGATCTAATTTGCATAATACAAAAACGTCAATATCTCTGAAACGAAAAAAGATATTGCGAAAAGAAAAGCGCCATTCTTCTGTATTTCGAAAGGCCTTTCAAATAAGCAGAAAATATTTTTCATGTCATATACAAAAAAAAGTTAAACAACACTTTCTCGTGGTATGCTATGGAATGTCCCATTTTTCACTTGCATTTTCTTGGCATGTATACCGAGTAAATACAAGTGACTCGTGGGATATTCCATAGTATACCACTCGAAAGCGTTGCATAACTAGTATGTTTCTCGTCAAGTAGATTTGCGTCAAGTAGATTTGTTTCGAGCTTGCTGCTCATATACCCTAGCCTGATAAAATCAAAGCGTTTGCAATCATTATCGCTGACCTGAGGCGTAATAACTTCAGTCTACCAGTTATGCAAATGGAATTTATAAGATGTAAGGTCTTATCATAAGATTGTTCTTGAACTCAGAGACTCAAAGGATAGTGCATAATGAAATGGCGCTAATCAGTTGACACTACGACGGTTTATGTTTTATGACTATGTGCTGCGCTTATTACTATTTGCTCCATTAACACGTTGATACACCAAGCATGGTACTGACGCTTTTCTTTACAGCCGCACAGTCAGGTGCTCCCCACCCCCTACCTCCTTTACTGCGCCCCCTACCCTACCCCTATGTTGTCTTATATTGTATTCGTAATTTTAGAAATCGTTTTTCTACGATTTATTCTTGTTGTCATTTCTTCTAATTAATCGGGCGTGGCCGATTTATAGTTTACCCTTTGGTCGTCCTAGACGATAGTCTCCTGTCGGCTAAAAATGACGGGGATAGCCTGGGCCAATCGGTTTCATTTCAGTTTTGACAGTAAATCGTTGTAGGAACACTGGGTCGACTTTTGGGCTAATCTGCAATCTGGTTCTCTTCTTTGCTTCGGCGGGAGGACAGAGGAAAAAGCTTAAGGGGTAAAGTACTAATAATCACCATTATGAAACTGTAGTTGCTTTGACAAGTTGAAGCTATTTTTGTAAATAAAAGGGGTAACGTCATTCATGTCACGCAATGTTTTTGTGGGAAACTTTGAAACTAGACGCTTTGCTTGTTTCTACAAATAGCAGTGTGATCTGGCGGTACATTTTTTTGAGGCGGACTCCACTTTAAAACTATTTTTATATATTTAGCAAGAAGTATGTCGATTTTCATTTCCGCAGAGTTGGGCGTCAAAGTCGCCTGTCACAAAGAGTAGAATGTTTGCCCAACATGCATGGTTTGGATATATTTTAGATTTGACTAGTGACGTTAGTAAGACACTTCTCAAGACGTCAGCAAAACATTGGCAATGTACAGTATTGGTGTGAACTTGAATGGAATTTTTTACGAGATCAGTAAAGCTATCGAATGAAAAGATGACTTGAAAATGAAAACTTCGAATAATTATAATTAAATACCAATTGAATTTTAGATGAGAAATTCCAGAAGTGACATCTGTGTTCAAAATAGGAATTTTTGTACAACTTAAAGTTCCGAAAAAAAAGACAACATGTTTTGTAAAAATCAGGAAAACAAAACAGGGCAATGGGTTTTATTCACGAAAATAAGAAAGAGTTTGTAAACAAGACAATGGAATCGAATTACATTTCACACGAAATTTGCATACATTTGAACTTGCAAAAAAGAAGTATCTCTACCGAGACATAATAGCGAGACCTTACATTAATAATTATTGTATTCTGATCTGATTGTTATTTTTTATGCATTAACTATTTGAAAGTGCATGGTTCTCATCGATGAAAACAAAACGGTTTTTCATTCACTGCTTGAAGTATTTATAGACGTGAAAACATTCGCTTAATCAAATTACATTCTGCACAAAATATTTTGTATCCATTTGTCCCGAAACTTTGAGGAAATTGAAATCTTTGTGGACAGTACTGCATAAAAACAGTTCATAGAATTGAATAAAAAGATAAGAACCATATTGATAAAGGAAATTTTAAAACTTTATTTTGGCTCATTTTGACGAAATTCAGGATTTTCAAAGACTGCCAGTAAACGGCTGTATCTTGTCTGTCTCTAACGATTTTGCTACGGTTTCGAACGAGCTAATTTTTCAACATAATATCATGGTAGCGGGCAGAAGTCGGTTCGTTCTGAATTTTTCAATACGGTATACAAGTTACAGGTCAATATACAGACCCTCTGTACAGTAAAAAACGTTTTGGGAACAAACCATTGTGAACTTATTTTCTATGTTGATCAGTAAAAATCCTTAGTACGACATGGGGTTTGTTATCAAGTTCGTTAGTACGTTAATACTGCAAGGTGTATAACCTCAGAGAATTATTATCAAGTGTGTATTGTTTTATTAGCGGCTTATACTCTAAGGTCTTGGTATGGGAGATCAAAATTAAGGCAAATTTCTGTTATTATCTGATTGCTTGGCACAGATTAGTACGATACTGAATTGGTTAGGAAATGTAAACAAACATTAAATTGAATAAGAGTAGAAAGGGAGGGACAGGTGGGGGTGAAAGGCTAAGGAGATGGAAAGGGAGGGAGAATTAAAATCCATGCTTGGTTATATCACGCAACCTTTGACTTCTGTTTTTTTTCTCACAAGAACAAAACTTAAGGTGGGGTTCTACCTGAATTTGAATGGAACTTTAAAAGATTTAAAGAAGGGATTGAAGAAAAGAATGGAAACACCTTCAAACAGTTGACCCCCTCGCAAGAGCACTCCGGGTTGTCAGGAGACTGTTTGGTGTCCGTCCACCAATTTTTAACTTCAAATTCAAATTTTAAAATCACATTAAATCTCCAATATTTCTTATTTGTCTAAATTTTACTAATCCTTTGAGAAAAACTATCGCCTCCCAGATATCCCCCAAAATCGTCCAAAAATTAACAAAATACTGCAAAACAAATATATATGGGATAAGTAAAGCTTTTTTGGATTCCTTGAAACGCGGCTGAAATGGTTTTCAGTGTTTTCCAGCCCTTATACTTTGGGTCAGTACTACTATTCTTCACCAGTTGCTATTACAGTAATGGTATGAAACAAATACCTAATCATTGGTCAATAAGTTGTGATCATTTTCTTGACAATAGTAGTTACCTGATTAGGAGTTGTATACTGTTCCATTTAAGTGTAAGGGCTGGAAAATACTGAAATGCGTCAGCCACCTAAAGCGTTGGAAAAATTGGTCTTCAGGTAAAAACCCCGCCTTTATTAAGTATTGCGAAAAGGCTGCACTTGTCCCCTCGCCTTAGCCCCCTCCCCATTTTTTCGCTCGCCGTTCCTCGCGCCGCTTCCCAACTAAACGAACGCCTGGAACAGGCTAGCTAAGTCTTACAAATTTATATTTTCTAGACGTCTAGTTCAATCGTTCATTTGTATTGTGCGAAATATATTTTTATAAATTGAGACCATTATGTCATTAAGTAATAATGCAATCTTGAAAACATTCCAGATTTTCATTATTAAATAGAAACACGAAAAATTCAAATTTGGGAAAACAAGCCTGTCAAAATGACGTTGCCATGGTGATTTCAAGTTACTGGCACAATAACTAATCCTACCAAATAATTGCGAGATAAATTTTAGATAAACGCGCAAAGTTTGGCAGCGTTAGGTTGAATCTTAAAAAAAGTTTTAAGCGTCCAAAGTCAGCGCAGGCCTCAAAAGCGCCCCGCCCCCCGGCCTGAATAGGTTTAAGTGACTGTTTTTCCAGTGATTTTTACTGTACTGTACCCTGCCTTTCAAGTCAAAACAGATAGCTAATTATTAAGCGCCCGATTTTAAGCTTCTCAAGCTTCTCAAGCTTCTTGTTTCAATATAATGAACCTATTGTAATTTTCATTCCACATTTAAATTCATTTTAATGCAGATTAGTTGTTGTAAGCTAAATACTTCCACAGACACTAAAATAAAGTCATTCATTCATTCATTCGTTCGTTCGTTTGTTCGTTAGTTCATTTATAATTAAAGTTTACACTATATCAGGGTTAGCAGCTGAGTGGTTTAGCGGACGACAGCCACTAACAAACCATCACAAAATTGTATTCTGCACTACAAGAAATGTTGACATTTTGGTTGAACTTAATTAACGGTGATTTTATAACAATTGATCTAAGGTTAACCAGACGTTGGGGACATTAGCTGAAACTTACACAGAAAACACTGGGATCCTAAACAAGCTTGCAGACCAGACTGAAGACTTTGCTGTGCACCTCATTGATCAAGTTAATGGCAAAGAGGAGTTGGTTATACGCGACCGTCCTGAACATGTCGATCGCTATGCTTCAATGCTCAGCGACTTAACTGATGAGGCAATTATCCACTCGCAAAAAAAAGTAAGTACAGACGTCAAGTTACTGAGCTTTGTCCCCTGACTTTTCTAAAACGTTTTAGAAAAAACGGTACTGTGATTATCTTAGAGGCATGTTGGTTTAAAAAAATTGTAATAAAAAGCAGTTGACAGGTACCTTTTCATTTGTAACAGTTGATAAATGACTCCGCTATCGGATTGATTCAACCCAATATTATTCTAGGTCATTATGTTGTATTATGGTGCATTTTCATTGCTCATTCCTGGACAATTTGCTTCATTCTAGTTCATCTTAGGTCATTCTGGTCTCATTTTGGTTCATTTTGTTCAATTCTGTTTTCATTCCGGTCCATTCTGGCTCATTTCGGTCCATTCCGGTGCACTGCGGGCATTCCTGTGTCATTTCGGTCGTTCTGCTCTATTTCTCTCCGTTCCGGTGTTTAGTAAAACTTAGTAACGCCGAAAAAGTTCCAATTTTACCATTTTATGCCACTAAAACGAAAATTGTACAGCACACATTGTAACATACACACACTACATTACAGCTGCCTTCTTATTGGCCGATTGTTTTACCACCGAGGGCAAGCTAAATCTCGATATTAAGTAAATTGTGAAGTAAACAGCTAAACAAGAACGCCAAATTTAAAATCCGTTAAGAGAAGAAATCCATCCATCCTTCTTTTTGTATTTTTTATTTGTTATGTTCTCCTCAGTTTGTTGCGCACCCATTATTGTTCAAGAGGCTTAAAATGAGATGGAACCTTGGATTGCCTAAAGCTTTTAAACCTCATGGAAAGTTTCGACCTCTTTTGTTTTTGCTGATTCTGATAGACACAGTCTTGACTCCAATTCTACTTCCACTAATTGGATATGCTTTCTACAGGGACCAAAGAAAGGTACATTTTATTTATTTTCTATAGACAGGAATGTCAATTTACTTTTTAGGTATAGGTTTAAATACTTTATGTTGTCGTTTTTTTAGAGACGCAAGACGATGGATAATACAAAAGAAAGTGATGAAAGAAAGACGAACGGAAGTGATGAAAGATCACCACAGGATAACTTAGGTATACCAAAAAAATAAAGAAACCTTAGAAACGCCTGGTCGGTGTTAAGCTCTTCGTAAAAGTTTGTGTTGGTTTTACCAACAGATTGACTGACTTACTGCTTATTATGACTGACTGACTGACTGACCGACCGACCGACCGACCGACCGACCGACTGACTGACTGACTGACTGACTGACTGACTGACTGACTGACTGACTGACTGACTGACTGACTGACTGACTGACTGACTGACTGGACAGTAACAGCATATCTTAATTGTGCGTTACACTCCAGAAAAACAAGATTAAAATCAGCACTTTTTTCAATCAACAGACAAATACCTCAGTTACTACACCACGCCTATGGTCATATTTGTAAAGGACAAACTTAGTCAATTGGCATTCATTGCACTTCACGTCCGTGTTTGCATCTTGGCTTCCACTGTTAATCCAAGGCTCGAGGAATACTTGATATTTGTTTTCTTCACTGGCTTGGTCCTTAGCGAGTACCAACAGTATAAAACATCACCGTTAAAATACTTCAAGTAAGATATTCAGTACATATATGTTATTTTCCGGCCGGGAGGTCTGTTTAGGTAAAACTGTACCCGAGGTCTTCTTGAACCTCGGTCTTACTGGTCACTCTCATTTTTTTTTTTTTTTTTTTTACATTTATATTTGGTTCACACAATTTCTCACGTTTACAGGGACATGTGGAACTACCTGGATGTTATTACCCTTCTGATTTATCTCCTGATCGTCATTCTGCGAATAGCGACCATCGCCCGTGGTGGTGACCCTTACCACAATCGTTTGCTGGAAATTGTCAACTACCTGTACGGAGTCAACACCATGCTTTTGGTCTTGCGCTTCTCCAGCATCTTAATGCTCAGTTCACTTGTCGGTCCATTGCAACTGGCATTGTTTCGGATGCTTATTGACTTGATGATTATTCTCGTGCAGTTTTCTTTTGTTATCATGGCATTCTCGGTGGCCATTACAAAGAGCTATGTAGCGGAAATGTCATACTTGACTCCCACTAACAACCAAACGGAAGACATCGTAACAAAATATAATGTGTGAGTGTTCTTTTTGTTTTCTCTATAGACAGTTCACTGAGTACTAGAAAAAATCACTTTTATGACTTTGTACAAAGTTAATAATTCATTATCCAGGATGCATGATGATGTTTAATGTCCCCAGGGTTTATCCAAGGCTTCCCTAAGCCATTTCTTGGTTGCGTCCGAATTCTTCAGTGTCATTTCAAGGTGGACCATCCTTTCCGACTCCTTCCTTCCTACTCTGTCTGTTTTTTTGTCGGGACAGCTAGATTTTCTGCAATATTTACCTTGCTCGAGTCAAATGATTATCTCTTTCACGAAGATTTTTGGTCTATTGAGTCACCTCGTTTTGAGTCAAAAATTGACTTTCGCGTCGTTCTTGAATAAGCGCATCATTGCTACGCTTGTTTTTTTGAAAGGAATGATCATTTCTTTTTTTTATCAAAAACAATTTTTTAAAGCCGGTTCCATTCTCGTGCGGCCAGCTCTACCGGCACGATTGTTTGATACTTTTTAATCGTTTATTATATGTTAATAATGCTTTTGCTTTTGTTTTGTTTATTTTAAGGTATTGTGAGCAAGGGGCATTCAACTGGTAAGTTTATGTAACTTATATTTTAAAACTTTGATACTATTAAGAGAAACAGAGGTTAGTAAAACGTCGTAAATAGATGCTTTAGTTTTGCAAGGTGTTGAAACATTTATAGAAAACAAAACTTGCTATAAAGTACAATTAAACCTCTACTTACCAACTGAACTAGAATTACATGGTGATGAAACAGGGACCTGTGAAATTAAGAAGCCTTTTTTTCAAATTGAAATTTTCTCCCGAAATATCATCAATCTTAATAAGACTGTTCTTTATATAGTTTGAAGAGTGCTTGACAACAAAGAATTGTAGAAATTTTGAAAAAGGAAATCCATCGTACGCGCGCTTTGTAATTATACATAACGTCCGAACACATTGGCGGTGTTTCCACTGTGAACAAAGATAAATGTGTTTTTTTATTTTTACATTACCCGTATCGCTTATGTACAAGACAAAGCGCCCAAATGGTAAACTCAGATCCTGATAAAAGGAACAAAAACCTGCAAAAAGCTTCGCTACCCGGCATACAAAAACAATAAACTGGTCATTAAAAGATGAAACAAACGGTGGATATTTCACAGTTCGTACTGGAAATACTACAGTGTAGAAAAATTTAAATTTTATCGTTAGCACAAAACTGCAGTGCCGGGTGGTTAATATATAAGTGGAGGAAGACGGCGGATTTTTTTTACAAGAACGTTTGCATTTGTGGAAACCAAACATTAGCCAGTCTGACAATATTTTTCTTTTTGTCACCTCTAGCCTGTTCAAGACATCGAGACAGCTCATGTGGTCTGTGTTTGGTCTAACGGACTTAAAGCAAATGGAAAGTCATACCAGTCTCACCTCAGATATTGTGTCGGTTCTATATTTGATATTCTTGGTTTTATCTGTTATTATGCTGGTCAACATGCTCGTGGCTTTGCTGACAAACACATATGACAATGTCACGGTGAGATAAACTTACACCGATATTTTTCTTTTTTATATAGAATATTTCTCGAATGACTTTGGTAAAACTGTGAAACCGGGCTAATCATTCTACTTGTTGTGAAAATTGTAAAATCATTATTCAGAACGCGAGAGATGCATGAACCTTTGACAAACCCAGGAAAAATGTTAACAAATGAAAAAGTAAACATATCAAAGACAAATATGTGAACTGAAAAAAATTTAAGGCTCAGAGAGCGGAATTCGATCCCATGACCTCCTCTATACTGGTTCGTTGCTACCAGGTCTGGCCAGCAGATCATTTGTCGGGGTCGAATACTGTTGTAAGCCTTGTACTTTCACTTCCGCCCTAAAAAAGCATTTAGTTATATTGCTTATACAGTGCGAAGATAATATTCATTCATTTCATGTTTCCAACGCCGTTTTCGTATATGTCTTAACATATTCATTACGTCATTTACCCCATATGCGGGATATTACATACCAAGTCTTCATAGCTCAGTTGGTATGTTTAAGCACCGGTATCGCGGAGGTCATGGGTTCGAATCCCGTTGTAGCCCTGAAAATTGTTTCAGGCAAACAAAAGCAGTGCTGAAATTGCTTGTACACTGGAACATGAAATACATTCATTTCATGTTAACAGAGTTATGCTGAGGCAAAATTTAGACCTGCTGCGCTAATTGCATTGTGAACACCATAAGCAAACAAATATTATTCCGTAGGACGCGCAACACCAATTGGAAAAAGCAATTTTTAAGCCATTTAATTTTATTCCCTTCCTTTCCCCCAGACTAATGCAGAAGTTGAGTGGAAGTTTTCACGTGCTGTTGCTGAAAATCAGTACAGGAATTTACATTCCACCGTTGTACCGTTCAACCTGCTGTCTGTCGCAGTGGAATTATGTTACTTTAAAGTCAAGGGTAACTCTCGAGAAAAGGTAATAATTTAAAACGTTTCTTACAGGAAAAGCTTTTTTGTAATACTTGCTTAGTTTTTTTTAATATTTTTTTTTTTTATAAGGCAACTTCATTTCGGCAATTTTCTTAGATTAAAACGTTAAACCAATACAAGGCTGATCGGACAGCTAAAAACGCTAAAAAAAGATATTGACCAATATTTCGGCTAGACATAACTAATCTTCTTCAGGGGGCTGCCCCGACCAACTGCCCTTGGGTCTCCGAGGATGTGACAGCCGTTTTTTTAAACCGAAAAAAAAGACTACGTTACAGTGTATATTTTCAAAGTAAGCCGGGAACACGAAGAAATTTTTTACCTCCCTCCCTCCCTCTCTCCATCCCTCTCTCCCCCCGCCCTCCCAACCTACCTACCTACCTATCTACCTATCTATCCATCTAAGAACTCATCCACTCACTCACTCACTCACTCACTCACTCACTCACTCACTCACTTGCTTACTGCTTACTTGCTGCTTGCTTGCGTAATTAATTTCAAGAAATAGATTCCCATATCTTACTATGTTTTGAATTGCACGATTTTAGCACGCACAACAACGCCAGAAGAGTTACAAGATCTTTTACAGCGAACGTCTGTTTCCGAAAATTGCTGATCGCTACAAGAAGAAATATGGTGGATCATTTCCATTGTCAAGTAAGCTAGTTTGATTTTTAAATTGTTAAGGATAGTGTTTATGTGTAAAAAAAAACAAGGCTGGATACGGAAGGAAACGTCTTAGAGGAATAAAAGTCTGCCTTTTTTCAAAATACGTTTACTGATTTGACGATTGTTAGTAGGACTATTACCTGTTCATAAGCTTAGCTTTATAAACATAACATATTAAAACCTATTATCTGTATTCATTGGTGACATAAATTAATTATAAATCATCTTCTAGTTGAAGAAAAAATTGACTTGATAATGGACAAGTTCCAAATCTCAAACTTTCATGAAAGTGCCTCAGGAAAACAGGTAATTAATGATCTACCTTGAGGGCCCATTACAGTATCTCGTTGCCAAGTAACGCGGTTGCTACGCAATTGCAATTTTACTACTGGTTTTCTCGTATTTTGCGTCTCCGCTTGGCGGCCAAATTTTACCTTATTCATTTATTTTTTTTTCTGATTAGAATCTTTTGCCAATCAGAGAAACGTTTTCTGCAGTAAAAGCAAAATGCGTAAACTTAAACCTCCCTTCCCCCCATCCAATGTTGTATGATTGTAGCAAAGGGATACCAAAAACAAACTAGAACACTGATAGGGGGAGGGGGTTGGAAAAGTGGGACGAAAGGGGAAAATAAGACCGATTACAATAAAATAGGGCCTAGAATGAAAATTTGTCAACACTTTTGTCACTTACTGTAGCTTTCGAGCTCAAAAATATGATTACGATTGTGTTTGCTACTTTTCATGTTTCATCAGTTCTTTATTTTGTAGTTCTTGATATTCACGCCTGAAAATTATACTTATATCTAATTATACGCCGAAGGATCAGTGAACATTGGTGAATATTTACCGCGAATTCCTCTCGGTGAATATCACCAATGTTTGTTTCGTCTTCCGCCAATAATTGTTAAATATTAAATCGTTAACTTAAGGAATGTTCTCTTGTCTATTACAGGATCAATATAACCTGGGTAACTCTGAAGATCTGGTAAATAATAGTACTTCCGACGTTTGTCATTTAGAAGAGAACAACAATCATGCAAATATAGCGGATGTGAGGTCCTCCTTGACTGGAAGTCAGAAACAGATTTCGACTTACGTCTAGTTCAACGACCCCGCGGTATATTCAGAAATGCCACTTTAAAACTGGCGGCATATGTGTGTATTAACAAGTGTTTTATCCAATTTTGTGCCCAAGTGTATGTCGTTGTTTCCTGTTTCTTTGTAAAAAAAAATATTTCCATGTCAGAAGACTATACTGCAACTGACATCACCTCAATAATTTTCACCAATTTAAACCAATCATGCACAGAGTGGACGCACTTTATGTTTCATTAGTGTAGAGCATTCGTTCATAGGAAAAGTTACTTTTGGCACTATGGTGCTAATTGATTGTTGCATGTTGTTTGGTCGCTGCAATACAATATTATAGTGAGCTTGGTCAACTTCTTAGAAGTGGAGAAGATAGATCGGAATATCTAATGGTTATATTTATTTTACCTCAGAGATAATCCACCAATCATATGTCTGTATTGTGATCACGTGCCGATCCAATATTTTTCTGTAACAGCATTATATTGGACAGCGACTTATTGGACTGTAAATGCTCTAACTGTTTCGTCTTCCAATAAATCAGTTGTCAATATCGTGATTTGTCGGCTGAGGCAAATAATTGATCTGCCCTCCACTAACTCAAAATCACGGTATTTTGCGAAAATTAGTTCAAAAATTGTGTTATCATTCGATCGCTAATATTTTAATGTAGACGAAAGCGTAACTTTGCCTTCAATAAAACGAGCTGGTCTTCATCCCATTCTCTTTCTTTCAGATATTGCCGAAATACAGTAAGGGGAATTCCCATTGCCTTCTTTCTATTTTGGCTATTTTCATTTTTTTAGGCCTAGTAGGCAAATCCAAACACTCTTCTACATCTCTGGAAAACGAGCTGCCATTTTTCTCGGAAGTGGACACAACTACGAATGAGCAGAATATTATTTGCAGCAAAATCACTGTCAGACGCTAATGCACATGAGCAGACCATTATTTGTAGGCAGTTTTTTGCAGATCACGTGGTGGGCTCTCGGCCAATGAAATGAAGGAAAATGCATCAAATGATAATATTCTTTATTGCAATTAATGAGCAAGCACCTAAAGTACAAACAAGAAACTTTTCTAGGTTATTTTTGTCTCGTGTTTGTTCTTATCAGGGGGGGGGGGGAGGTGTCTCTAAGGAAAATGTTGTTTTAATCATCACTGCCAGTATGACGTTACGCTTCGCATGAGTGATATTAAAGATGGCGGGCAAGCGTCGATCGAGAAACGAGTCAAGAATGTGGCATTTTACTCCGCTACCTTCCTTCATTTGCTCAAGTCAATAACCCAGAGATGTTAGCGAATGCAACCGTCTCTCTTCTGCTATTTTTGGTAGATAAGACGTTATATTCATTTTTTTAAATCAACAGAAACACCTTCGCAAAGTGTAGAATGATCGATGAAATCTGTAAACAGGTCGAGCTTTCGAGGGTCCTTGCACAGCGAATTTAATTTTTATTGTAACAGAAATAGGAGGTTTGGCACAGGATGTACGGTTCTTGATGTACGTGCAGTATCAGACTTTCAGCATTCGTGGATCTTCATGTCTTTCCCCTTAAAGGTGAAAATCAGAGCAATCGAGAGGAAAAAGGCGCTACACGGTAATTCCAGTTGATCACCCATCCATGTATTAACCTCGCCCGACAGGACTTAACTTCAGCCAGGTCGGATGGAGCCTGCGCTTTCATTGGGTATTATAGAAAAACAACACAGAAAAACTTTACTCAAGTCTTTATTAAACAGTAATTTTTTACTACTTGTCTTGCGGCAACGAATTTCAACTCATGTCTATTTCGCACAACACGTTTTTCCTCGTTCAAACCACAATGGAAGTGCTTGCTCAATTCAAGCTGGCCAAAGTTAAGGCTTGCCGGGCGGGGTTAACTCTCGGATGGGTGCCCGACTCGAAATACCCCGTGTTGTAAGCTTTTCTTGTAATTTTTTTTTCAGGAGGTATGCAATTAATGAAATTTAAGAGTCGTCACGGCGAGGAAAGCCCCAAAATACAACAGAATTGCACAGATACCAACAGTAAAACATTATAATAAGCCAATGAATGCGAATAAAAATATTTGGAAAAAGAATTCTACATGAGATCGCGAAGCAGCGATCGGCGTTGTTGACATGTTCTGGATAAAAATTATACCTTTGCACTCGAACGGAAAGACATGAAGTTTGGCTAATTCAAGCGACACGGAAGGGCCCGGAGATTAATCGTTAATATTCAAGGAGCAAAACCTCCTATTATTGGGTGAAAAGGTGGATGTTTTTGATGGACTTCGCTTGACCCGAAAGCAAAATGGCGGTCCCGCCTATTGTCCCGTTTAAGAGTTAAAAATAATAACCAAATTACAAGAAAACGGGCGCTACAAAACAGAAACAGATCATACACGCAGAAAGTTAAGGCATCAAACCTAATTACTGGGAAAGAATTAGCGAACATACCGATATAAGCACTAATGATAAGCCTTTCTGGACCTCTGCTGTGGCGTACTCGCGATTTAATCCCGCTCACCTACCAAACCGAGGGAATCGCTCGCGCGTTGCCATGTGACGTCATACCTGCAGTGATGAGTCGATCACAACTGGAAACAATGGAGTCACTTCCCCCCCCCCCCCCCGGTTCTTATAAAGGTGGTGTCTTATATTTAAGGAGTTACGTAAGATAACGAAAAATCTGCTTACAAAACGAGTGTCCTAAATCGCCAAAACTAGTGTGCTATTTCGTAGCATGTTACGCCTAGGTGGATAACGTATTTTCTCGATTAAACTTAGCCTGGTGGACCCGGCGTTTATTTGACTCCTGCAGTTTATTTGAGCCCGATGGTCATCTAACAAGGGATTTTATTCAATATTTTTGACAAACATGTATCTGTCTATAAAAGACGAAGGATAACCCGAATAAGTTCATTGTGTCCAACAATTCAGACCGCAAACGAAGATCTTGATAAATAAATTGTAATATTTCGGTATAAACTATACCATCATCAGACTAAGAAAATTAAATACAAGCTAGATCTTAAAGACTGTCAGTGAGCAGACAAAAACAATAAGTTTACTCAGGAGAATGGATAGAGTTCTCTGCTGGATTTCAATCTATATATATATTTATACCATGCCATAGAAAATACAGCCAATCAGAATACAGGAAAGCCGTTGTATATTCGACGGTATTCAACCCAACCTTCCCATCGTGCGCTGCGATTGTATTTTCGACGAAATTTAGTAAGCGTATTTTTTATGGTATGGTATAAAATAGTTACACAACACTTTCTCGTGGTATACTATGGAATATCCCACGAGTCACTTGTATTTTCTCGGTATACACACTCGCCTAAAGGCTCGTGTGTATACCGAGAAAATACAAGTGACTCGTGGGATATTCCATAGTATACCACTCGAAAGCGTTGCATAACTAGTATATATATATATGTATCTGTCTATTATACCTACAGCTTATTATACCTCAAATAAATGCCAAAAGGGCCTTTTTTCATCTCCGCTTTAGAGACCCGGCGTTTAATCGAGAAAATACGGAAAAAGCAATTGCGATAAAAAAGTAACCTGCCAAAGAACACAGCACAATGGCTCGACCAGAGCTCGAAAAAAGATCTCTATAACTGGAGTCACGTGTATGTTCACTAGACTATACTCATACTAAACAATCAAAATACACAATATCCAAAAACGAGACATGGCATGAGTGGCAAACAACTTTATTGTTCAAGACCTATTACTACATTTGCACACTTTATTTAAGACCAATCTAATGCAAACGAGAAAATAATAACATTTTACATAAAGCCACTATCATACATGCTGCTGACTGACTACAGCACATGGAAAGTTAAGTAAAAATTGGACTTTTAAATCTTTCTATACTCTCGACTACTAATGGATTAATTGCGCTTTCTAAATCGACTACACAATATTTAAGACAATTATTTCTACAAACCTTAGATTAAGAGCGGTACTGAATTATATAGAAACAGTTACCGCATATATAGTAAACGGTTACGTGTCGCATACAGAAAAGAAGCCCAACTCGATTTAAGCAATCATGATTGCATTCTAGTCGTGCCTGAAATTAACCCCTCCGGCTTCGGCAGATAACTCGAACCTCGACATGATAGTTTTAGCTATCGTGCTCCATCTCATCCAATATATCAACCTGATAGCATTGTGTTGCACTGCAGTAGGTTTTAAGACAACAACAAGTACATCCTATTCGTGACTGGCTCAAACAATATGTCGAGTGAATAAGCCAATGTGCGCTGATGGTAGAGTGGTAGTAGCATACTTAGTCTCGTTATAATAATAAAACAACTAGCCTGCTCAATCGTCTTGCGGAATATCGTCTGATTTTAGCCAATTCGGCCTACGCTCACGTCGGTTATTACGAGCAATTTCGCAGGGTAATTGTTAGAGTGGCCTGAAGGGGTAACATGAGAACTGGGATGTAGGCAAATTTTCACTGGGAAAATGAGATTTAGGTCACTGAGACTGGGAATCACAACAATAAGCAAGGGAGCTGGGACCATTTTTTCCATATTTTGGGAAAATTTGGGGAAAAAAAGGCTGGGAAATGGACTCTCTTGTTAAGTATTTGTAACCTTCTTAAAACAGCAAGCGAAAAATGTCAACAAATTAAGAGGCTTAAAACGATGATACACTTAGCTAACTTCGTCAAAAAAAGCAATGCTTAAAAATCAAATGTATCAATGGTTGACAGAAAATTAGACAGCGGACGAAACGTCAAAAGAAAACTTGGTATCCGAAGTCTCCATCTCATTATTCCCTGGCAAATGAAAAACGACTGATGGGCTATCGTTGTCTGTGTCTTCCAAGGCTTCTAGCTTGTATTCATCCTACATTAGACAAGAAAAAAAAACAATTAAATTCCCTTTCATACAAATTCCCAACACCACTTTTTTGTTTAGTTATTTACCACACAAAATACAAGAACAGTAATAAAAAAAGGAGAAATTTCAGAGGTGGCGAGGCCTAAACGGAAAACAATGAGGCTACTGTTTCAGTTAAGAGTCTTGCCAAGCCTCGTGAACACTGGGAAAAAAAAAAAATAAAAAAAAAATATTTTTAAAAACATCTAAAAAAAAAAAAAAAAAAAAAAAAAAAAAAATTATTACTAAAAAAACACAAAAAAAAAAAAAACAAACTCCCAACCATGTATTATCCTCTATTTATCTATCGATCGAGTGAAAATATTGTTTTTCTGTGTGGGCAGATGCTCAATTATCCACAACAAATATTCCGAAAGAATTTACCTCATTTGAAAATAAAGTTAAAGAGACTAGAACAAATTTAAAATCGATGTTTTTGCAGTTCCTTTCCTCCACAACTTCGAAATAAAGATTAATGATAGAAAATTGAACGCAGAAACAATAGTAGAGAAAAGTGCATGGTAGCACGATAAATATTAAACAAATAAACGCCTTTTACTCTCTCCCCTTCTCGGAGGACCCGCTCCTCTCATACAACGATACTAAAATACTGGCCTGGCGTCGATATGGACCAACATCGACATTCTGTTGGGAGTGAGGACGGGGGTGTGAAGAAAAACCCATTTGTAGGGTTATAGATTATTCTTTTGCATCTGTGATTTTTAAGACGCATCTTAAAAGATGTACAACATGATATTAAGCATTGACCTGGACAGCTGCGTTACTCTCATCACAGTGCGTGATCTTCAACTTGTCCATTATCAAGTCCATCTTTTCCTCAACTGAAACATGTGTCATCAATAAATGAATAAAAAAAGTAATCTTTGCTTAATATAATAACAAGCTATGAAGAAATATGAATTCAAAAGTTATACAACAAATTTATAAAGGATGATTTTTCTCGCGTTTCCTTAACTTTCATTCAAGTTTGTAAGCTTGTAATATTTCATGAAAGCCAAAAAAACCTTTATGCCTACGTCTACAGCTAGGGAAAACGCGTGTTTGATTTTGAATGATGCTATCTAAAATATAAGTAGATAAAAAAAAGAAACAACATCAAACGGTCCTCGAATCAATGCCATTTAATGTACAGGCGACGTTTTCTAGACATTGTTCTTAATGGTAAAGAAAAACATCCGCCCAATTGACACATACTTTGACCACAGGCCAACTATCTTTTCTGCCAACATGAACAACACTAGCACGTCGTGAACAAAAAAAATTGTCAGCAGAAAGGTCATACCTGACAAAGGAAATGATCCACCGTATTCCTTCAGATAACGCTCAGTAAGCAACGGAAACAAACGATCGCGGTAAAAATGCGTGTACTGGTTGCGACGGGTTTCTGCGTCCTGCCATTGTAAAAATTCAAAGACGCTAAATTAGGAAGTTTTAAACGTGGCATTCATAGCTTCTTACTATTTTCAAAAGATTGCCATTTATGCAATTTCTATCTTTTCACGAGTCTCACAATTTTGATTTAATGCTATACTGTCTCCCAACCAATGCGGAACCAACGATCGAGATACGTGAACCTGAAAAATAACGGTACCGGGGTTGTGTTCGATTCTTTTCTTACAGCCTCGGGCAAAATTCGCTTGGCTTATCTGGCTTACACCTTATATATGCGAAAACAAATTTACGTATAACATGTTTTTCTTACAAAAACGCAAAAAGGTCTACTGAGGTATTTGAAGGAAATTCCTCACACTCCGACTTTACTGATGCAAGTGCACGAGCAAAAAAATACACAAGTAGCTAAGTGGCACATAAACCATCAAACTTGAACATCATGGGCAATTGTTTGCGTTATGCAAACAAGTACTTTACCTTTTCTCGAGGATTACCCTTGACTTTGAAGTAAAATGATGCCACTGGGACAGACAACAGGTTGAACGGTACAACGATGGAATGTAGATTCCTGTACTGATTTTCAACAACAGCACGTGCAAATTTCCACTCGACTTCTGCATTGGTCTATGAGGAAGTGAGGGGTTAAAAAAATTATTTTACGTTATGCTGTTGAGTTGCTGGTGCGTAACTTATTTACAACTTTTCTAAAGCTACCCGACATGACAACATTATGACAAGCTAATGCCCAATCATTGGAAAACAAACTATGATAATCTTTATTACAGCAGCAGTGTTAACTCTGTAAACGAAAAGAGTCCTCGGTGCCTCTTCATCTTAACATCAACAATGATGAAATTATTAGTTTGTCCAAATTAGTTTTTCTTCCAAAGTTCAAGTTTTACGAAAAGGCTTCAAAGCCTTCTTTTTTCAGGGCCACCTTATCGGTTGAAACGTTATCACAAGTTTGCATGTACTGAAAATGGATAACAACTTGTTCTTTCCAAAATATGGAAATAGCCGAAGATGTTAGAAGCTTCTGTGACTTTCCACACTTGTACTGGGTCATGCTGTTTATTGTTCAGGTTTTTCCGCGTTTTAGTTGTAGAAGAGCCATCACAAGAACTGAAGGGCACTTAACTTTCAGTGAATTATAGTAATATTTTTGAATTGTTTATCTCACCGTGACATTGTCGTAAGTGTTTGACAGTAAAGCCACGAGCATGTTGACCAGCATGATGACAGACAAAATGAGAAATGCCAAGTATAAAACCAAAGCAACATTGGAGGCAGAACTGGTACGGGAGTCCATTTCATCCAAGCTCGTTAGACCAAACACAGACCAGATGAGGTGCATCGATGTCTTGGACAAACTGAGTGACCCGCAAAAAAGTGGACGATGTTAGATATGTAATCATCTGCCCTACCTACTAAATCATATACGTTCAGAAATGTGCCACATTGCTGTCGTATTCCTTGGTGTTTAATAGTTTTTTGGTGGATAATAATCTACAAAATAATGTCAATCTTGCAAACAGGTATATGTTAACAAATAGTAAACATTTTAGCATTCTACTCAAAATGAAAAACGAGTCTTGAAATACAATATTTAGGGGATTTTGCACTACAGATAGCATGCCTACCTTTTTGTTTTATCTTGCTCTCCTTTAATGCAGTGTGGGAAACAAATGCTGTTTTTGGTAATCTTCGTCAAAGCACTCGAAGAGTTTCCGTTCGATCCTTATTATCCGATGTAATTACAAAGCAACGCGAGAACTCATGAGTATCCCCGAAAACAGTAGCGCCAAATCGCCTCCACAACGCAAATGTAATGTTGCGTCTTAACTTACTTATAGGATGTCGCCAGTAACCGGCGGCACTTGTTCCTTTGAGTGGATAAATATACCAAAATATACGTAGTATTTTGTATCACTTACCACTTAAATGCCCCAGCTTCACAATACCTTTATAAAAACAAAATGACAGCAAGTGTGTTAGGGGTGCGGTTGGGACTACATGTATAAACACAATATCAAGCGTACGACTTGTTATAAACCGATCGAACGCAAGAAGAAGGTACAAATTTCAGCAATAGCAACTGGGTGAACTCTGGGTAGGTAACTACCCGTGAACTCCAGGGCTTAGTCTACAAGATTATCGTGTATCAGACGTTACACAGGCACGGTTAAATTAAGTAAGATTGCTTGATGATAAGCCAATCAGACCACGCGTTTTGTACGCTGCAAACAGTAGTCAATACTCATAAACTAGCCGATAGTCAAGTCAAGCCAAACTTTATTTAGGCAGGGTGGCCCAATCAGCACTTGGTTGCTTTAATTTATCAGGTTTAATTTGGCAAAAATGGCATTCTCTTTGACCATAGTAAGAAAAATGTTGTACACTGCGGCGCGTCCAAGACGTACAATTTTCTATTCAGCACCTACCGACCTGAATACGTGTTATTAATTAAATGTATTATAGTGTAAAGCTATAGAAACTATTATTATTCAACAGATGCGCGCGCTGCCCATATATGGTCAAAATGTTAACGATATCTGTCATCCGTACATAACAGATATCCTGCGATATTCGTAGGTTGCGAAGATTCGTCCGAAATGTTGTAAAGCGCTACATAATTACAGTTTTTTTATGTGCAAAATGTGTTTCGTTGACAATTTGTTGAATAATAAAACAATTATCCTGCTCAATCTTGCGGAATATCGTCTGATTTTAGCCAACTCGGCCTACGGCCTCGTCGGCTAAGTATCAGGCGATATTCCGCGCGATTTTGCAGGATAATTGTTAAATATTGTATTTTTAGTGATATTCTCTAGTTAGCAGCGTCGCTTTACGATCATACTGTGTGCCGTGATCCATAGAAAAGCTTGGCTTTCATAAGACATAATAATCGACACGATCAAACACTTACGAATGATCTGTTATCCCTTCTCCTGTACGGTTATGAGTTGTGGTCAAGTATGACATCTCTGCTGTGTAAATCTTTGTAATGGCCAACGAGAATGCACAAATAACGAAAGCAAACTGCAGGAGAATGGTGAGCAAGTCAACAAACATCCGAAACAATGCCAGTTGCAATGGACCGACAACTGCGCTAATTGACAAGATGCTGGAGAAACGCAGGACCAAAAACATCGTGTTGACGCCGTAAAGGTGGTTGGTGACTTCCAGCAAACCATTCTGGTAAGGCTCACCACCACGAGCGACGGACACTATTCGCATGAAGACGATCACGATGTAAATAACAAGGGTTAGGACGTCCACATAATTCCACATATCCCTGCAAACGAGCGTCAGGTTACAATTAGAAATTACAATTCAACGTTAATTGCACACAAATGTAACATTTTTTGCTCTGACAATCAAAGACTGAGTCATTAATTACATTGAAACACTGAAAAGGGTGGAAATTTGGATACAAGCTGAAAATACCGTGCGTTGTCGAGTGCATTGCTGTCTTTTCGAATGTAAGTTATTTAAATCAACTGTAGAGAAAAAAACATTGATCACGATCTTTGCGACATGTAGCTCTATAACCAATTTAAAACCAGAGATTTTATTTGACATTTCAATTTGAATAACTAACTGAAGCAAACAGAACTTTCGACTTGCTGTACATTATACGTCATTTTCGGAGTAAGAAATGTTTACGATAACAGGACTATTCAACAAAAAAAGTAATAACTGACATAAAATACAAAGCCGGCATAAAAGGCACCTTACTTGAAGTATTTAAATGGTGAACCGTTATATTGCTGATACTCGCTAAGGACCAAACCGCAGAAGAAAATAAATATCAAGTATTCTTCGATCACTGGTCCAACAGAAGAAGCCAAGATGCAAACACGGCAGTGAAGTGCAATGAAGACCACTTGACTGAGTTTGTCTTTTACAAATATGACGAACGGAGCAGTCAGGTAATCCAGGTAACAGTCTGTTGAAAGCAAAAAAAATCCATCAACAAATGAATGAGTCAGTCTCTTATTCGGTCCGTGAGTCAGTTAGTCAGTCAGTCATACAGTCAATTCATTGACCTATCGGTAAATCGCTCAATCGGTTGGTACTCAATCTGAAAATCATTCAATTAGGCAATCACTCACTCACTCACTCACTCACTCTCTCGCTCACTCTCACTCACTCACTCACTCACTCCCTGACTCACTCGCTCACTCCATCACTCTCAGTCACTCACTCACTTGCTCACTCAGCCGATTAGCCAGACAACCAGCAAGTCACACAGTCAGCCAGCCGTTAGCCAACCTTTCAGCCAACTTTTTTAACTATAACAAATCAACAAGCCAACCAACCAACAAGCCAGTCAACCAAACAGCCAGCTAACCAAATTAAACAACTAATCCGCCAACCAGCCAACTAGCCAACCAACCAACCCACCAACCAACCCTCCAGCCAGCCACCTAGCCAATTGCAACCAGCCAACCAACCAGCCAGCCAGCCAACCAGCCAACCAACCAAAAACAAGCTTACTAACCAGCCAGCCAGTCAACTTCCCATCCAGCCAACCAACCAACCAGCCAGTCAGCCAACGTCCCGGCCAGCCGGCCAGCCAGCCAGTAAGTCACCTAATCAACCAGTCAGGCATTTAGCCAGTTAACCAACCAGCTAGCCAGTTAGTTAGCAAAAGCTTTAGTTTATATACTTAGCAGTTTGTCCAGCAGTGATCTTTTTCCAGTCGGAAGGATTGCTTGAGTTTGCTCCTGAATTTTAGCAAATGACCGCTGACGCAGACGTCTCTGACAAAATTGATAAAACAAAAGTATCAAACTGTACATAAAACGTAAACTTAAAGTTGACATCCAAAAAAGCAAACATTAAATATCCCTGTACCTTGTTTTGGTCCTTATAGAAAGCATATCCGATGATTGGAAGTAAAATTGGAGTCAAGACCATTTCTATCAGAATCAGCAAAAACAGCAAGACTCGAAACTTTCCTCCAGGCTTTAAAGCTTTAGGCAAACCAAGGTTCCATCTCAGTTTAAGCCTCTTGTACAGTAATGGGTGAGCAACAAACTGCAATGGAAGAGAAAATATATATTAGCCATCACTTCTTTGTTTTGCAAGCTCTGTCTACAATTACCTATCAGAAAGATACCTACTTTCTTTTGTGAATGAACAATTGCATCATCTGTCATTTCACTCAACATTGGAGCACATCGATCTTCATTTTCAGGCTGGTCGCTTATGACCAACTGCTCGCTACCAGTAACCTGATCAATAAGCTGCACAGCGAAGTCTTCGGTCTGGGCTGCAAGCTTGTTGAGGAACTCAGTGTTCTCCGTGAAGGTATCAGCTAAAGTCCGTAGCGTGCAGTTAACCTTCGTTAAAAGAATAATAATTAATGAAACACACAAAAAGGAAAAAAAATAAAAACAATGTTTGACAAATGCTGTGTTGTAACTAGTGCATAAAGCAGTTTAGCCTCTGGGGTCAACGATAATGGTTAGCAACGCGTTGATTTTTACAGGAGTAACGTTGCAACGTGTTCAAAACGCATCAACCTTTTTCGCGCCATTATTTTTCTTCCATCTGAATTGCACTAGCTACCACTGAAGAATATGGCGAATGATGTCATTTCATCATGCTATGATTAACAAGAAGAAAGCTTTTTTATGACCAGGCAGCAAATCTGGTAACTTGTGACAGCTTCGCCAAAATGTTGTCGTTTAATTTGACCGATCAGCCTATACTTAGTTCCTGCTCCGCTAGTACAGTTCTTGCCGATTGTTGAAATCAACTAAGCTATATATATGTGTGTTATTTTGAGTCCGAACGTAGACTGAGGATGTCTGGCGCCTTGGAACATTGCAGTGTTTGTTGTAGAGCCCGGGGGACAAATCGGAGGTCAAATCTGATGGAAAT
The DNA here is from genome assembly GCF_052425735.1 of Oculina patagonica. Lineage (NCBI taxonomy): Eukaryota > Metazoa > Cnidaria > Anthozoa > Scleractinia > Oculinidae > Oculina > Oculina patagonica. The sequence goes on along the minus strand of NC_135759.1, from coordinate 29,657,282 downwards.
GAGGAAATGCAATAAACTCCTGGGGCCCGTTTCTCGAAAGCCCCGGAAACCTTTCGGGCCCGTGGGCCTGAAACTTTGTATGAGAGGAACCTGGCTCTGTTATCATAAGGTTTGAGATTTTGCTATGGCTTTCCGGGTGCGAAACCTTTTCGGGACCTTCGAGAAACAGGTCCCTCGAGTCTTATTTTTCCGTCTTGGAGCACCGAAGCCGAGTATGTTTTTTCCCTTTAACCCCTGTATCATTGAATCTCATTCATACCCTAATGGTTGGTAGTCAGCAGCAATGCACTGCACTGTTAAATTTATATACCACTTACATCAAAAGCCATCGATATAGGATCTCTACAAGAACACAGATTTTTGGCAGTCACAATATTTTTGATGTTATCGACATTCGAGTGTTCGCCCGTGGGACTCTTGTCGCTGTTTATAAGGTTCTGTAGCGCCTTTTCACCTGTGAATAATAAACAACACTGCAGTCAAATTGGCGAATGTCAGACACGTCGAAAACATTACTGGGTGGCGAAGAACCTAAAAATATCAAGTGTGTTGTAAATAATAAAGATGGTAAATTTTAAGCTCGGTGATAAATAATGAAGATGAATTTTTTCAACAATGACACGTGGTGAGCTGGGCAATTTACTAGGTTGATATGTGACACGCGTGTCACATATCAACCTAGTAAATGGCCCAGCTCACCACGAGTCTCTCGTAGCTCAGTTGGTTAGAGCGCCCAACCGGTATCTGGGTGGCCATGGGTTCGATTCCCGTCGGGGACTCAGAATTTTTCTTTGTCCCATGCTCGTGTCATTGTTGAAAAAATTCATCTTCATAACCTAAAAATACTATGCCTTGTTTTATCCCGATTCGCATTGATTTATTAGAACTTAAAAATCTAGCAATTCTGTTTCCTAGTGACGCGTCTTTGTGTCAAGTTGTAGTACAATGTAGTATAACTCTCCTTATATAATAATGGACAACTGAAATCGCAGAAACAAGGGTTGTTCCTACTACGTGGTTGACAGTCTTGCACGAAAACACGCTTTCAATAAATGTTGCAGGTTAAATTGGTTTTCAGGTTAAATCCGATTCCAGCCTAGTTTAATCTGTTTCAACCTGAAGATAACAATCTATTGGATTCCCTTTTAAGAATTTAAGTTATTTTATGTCATTGTAAAAGTATTATCTTTAGGTTGAAGAAAAAATCATTTTAAGCTGCAACATAAATACCGCTGAAAGCTAACAGGTGTAACAAACCTCACCTTCCTTTATATCTTCTTCGTTTGGTCCAAGCTCCATTTCCCCTACATCAACATCACCTGGTAACAGATTTTGCTTTAATTATGTTCACAGTAAGGTTGCCTCCCCATAAAAATTAAACAGTACACGATAGTATGATTGTTATATGACAACAATTGCAGTTTCACAAACTGTACGCAAAATGTATAGTTAACAAACTCTGACAGCGTGAAATTTAGCAAGTGTCTCAGTTACCCCCAGCATTCGCCGGTACCCAGTTATACACCTGGGTGGAGAATGGCACTGTGAGAATAAAGTGTCTTCTCTAAGAACACGATGCAGTGACCCCAGGCAGGGCTCGAGCCCGGACCGCTCGATCCGGAGTCCAGCGACTAACCATTAGGCCACCACGCCTCCCATAGGAAGTTAGACTGTATATTAAAGTATTTGATCATAGCAGTTTTGTTAACTTTTGGTTGGCTCAAATTATATCTGGGTACCGAATTGGCGATAAATAAGGTAAAGAAGGGCTTTAAATACGTATATTTTAACTATTTCAGTATTGTTTATTGTGTTTATTATTACAAAAACGTTATTTAGATGTAGTGTTAATTTATCTTGAAATGTCGAAAACTAAACATTTTTAAACTTTTCATCAGATGAATGTTTACCTGTTTTCGTCACCTCATTTGCATTTTTCCTATACGTGCGGAAATCCAGGAACGCGGCTGCCTTTCGAAAGCTTTTTCTTTTCTTTACTTTTCTTACTTTAAGCATCCTTGATGAATTCTGAAAAACAGCAGATGATTTTTAAGAAAGGTAGCAATATTTTGATTGGTTTCGGGTTTAATCAACTTTGCGGAATCGTCCATGTTGCATTGCTAGTGTAGTGTTATAGGACTCTCTGTTTAATAAAGGCCTTGAATAAGTATGATGGCCCTATTCTCCCAGAGGAGAGTTAGGATTAAGAAGATAGGATGAATAAGAATGTAATGAAAAATATATTGACAAAGGTAATTACCTGCCTTACGTCGAATTTGCGGTCAAGTTTTACTCAATATAAACCTCAATAAAACTTGAATATTCATTGTATTTGACACATGCCCCTAAATGCTACTCAACAGCTGTTTTAACGTTGCGTTTGTGGTAAAGTCACGCCACCGTTTTAATAAATGTTTTTCATAATTTCTGTTTCAGTATTGCCTATTGAAGTAAATACGTTCTTATTTCTCTCAAAGATGTAGAAGCCTTAATCGTTTCCGATCAGTCTTGTTTTCGTCTTGCACCATAGTTCTTATGAACTAAATTAGTATGGAAAATCGAACGACTTCTACTGCTTACAATCCGTGTCAGTTTGAAAGCTTTGAAAGTACCAACCTAACATTGAACCGCCCTCGAGAAAGACCTTCTTAAGCTAAATAAGCAAATTTGTTAGCCGAGGATTCTACGGGTATTTCGGATTGGGAAGTTTAGAAGGTGCACTGTCTAAGAGATGTAACTGTACACTTTTATAGACCTTCATTAGTCGTGACAAATATGAGTATATCTCTCCCCTATCTCTCCAGCACGGGAAACAACATTTTATGTTATAGAACTGTCTTCCTTATTCTGTTTTGAGACTTTTGAATATAATGTAGTTTTTTTTAACTGAATGCGATTGTGCCGCACCGCCATTATCATATGCTTTCGGTGCGAATTAGTTTTCTGTGCTTTATTTTCATTTCGAATAAGAAATGAAAATTCATTCTTTGCTTCTTTCATTTCAAATTTTTCACAGAAGGCACGACGTTTTGTAGAAAGGTTTCGCGTCGGTAAATGAAAAACCTGATCGACAGCTGTTCGGTAACATCATATTCAAGTACAATAGACGTTTACAACTTAAAATACTCAACATCATCGCCAACTTCATGTAGACCGCAATGTTTCAGGACAAGTTACAGAAAAGATGCAAGCACACGAATATAATTTTTCTTATGTGAAACACATATGATGAACTCTTTTGCTGATGCCAATTAAGTTTTCACTGTATTCATCCGCAGAGTTTCTTTATTGAAATTCTTATATTCAGCTATAACTTGACGACTATGACATTTTTGAATGAAATCATATACAAAATATGTAGTCACTGCAAAAAAAATCGCTTAAAAAGTTTCACTAAATTGAAAACTGATTACGTTTTTCATTCGTATCTGCTCAGCGGAAAACAGGTATTATTTTTGAAATTCTTTGGATTTTACATTCTTCTCAAGTTAAGTAATTTGTGAAGGGAGTCTTACATGGAATGCCCGCGAGCATCAACCATGTGCCGACGGCAATCGTGCTACAAATTATAATTGATTTTTCTTACCTTAGCTCAGTGGAAACTTGTCTTTTTATTCTTTCTTGTTTAAGCGCAGGAAACTAAAATTAACATGTCCAACGAAATTCACCAATTTGCGTCCAATAAACAGGAACATATTAATTTACAGCGTAATGTCAGTAGTTCTTGACATGCGTTCAATATAAACCATCGAGTTGAGCTTTTCACCAATCGTAAGAGAACACAAATTTGACTTTAATTTACCACGTACTCGCGAGTGATTATCATCTTGACAGCTGTTCAAGAATATTTCTTGCTGAGTTGATGTTAACGATTGTAATTTATGTCCTATTTAAATATGACCATTTGTCTTTAGCTTGTCTAAATTTGTTTCATATTGTCGCTGTTTTACTGTTGACTGTTGTAATAAACAAACATCTTCTTAGTTCTTTCTCATTTGCATTTCTAGTCCAAAATCGATGTCAGTTTGTTTTTTCTGACTTAGAACAGATGTTAACAACACGACAAAATTGGATGCAAAATTATTGTTAGGTTCGGTTTAACAGTTTGGGGCGTACAGCTATCACTTTTGGTTAAGCCTTTTTTAACTTTGTTTTTCTGTTGGCCTAGGTGTATGTTGCGTCTTCTGTGTAATAAAAAATAATGGATTTTAAATTAATGGGTTTTAACCATTTGCATTCCCTTAAAATATATTTCGCCGTATTTATTATACACAGTTAATAAGCAACAACACGCCACACCTGCACTGAAATAACTCGCGGGCAGTGAAATGTTTATAAATTTTTATGGTGAGCGACAGGGTCTTCCCAAAAACCGAAAATATAATAAAAGAGTACTTGACACCAAAAAGAGCCAATTCTTTTAAACGCGTCTTTTAAACTAACCATAATACTCAGTTGATAAACATTAAATTTAACAAAAACAGGCAATTTTTCGGGGCACTTGAAGTCTGACACAAAATATCTGCCGTAAGAAGTTGTAAAATGGCCTTGTAATTATGTTCACTATAATACAGCTTTCACTTTCACTGTTGTTAAATTTTCTTTTCATGTCTTCTCTTCGATTTACTTAGCGGAAAACAGGAATTTTACGTTCTTCATGCAAGAAAAGGGCTTGCTACAAGAAATATTGATGTATAGACGTCAAAAAATGCTACCATACTTTTAAACTATAAAACACTTTTTATTACCTAAGCTCAGGGGAAGTAGTCTTTCGCTCAGCTCTTGTTTCTCTGAGTCAGCTGGAAATTCACCAATTGCTGCTTACGAAATAAACGGGAAGTTCGGAATTAATACACCGTGTAAGTAGTTCTCCGCAGGCGTTTAAAATAACACGAAGTTGAACTTTTCACTGATCATTAAAAACGCAAAATTTGCAAATTTACCTTGAATTACCACATACCAGTGAGTTACATGTAATAATAGCTGTTTTAGACAAGTTCCTGCTGAGTAATGTTTAAATAAACACCTGTTTTTTTACTTGTTTTCATTTGTTTTCATAGCCTCCTGTTTTACTATCGTCTCTTGCTGTTGTTCTTCTTGTCTCTGGTTTGCCGTTTTACTCTTGGCTATAGTGTATATCTGATAGCAGGCAAGATCTCATGAGTTTGAATTTATAATTTCTTCAGCTCAGTAATATCCGCCAATTTGAATCCAGTAACGTACCGGGGGGGGGGGGGTACTCAGAAAAGTTTTATACGGGGAGGTTCCGCCTCAAGTTCTAACCCCTTACCCTTTTATATACCATTTTTGACAGAAATTGTACCCCTTTTGTATACCTTTAACTGAAAAAGGTACCCCTTTCATATACCTAAGAGACATGGCGTGGACTTAAAATAGGATGTTTTCTTGTCACTTTTATGTAGCGCTTAATAAATTAAAATAATACAGCCATAATTTGCGTTTGTTCGAAATATTTTAATTAAAGGCCCTTTTAAATAGCCAAATGACAGATTTCCATACCCTTTCATATACTTAAACTCGTGAAATCCCTACCCTTTTATATACCTGAAGCCTGAAAAAGGTACCCCTTTCGGGCGGAGCCTCCCCGTATAGGCCATTATAGGGAGTACCCCCCCCCCCCCCCCCGGGGGTACAACATAAGCATGAACAAAATTAACAATGTGCCAGTTTCATTGACTTTTCACCCATCTTTAGAGAATGCGAATTTGTCCTTAATATGTATCTACTGCAAAATATCCCTTTGTAAGTTTCACTTAGTTAACATATCTCGTCTTCAATTTGCTCAGCGGAAACTGAGAGATGTTATATTTAGAAAGGCTTTTGGATTGATATTTTTCGTACATGTTGAGTTGTTTGTGAAAGGAAGCTGAGATAGAAGGCCGAGAGCAATTATCGATTTGCCGACGGCAATCATATGCTACCACTGACACTTCTAAATTACAAAAGATCTTTCTTACCTTAGCTTAGTGGAAACCCTTGTTTTCAGTGCTGTTGTTTCGTTAAGCGCTGGAAGCAAGATTTAATATTCTCTACAGAATTCACCAATTTTTGCATCAATAAAGAGAAACTTATTAACAACGTGTCAACAGCTTGACAGTCATTTGATATACCACTCGAGCTCCAGTTTGGATTTTCACCAATAGTAAGAGAACGGCAATTTACCTTGAATTTACCACATACTTTAAGTGATAATTTTAGCTGTTTAAGAAAAGTTCCTACTGAGTCGATGTTTAACATAAAATTAATGTCTTACTTAAATTCCCGCCTTTATTAGCTTGGATAATCGTTTTTGTACTACTTTCTGTTGTACTGAGGAAATGTCTTTTTGGTCCTTTCTAATCTGTAACTGTTTTACCAAACACGTTGTAGGTTTCTTCTGAATTTGGCTGTGTTTTACCCTATTCACATTTAATTGAAGAATGATCCCGACTTGTTTGAGTTTTTTGTCTGTTATATTGTTGTTGTTTTTCACTTCTTTATTGTTTTATGCATGCATGCAATATATTGAACTAAAAACAAATGATATCTCAAGCAGCTGAAGAGTTAAGCATCTTAATTAGCCAATATTGTAGACTTTGAATTTTGTCATGTCCACCGAATTGAGCTAAACCATAATTAAACAGTTTTTTTATTAACATCCGATCTGTACTCAAATTAAAATATGGAAATCCCAAATTTAAACCTCTAACTTTTTTTCTATATCTTTCAATCTTATACCGATCTCTCTCTATCCCAGCTCGTCAGAGCAACTTTTATATTTTTTTGGTTACATGTTCGCTGTTTTCTTCTTCGCTAAAGCTCATAATTAATTCTCTGTTTATACTCCATACACCTGCAGTTAATATACTGTACTTCTAAATCACCAATGACACACGAAAAAATACACGGGTATTTGAAATGCAATGAATAAATAAAAAGCTTTAGGTTTCTTGTTTCATGTTTTATGAAATGAACTAAGGCAAGGAAAAACAATCAAAACATCAAATCCACACTGTGTTCTAGATATAAACTAAAGGGAAATTTTGCTTTGTCTGTTACTCTGTGTTTTAAACAAATTCCACTTCTCTTCTGCGAAATTACTCTAATCCATAAAAACATTTTCTTAATTAATCTTAAGATAACTCAGCTTGACACATCGATGGCAGTAAATTAAACTCCTTGAAAATGTGGTCTTTGTTGGTAATTTTCAAACTTTTCATAATCTCTCGCTATAGCAAAAGTAGATGGTGACCCCTAAATATCCTATACATTTGTAATCCGGTATATACACTGTATCAAATAAAAAGGATCTTAGGTTTTCGCAAAAATTTCAGGTAAACACTGTTTCTTCGTCTTTTAAGTATTTTGCATGTGTTAGAAAATGTTATATCCAAATTTTATTCAGATAACAGACCATAACAGATACTCTAAGGATTGCAGCGAAAGGTGAGACTCGTTTTCGGTTCCCTAACTACCATTTACCTTTCCTTTCTATTCAGGTCTCGTGAAAACTTAACAAAACTGTCCTCTCCACTCGCCCACCTGTTACCCCAAAGTGACAGTCAAAGCAGTGCCGAAGGAGCGTCCGCGTAGAGCTGGCATTATGTACGTTTTGTATTCTTTAAAGCAGGAAAATATTGTTTCGTGTTAATCAGTGGTTTTGTTTTGGAATTCTCAAGTTTGAAAGGGGTTGTAGTTTATCTTTATCAACGGTTCATTATTAACAAACTGGTAAGCATATAACATTGTCAGGGCTGGCGCAAGGTTGGCGCACTTTCGCCAGCTTATATTTCTGATAAGTCGATCCGGTCAGTCATAGCAAGACCATGTCTGTGAAGTGTTATGGTGTAACCCCGAGGTGAATAGCTTTAAACGCAATAAGGAACAATACATAAATGAGCTTTATTACATGTACAGAATTAAGGTTAAATCTGTCTAACAATTCTTCATTGTTAAATGCGTGACCTTAAAGATCTACTGATTTAAATTACTTTTGTAATAAATGCACCAATGAGAAATGCAGTCGCTGTCAAACAACTTTTTTTATTGTTTAAGAACTATAACTACACTTCTAAGACCAATTCAAACAGCACAACATTTTCGCTTTTTCCGTTGACTTAACGACGACGTCGCATGAAGAGTTGGGTAAAACTGGGCTCTTATTTCTTAACCTACTCTTGCTCAGTTTACGAAGGTCGCATATCATTTAATCACTCAAACCTCCACAAAACATAGCTCATTTCGTCAGCGAACAAATTAAATCTAATGCTAGCTTTTTGCTTGGAAGTGATCTTGCATCAATGGTTACCGCGGAGCATTGGAACTAGAGAGCGGATGGCATCTTTATAAGAAGAATTTCGTATTTGATTTCTCGAACTCATTGTTTTCTGACAAATGATAAATTAAACAACTGAAGGGCTTTCCTTGGTCAGGTCTTGAAAGGCCTTCAACTTGTACTCATCCTGTCTTGAATCCTTGGAGAAAAAAGAAATGGGATGCTTTAGTTCAAGAGCATTTGTAATCCACATTTTACATTCTCACCGAGTTCTTTAGGCTACTGCCAAAAAGAAAACCACTATTTTCAAACAACGTTAACTGAAACACAAAGATTATAAACAATTATTGGATGAGGTTTTTGTGATATCCGGAATAATCAAGGTCGAGGTGTAGGTCGAGGTAAGTGATCTTGATTATTCCGGATATCACAAAAACCGAATCTAATAATTGTTTTATTATAAATTGTTTTTCTGGCAAAGAAAATAATGGCAAACGATTTAACTAGTTTCAAAACTTGTGCTATCCGGCTTGTCGCCCTGCTTTTAAAATTCTGAATGCTTTTTCCTCAAAGTATTTCGTGTAATAGTTCCTTTCCAATTTTTTTAGTCGTTTTGTGTTTTCTGAGACTTAATTGTCCAGCAATTTTTTTTCCAACTTAGGCCAAACTTTTTCTCGGTTGAAGAAGGAAATCGACGATTATGAATTTCTTCGCCGCCAGATGCCTGATACATTGCTCTTGGAAATCATGCATTGCGCGCGCAACCTACAGATTAGTGAGTAATCTGCTAGCAGATTATTCACTAATCTGTAGGTTGCGCGTATTCCCAGAATTAGCTGTAGGCTCTTAGCCAATGAAAAGACAGCTAGTGACTACAATGTATAATAATATAAAATATTCATCTTATTTGTGTCGCAAAATAGTAAGTAAAATTAAAGCACGTGTTAGTCAGGCTGCAGGGGCGGATCCAGGATTTTTCTTGGAAGGAGGTGCACCACAAAGGAATGGCGTAACTGACGAAAAACGAATACGAAGAATAAGGTCATCTCTGTGGGGGGGGAATGCGCACACCCTGCACCCTCCCCCTAGATCCCCCCCCTCCTGGGCTGGGCGTATCGGGTGTCAAGTTAAGTGTGCACTGACAATATCCTGGCCTTTTTGATCAAGCATTTGCTGCAGTCTCTTCATTCCCCCTTCCCAGTTACATATTTCCCGTCGCTATCAAAAGAATTTCCCTTATACGAGAGTCTAACTTTGCTTTTAAAGGTAGATAATGCTGTTACATTTCGCATTTTAAAGGATCAAAGCATGGATAGTTGACTGCACTGACCTGAATAACTGCAGTATTCTCATCAGAGTGTGAGATCTTCAACTTGCTCATTATCAAGTCTATCTTTTCCTCGACTAAAGCATAACATTTTTTGTCAATAAGTGCATGAAATTTAAAACTTAACATCTTCACTAGATAAAATGAAAAAACAAAAAGGCTAACCGCATGTAATTTTGTACTTCTAAAAATTCCATTCAAGGTTTTTGGCTTATTACATTTCGTGAATCGGATCGTCAACTGATAAAGCTGTTTATATACCCAATCCTACCTAGTAGTAGATCAAGTAATAGTAGTAATACTTAGTAGCAGTAATACTTCATTTAAAACACGGCATTTCCATTCAGGTAAAAATTACAGATTAAAAACAAAGTATAAAACCACTGAACTACACTAACCAAGAGAGACAAACTACTAGTAATAACACAATAAACCTGCTATACAAGGATGCCGTGTATACAAATTTAATTACAAGATGGTCTGATGGTGTGGTTTCTCAATTATTTTTTTAACTCGTTTAGAGAGTTCGATAGTTTTATTTCATTCGGTAAGCTATTGCATAACACAGTTCCGCTAACAGCTAAAACTTCGTTTACAAAAGTGCGATCGCGTATGGTGAAATCTCGAAAATCTTTACAGTGACTGACATCGTTTTCACTGAGTAGTTTTAGAATCAGTAAAAACAGTAGACGTTTACATCAACATAAAGTGTTAATAGTAGAAAATATCGCAATTTTCATATTCAAATATAAAAGCCGGCTTTCAGCAGGGAAAGGCCTACCTGACAAAGGAAATGATCCACCGTATTTCTTGAGATAGCGTTCAGTAAGCAACGGAAACAAACGATCGCGGTAAAAATTCTTGTACTGTTCGCGACGGTTTTCTGCGTCCTGCAATCATGAAAATCCAAAAGATAATATAAATGTTAGAGTTCGTGAATTGTATTTTCAATTATATTTGAGTACTGCTCCAAATCAACTGAAAGGATGGAATGATCGAAAGATAAACGCATCATGTTAAAACATTGTAATGCTGATTAAAATCCACTAACTACCTCAGTGTTTGTTCTTTCAGCTGAAACTCTTCAAGTCAGTATAATGGGAAATCTGGTCCATTCAGTCTAGTTTCACACAAAACGGGAACCATGTCTAATGAGTTTTCCTTCAACTAATGATCAGTCATTTTAGGGATTAAAGTGCAGGGGTAAAAGATATTCTGTGGGTTATCCACACCACAACTGACAGAAAGCCTGTGTGGCGGGCGTAACAAGGGGAAGGGAGGGGAGGAAAAAAACACAGTCCCTTCATCCTTTTTTTTCTCTCCCTTTTCCTCCCTCCCCTTTCCGTTGCGACGCCTGCCACGCACTAGGCTACTGTCAGTTGCAGGCCATCAAAAATAAACAACGTAAAATATTGAATAATCTAACAAGCACATAGATTTGGCGCTCGTGAAGGATATAAATTTCTACGCAAAGAAAGCTTTTGGCTCTACTTCACAAGCAACTCTACGGTTTACCTCTTCCCGAGGATTACCACTGATGTTGAAGTAACATAACGCCACTGGGACAGACAGCAGGTTGAACGGTACAACGATGGAGTGTAGATTCCTGTACTGATTTTCAACAACAGCGCGTGAAAATTTCCACTCGACTTCAGAATTAGTCTAGAAAAAGGCAAGGGAAACAAACTTATTAATTATGAGTAATTTTTTCACTAAAAGCTGGCCGTTCGAACAGTGTACTAGTACTGCCACTGCCTCGTGCTTTGATGGTTTTTAATGCCCAATCATTGGTGAACAAATTGTGATCATATGTACTACAGCAACTGACTAAACACGCGACTTGCCTAATTTAAAAAAATAAGCTCAAAGACTTTCCAACTTTACGATCATAACCATCGAGCATAACCAGCTTACTCTTCAAACATGCATAACCATATTATCCACCTAATCAATCAAAACAGTTTCCACAGCTGTGTCTGCATGTACCGAAAATGGGAAACATTAACTTGTTTTTTCCCACATGTAGCAATATGCATGATATCTCAAGGTTTCAGAAATTGCCTGGTCGTGCATTTTTTTTCCAGTTGTGCTTGTTTTACTACAATATTTATGCTCATATTGATCTGTTCCGTGTTCTAGTACAAAGTCCGTCAGATTTATCTTAAGATAAGATAAGATACTTTATTAACGTTACCTTGACATTGTCGTAAGTGTTTGACAGTAAAGCCACGAGCATGTTGACCAGCATAATAACAGACAAAATGAGAAATGTCAAGTATAAGAACAACGCGGCATGTGAAGCTGAGCTGGTACTTGAATGCATCTTGTCCAAATCCGTCAGACCAAACACAGACCAGATGAGGTGCATTGATGACTTGAACAAGCTAGGTGACCCGCAAAAAAGTGGACGATGTTAGATATGTAATCATCTGTCCTACCGACTTAAATATACTTCAGTATGTCATAGATAAAAAGATTTCAGTTCGAAATGACATGGCTTTTGACACTCCTGGCTTATCAAAAGTATTTTTCAATAAGAACAATGGTGGGCGAGGAATGACAAATTACTAGTTCGTATAGTGTGAGCTGAGAGTAGTTTTTAAAAGAACAGTTGTTGGTGACTGATGACTGAGCAGAAGTCATCTTCAGAGTGAGGTGAAAAGTTGCTGTCAGTGGGTGATGTTATAAGATTGGTCTGTTGAAGCTGATTGGTCAGTTTAGCCGTGATGTTACAAATTAGGTATGAGTAAAAACAGTGAACATTGTCGCTTTTTATTCAAAACGTCTGTTGTCTGTTTAATACAATGAAGAGAACTGTCAAGTGTTGTTCCTGGGTGGACCACTCGATAAGAAACTCGCAGAAGTCGCTGTCAACTGGTCTTTCTTGCCCGGACTGAATATAAAACGGAATGTATGTCCTGATATCACTTGTTACTTACCACTTGAATGCCCCATGTTCACAATACCTTATTGAGATACAAAAAAGAAAATGGTTATTTTTTTTAAGAAAAAAAACTCTCTTCAAAAGGAAAGCTGGTTAGTTGATAGAAAAGCTTAATCTTATTAACCGGGAGGAAGGTAGTCATGTGGTCCGCACCAAAACGACGACATTAGGTCCATTGTAACAATGAGCGATCACGAACAAGTGAGGGTTTAATAACGAAGTGAGCTCTTCTATCCAAATGACATAGTTATTGATAAGTCTGAAAGCCTCAAAGTTTTTCTGTAACAAAGATAAGCCGAGGATTTACAAGAGGTCGTCCGAATGTTGCGAAAAATTTCCGAACATTAATATTTCATGTGTTAAATGCATTTCCAGCAAAGGACAAAGTTAGTTAGCAGCAGCAGTAACCATTAAACTTTTTCGTAATCTGAACATTTTTTTCCTTAGATAAGGAAAAAAACGAAAAAAAATCACTCACGAATTAGATTTTGTCCCCTCTCCTGAATGGTTGTTAGCTGGAATCAGGTATGACATCTCTGCTGTGTAAATCTTAGTAATGGCCAAAGAGAATGCACCAATGACAAACCCAAACTGCATGAGAATGATGAGCAAGTCAACAAACATCCGAAACAATGCCAGTTGCAATGGACCGACAACAGAACTAAGCGCAAAAATGCTGGAGAAACGCAGGACCAAAAACATTGTGTTGACACCATAAAAGTAGTTGACAATTTCCAGCAAACGATTCTGGTAAGGATCATTGCCACGAACAATGGTCACTACTCGCAGGAAGACGATCACGAGGTAGATAGCAAGTGTTAGGACGTCTATGTAATTCCACATGTCCCTGAAAAGAAGCACCTTGTCAAGTTAAAAAACACATTATTATTCATACACACAAAAGTGATATCGTTAAAAATTGAACTGCAACCAGGATAAGACATATTAAAAGTGTCAAAAAGCGTTCTCTGGTTTAAAAAGTTAATAAAAATATGAGCTTTCGGCTATTTTACTATAGCCTTTAACGAATGTAAAACAGAGAAAGCGCGTGGTTGGAAATATATGCAAGGGAGGGTGTGAAAAGATTAAAAACTAAAATACAATAGAAGTGTAAAAAAGCTAAAAAAGGACAAAAACAGGCAAAATAAGAATTACAAAAAGACAGAATATTGTCTTGGCAACGGTTTGGAATTATTGTCTGCGCCGACAGTTTTGGCAGTGTGCCAAGATTCTAGTGTTCTTCGAATACGGTAATTGCCTTTGTCTATCACGGTAGCGCCATCAAAGTCAATTGAGTGATTATTATTTTGCCAAGCATGGTTAGCAATGATATTAAAAGGAACAGTTGAAAGAAAAAGCAGCGGTAAAGTAAACCTTCTCTGGATCAGTTCTTGTGAAACCGAATGGATGAGTTATTTTGCACTACCCAATTAGCTGACCTCCGAAATTTGCACATAATAATTTACTATTACTTGTAATTTTAAAACGTGAACACGGTTGAAAAAAGAGATTGACTGATTGATTTAGACTTAAACCTGGAAGTCCATGTATGATCGTGGTCGTTTTGAAGCAGGTCTAAAGAAACTTGGTCCATGATCTATGCAATAAGTATTAAAGGGACTGTGACACGGATTTAAGCCAAATTTATTCATAGGAAAGGACCATCAAATTCGGTGAAATATAAAAATAACCTCTTAAAACATTTAAGGAACACTTCAGTAACACAGTAAATACAAAAGAAGGCACGGATGGCCAAAAGTGTCAAAGATTGAAATGGATTGCGAAAACTGTTTTTGAAAAACTGTTCGGCTAAACGGTTTTCAAAGTTAGTCTCGTTTGCTTGAAACTTTAAATTATGACGACCGGGAGACACATTTGGTTGCAATGAAGCTATGGTCTGCCATTTAGATCTATATAATCCGTATATATCCGTAGAATTGATGCCTTTGCAAACACTGAGTTTCATAGCAAGTATTTGGCAAAACGTAATAAGATTAGCTTAACTCAGCAGTAACACAGTCCCTTTAAGGCCACGAATTTGCCACCATTAGCTGTATTTAAAGGTGATACAAAATCAATGTGCAACTGATCGAAGATCATCATGACATGTTGTTCTCCGTGTAGAGAATTTGAGGGTAACAAGGATAAATCAAAAAACACAGTTCAACATAAAATGTATCTTACTTGAAGTATTTGAATGGTGAACTTTTGTACTGCTGATACTCGCTGAGGACCAAGCCACAGAAGAAAACAAATATCACGTATTCTTCGATCGTTGGTTCAACAGAAGAAGGCAAGGTGCAAACACGGCAGTGGAGTATAATGAAGACTACTTGCGTCAATTTGTCTTTTATAAATAAGACGAAGGGAGTAGTCAGGTAATCCAGGTAACAGTCTGTTGAAAGGAAATATGAGACAATCGATCCATAAATTAATCAATCAATCAGTCAATCATGTAACCACTTTCACATAATTGACATTCTTTCCTGTAGATCTAATTCAATCAGAAGTCAATCAAAAGTTTCATCCGATTCTGATTGGATAACGACTGCACAAAAGAATGTGCATTAATTAAAAGTTGCCACACATTTGGGCTCCTTGCTGTGAGCACACAAACAATAAAACAGCCAGCCAGATATCCAATCAATCAACCAGTCAATTAGCCAACCAGCCACCTAGCCCGCCAGCAAACCAATAAACGCAAATAAGCCAGTGAGCCAGCTAACTTGCCAATCAGCTAATCAGCGAGCCAACCAACCAGCAAGCCAGATAACCAACCAGCCATCCTTCCTGTCAGCTAGCCAGCTAGCTAGCCGCGGCCGGTTAGCCACCTAACCTCCTCTAACAATCAGACAATCAGCGAGCCAACCAACCAGCGAGCCAGATAATCAACCAGCCACACTTCCTGCCAGGTAGCTAGCCGCGGCCAGTTAGCCAGTTAACCTCTTTTGGGCTCCTTGCTGTGAGCAAACAAGCAATCAAACAGCCAGCCAGATATCCAATCAATCAACCAGTCAATTAGCCAACCAGCCACCTAGCCCGCCAGCAAACCAATATACCGTAAAACTCTGGTTATAAGCTCTGGGCTGATACAACTTCTTAAGGGGTTTTGTGTGGGCTTAAAAGCGGAGGGGCTTATAAGCGGAATAAAAAAACGTTTCGAAACGAGCTACGGGAGTGTTGATTGAAATATGTTTTGACGTTAAAACGCATAATAAAGCAACATTTGATCCTGTTCAGTGCTGTCATCCGGCAGAGGGGGGCTTATAATTGGATGAAGTTATGATGCTGATGCCAAAGATCTAATACGACAACTGGGTTGGAAAGATTTGTGTACCCAGCGTCAAATTCAGAAAGCCTTAATGGTTTATAAATCTTTAAATGGCTTGGTTTCTGAATACCTATCGTCTAAATTTCTAAAACGTAATGGAATGCACTATTCTCTAAGGGATTCCGAAAACAAACTGGTTGTACCTCATCCACGAACTAACTATATGAAAAATAGCTTTAGTTACAGTGGTGCAACTCTCTTGAACAGCCTACCCTGTAATCTCAGGATGATAAAATCCTTTTATCAATTTAAAAGTAAAGTTAGACACGGCATTCATGAAAAAAAGGATTAGTTTAATGGATTTACTTCTTCAATTTTTATTAATTAGTATTGATAAATAGTATATTTGTATTAATTTTTATTATAACTGTAATTTAGTAGTATCTTCCTGATGTTTTTAACCGTGTATAAAGAAATGTAATAAATAAATAAATAAATAAATAAAAAAAATAAATAAATGCATTTTTTTTTTGTTTCCAGGTAGATGGGCCTATAACCGGGGGGGGCTTATAAGCGGGGGGGACCAACCAGCCATCCTTCCTGCCAGCTAGCCAGCCGCGGCCGGTTAGCCAGCCAACCAGACAGTTTTTAAAATTTGGTTTATTTGTATACTGTATACCTAAGATGTCCAGCCTTGATCTTTGCCCACTCTGGAGGACTGTTTCGGTATGGTCTTGAATATTATTAGCCGACCGCAGACGTCCCTGACAAAATCAAAAAGGCACAAATATATAGAAATGTCTGCGAAAAAGGAAATTCATGTGAATAGCATTCATGACGCAAATATCCCTGTACCTTAGTTTGGTCCTTGTAGAATGCATAACCGATGATTGGAAGTAGAAATGGAGTCAAGATCGTGTCTACCAGAATCATCAAAAACAGAAGGCCACGAAGCTTTCCATGAGGTTTAAAAGCTTTAGGCAAACCAAGGTTCCATCTCATTTTGAGCCTCTTGTACAGTAATGGGTGCGCAACAAACTGAAGGGAAAGAAAAAATATATAGGCGCCTGACTGGTTTGTTAAACTACCTGGTAGTACATGTTTTATACTAATGAATAAGGGAAAGCAGTATCTCCGTTTCGCACATTTTCGTGAGTGCAAATGGCATAAGTCTTATAGGAAGGTGTAAAGCCTTGTTTTTACTAGTGACGCAAGCACAAGCGCAAGGTTGAAATTAGACTTGCCCCAAGTCGACCCCACGAGTTTCCACAGAAAAAAAGCGAGCGAAGCGAAAGGACTTTATTGAAAGTCTAGGTTGAAATGAACAGTTCTTATTCCACAGCAAAAACGGCCTCAACGCAAGGATTAGCACAAGCGCATTGCATTTTGATCCTAGTGCTTGTGCTTGCCGCAAGCACAAGCAAAAGGATTTTTTTTTTTACTTTTCTCGTGCTTGCAATTGGGCTTGTTCTTGCGTCGCGATTGAAAACCAGGCTTAATTAATGTGGCTCTTAAAAGGAAACCCACTTTCTTTTGTAAATGAATAATTGCGTCATCCGTCATTCCACTCAGCATTGAGGCGCAGCGATCAACATTCTCAGGTATGTCTTTTATAACCAACTGCTCGCTAGCAGTAACTTGATCAATGAGCTGTACAGCAAAGTCTTCAGTCTGGTCTGCAAGCTTGTTTAGGAACTCGGTGTTCTCTGTGTAAGTATCAGCTAACCTCCGCAGCGTGCAGTTAACCTTAGATCAATTGTTTAAAAAATCACAATTAGTTTAGCTATATCATAAAAAAACGGAATTCCATCATCTTCTATGTCTGATCAGATAAAGCAACTGTGGTAGGTAGGTAGGTAGGTAGGTAGGTAGGTAGGTAGGTAGGTAGGTAGGCAGGTAGGTAGGTAGCTGGGTAGGTAGGTGATAGGTAGGTGGTGGTGGTGGTAGGTAGGTAGGTGGTAGGTAGGTAGGTAGGTAGGTGGGGCAGGTGGTAGATGGATAGGTAGGTAGGTAGGTAGGTAGGTAGATAATAATCAAATAATTAACAATTATTCAGGAATTAAAATTATTATTATTATTATTTTTGCTGTTACCTCAAAAGCCATTGTTATGGGATCTCTGCAAGAGCACAAATGTTTTGCAGTTACAATATTTTTGATGTAATCGACATTCCAGTGTTCTCTCGTGGGACCATTATCGCTTTCTATTAGTTTCTGTAACGCCTTTTCCTCTGAAGACAAAAATGATAATTCATCTCAGTGTCAAATTTTTGAATATCAAGAGCGATTGAAACAACTTTGGTTGTAACGTTTAGAAAACGGCGCGGCACCTCGACAAAGTTTCTTTTGTTTAGTTTGTCCAGTTATTCTGTTGCCTAGTTACGCGCCTTAACGATCGATCGTGTTTGACATTGTGTCAAAAGTGTTTCAGCTAAACAATCCAGTGGAAAAACGAAAAGCAAGGATTTGTTTTTGCTTCATCGAGAAAAGTCTTACACTACAAAAAAAGGAATAACGCGAAAATCTAACAAGCGAAAACCAACCTTCCTTGATGATATCTTGCTGGTCCATACCGAGCTCAATACCATCTACAACATCATCACCTGAGACAAAAAGTTGATTGATTGATGGTGTTTACATTTGGGCTGTTCCCACATTAGCAAAACGATAAGATTGTTGTGATCGTAATATAATATACGCAGCTATTGTTCCCCTAAATTCTCTTGGACTCTTAAAAACAGCAAAAGATCGAACACGAGTAGAGTAGAGTAGAGACGAGTAGAGTAGAGTAGAGTAGAGTAGAGTAGAGTAGAGTAGAGTAGAGTAGAGTAGAGTAGAGTAGAGTAGAGTAGAGTAGAGTAGAGTAGAGTAGAGTAGAGTAGAGTAGAGTAGAGTAGAGTAGAGTAGAGTAGAGTAGAGTAGAGTAGAGTAGAGTAGAGTAGAGTAGAGTAGAGTAGAGTAGAGTAGAGTAGAGTAGAGTAGAGTAGAGTAGAGTAGAGTAGAGTAGAGTAGAGTAGAGTAGAGTAGAGTAGAGTAGAGTAGAGTAGAGTAGAGTAGAGTAGAGTAGAGTAGAGTAGAGTAGAGTAGAGTAGAGTAGAGTAGAGTAGAGTAGAGTAGAGTAGAGTTGAGTAGAGTAGAGTAGAGTAGAGTAGAGTAGAGTAGAGTAGAGTAGAGTAGAGTAGAGTAGAGTAGAGTAGAGTAGAGTAGAGTAGAGTAGAGTAGAGTAGAGTAGAGTAGAGTAGAGTAGAGTAGAGTAGAGTAGAGTAGAGTAGAGTAGAGTAGAGTAGAGTAGAGTAGAGTAGAGTAGAGTAGAGTAGAGTAGAGTAGAGTAGAGTAGAGTAGAGTAGAGTAGAGTAGAGTAGAGTAGAGTAGAGTAGAGTAAAGAAGAGTAGAGTAGAGTAGAGTAGAGTAGGGTAGGGTAAGGTAGGGTAGGGTCGAGTCGAGTCGGGTCGCGTGGAGTGGAGTGGGATGGAGTGGAGTGGAGTGGAGTGAAGTGGAGGGAGTGGGATGGAGTGAAGTGGAGGGAGGGAGGGAGGGAGGGAGGGAGGGAGTGGAGTGGAGTGGAGTGGAGTGGAGTGGGGGGACGTGGGTTTAAATTCCACTCGGGACACATTTTCTTTCAAACATTTATTCAGGTGAAATAACCATACTATATTTTTACTTTTCATCAGCTGGATAATCACCTGTTTTCTTGTTATGTCTACTCTTCTTGTACGTCCTGAAATCCAGGAGTGTTGCCCTACCACCTTTTTTCACTTTTTCAGGCATCGTTAAGGAGTTCTGAAAAATAGCAGGTGTATTTAAAAAAATAACACAAAAGTTTTTTGTTTCTGGTTTGAGTTTTAGTTAAATTTGAGGAACCGCCCATGTCGCCTGGGACTAAAGTACTGGACCTTTAATCATAACTCTAAAAAATCTATAGGGACTCTGATTGGTCCGAAACACACTCAGACAACTGATATGATTGTATTTGGTTTTGGTTGACAAATTTTGTTGTAGATTTGACTCGTGTGTGTAATTCTATTATTAATCATACGAGTGATTAAAGGGGCATTATACCTGAATTTGAATGACATTTTAAGAGGTTTAAAGAAGGGATCGAAGAAAAAAAAATTGAAACACCACCAGATAGTTGAGCACTCCAGGGGACTAACTGATGTCCGTCTACCAATTTTTAACTAAAAAAATCTAATTTTTAAATCCCATTACATGTAAATCTCCAATTTTTTTTTTGCTTCAGAAAGTTCTTTCGTCGAAGCGATAAAAGAATTACATAAACTTCGGTAATTTCTTGACATTCTTTGTCTTTGCATGTTCCGCCATCTTGGATTCTAGATCCAAGATGGCGGAACATGCCTGACGAGGCTGAGATTTCAGCGAAATTTATAGCAGTAAACAAAGATATTTTAATATTTTAACTCCAAAATCGTGCGTTCAAAGAATAGCAAAGACAGAGAATGTCAAGAAATTACCGAAGTTTTCCAATGTTTTTTATTTCTTTAAATTTTACTAATCCTTAAAAAAATATAATCTTCTCCTAAAATCCCCCAAAATCACCCAAAAATTTACAAAACACCGTTTAATAAAGATATATAGGATAATGAAAGCGTATTTGGATTCCTTAAAAGCGAACGAGATATTTCCGTTTAACTAATGTTAAACGGCGAAAACACGACCTTCAGGTATAATTAGGCTTTTGTACATTATGTTTTTGTTTCCCCACTAAAATGCTTACCTTAATGCCCTTACATAAACGTACAACTGTTGCAAGTAACAACAACAACGTATACAAGTTCGTAAATATGGCCAAAAAAAACATATTCCTCAAAATCACCTACGAGGCTAAGTACAGAAAGTAGTTGACTATCTCCAGAAAGTTATTTGTTGTTGAATTTAGAGTTTTAGTCTTCATTTTCCCCCCAATAGTCCGGCGGCTTAGCTCGAAATTTTAGTTGAATTGTGCAATTTTTGATACAAGCATGAAACTTGGCACAATGAAAGTGGTCACCAACAGAAATTTTTTCAGATATAGTGCCAAGCCCGAAAAACACCAGTTTCCATGGAAACCTTAATTTATTAACCCTATTCAGACCGGGCTTTTTTGGATCTTTTCAGACCTCCGTAACTTCCAGAATATTTAAGCAATCACAATGAAACTTAGGTAATATATAGTATGTCCAAACACCTATCTTTTGGTATATGGGAAGATGACGTCACATGACGTGACAATTACATCATGATGTCAAAACAGCCGCCATCTTGGATTTCGAATTTTTTCCAAAACGTCATAAAACCGCCCAAAATTACTGCAAAGTACTCAAAATCCATAAAACTGTGCTTAAAACTCGTAAAAGGATGAAAATAATTGCATTAAAATTATTTTCCATTAATAGAAACACGAAAATTACAAAATTGGGAAAACATGCCTGTCAAAATGCCGTTTCCATGGTGACGTCAAGTTCCTGACACAACAACTTACACTACCAAATTATTTCCAGATAAATTTTAGATAAACTCGCAAAGTTTGGTAGCGTTTGGTTGAATCTTGAAAAAGTTATAAGCGTTCAAAGTCAGCGCGGGCACTTTCCGCCCCTCCCGGTCTGGATATGGTTAAAATCAATGAAATTTCGTGAAATATTTGTTTTTCCTGGTTTATAGACAAATACTATTATGCCAGGTAGTGATACCAAGTCGCACGTACAGAATTTAGAATGAAATGCTGTAATTTAGACTGTCCACAGCCCTAAAGTTTTCCTATTTTTCTTTTGTTAGCGAACGGTTCACCGATCGCGAGAGACCTGGACGCTAGCGCAAAACGAAAGACGCGAGGGAGCAGAGGGCGGGGAACAAAAAATCTTTTCCCATGCAATAATTTCCTATTAAATTATTGGTATCAAACAGATGGTAAAAAAAAATAACAATTGTAAGCCTAATTCAAAGCATTCATATCTGTATTTATGAATAAAAATCAACAATAAAAGGTTTATAAAAGTACAAGAAGACATACTTTGTGGGGAAGGGGCAGGGGGGCCTCTCGGCTGAAAATTTCATTGCTGTTTACTAGCTGAAAATAGGAAATTGGCGTTGGCACTATATCAAGAATTGATAAGTATGCGAATGCTTGTAATCCTGCAAAGTTTGGTGCTTGTATCGAAAATCGCACAATTCAGGAGCTAAGCCGCCGGACTACAAAAATAATTTATTTTTTATTTTCTCTGAAAAAAAATTTTTCCAAGAAAATGCCACTAAAATGCTCGAATAATGCTCAATGCTTTTGCCTCACTAAAATGCTCGAAAAAATGCTAGCATAATGTACAAAAGCCTAGGTATAATGCCCCATAATAAAAAAAATCGAACGACCTCGCACACGAGGTCAAATTGAACTCCACTCAGTCCTATGATATAATTTAAATTGCACAGCCCATTACACGTGTAATGGTCGTTGATAAAAACAAACAGGAGCGAAAAAAGATTATGCCGTTGGCTATTAACAAAGGTAATAAACACACAACGAATTTTCACTAGCCAAATAATAAATTCATATCTTCTGCTTTTGCAGTATAAAATTCTGTCTCTCGGGCGGGAAAACGAGGAAAACGTAATTTTGTCTTTAGTTTTAAAAAATAGATAAGACTGCTTTTAAAAAAGCCGAACTTTCATACCAATAAAAAAAATCGAAAAGGAATTTTTAAAAAATTCTTGAAATATATATTTTAAATCAAATCTTCTCTTCTTTGTAACAAATACATTGTATAAATATTCAGAAATGCCATTAAAATTGCTTTTTGTTATAAGCTACTTTGTAGCTTGCTTACTTGGCTCTTGAACCTAGAGAAAACCTTAGATTTTTATAGTGTGAGGATTATAAAATCAAGAATATACCGGAGTTTGTTTAGCCAAATTGCTAGTTCTCGGAATATTAATGTAATGCGTAATGGCTATCGGCGGAAGGAATTTTATCGATCCTTAATCGCACCATTGACATATCGTTTACTTTTTAAAATTATCGTAGATACAAATTGGTATTATTTTTATGTTAAGAGCAGCGAGTATAAGCGCCACCTTTACTGCCTCATGCTTTGGGGCGGAGTAAGTGCATCTATTTGTTGTACTAGATGTTATTATTTTGATCTGGCAAAGAAAATCGATGCACAAATTTAAATTTCTAATTTTGATGTGCTCCTTTCAAAATGCTAAGGTGGACTTAAAATGGAGAGAAAAGACAACTTTTCAGAGCGAATCATTAATCATTCACGAAGTATGTCTGTCGCACAAAAATTTCTTGGCCGTGAAAAAAGCGCTTTACATTTTGCGTAGCCATTCGTACTCCCCTTAAATTAGTCAGCGTAAAAAGGAATTATTTCTTAAAAAGCTTCCCAATGTAGAATGTACATTCCTCACAAGATTATTTATATGAAGGAAGATCTCGAGACAGCCGAGATAGACCCGGCATAATTACCTTGCCAGCGACAATAGGCGCTACCAGATTTCTAAAATTCAAAAATCTAACTTACCTTACCTTAGTTCAGAAGAAAATGGCTTGTTATTATCTGTTATTGCTTCTTCAAGCGCCGGAGGCAAAAATTTGGTCCTACCGATATACAAATCTTCCTTCAAATTTGACCACACATACCCACGAATGGTAATCTCAGCAGCTGTTTTCCTAATCTATATCTTTTATATTGTCTTTTTGACTACTGACTATTGTACTGAGCAAACATTGTCTTAGTCCTTCCTTATTTGTACTTCTTACCAAAATCGTTGTTTGTTTATCTTGAATTGACTGAATTGATTAAGGTCATCTCTTTGGCTTGCAGTTTTCTACTTTAGTTCATGGTCGTGATTACTTTCAATTTACATGAATGGGAGAAAACATTGAATTAGAAAGCATTTGTTCAATTAACAGTGCGGATCAGAAACGCATGGACACTGCAATTATTTATGGAATTTTGTTGTGCTGCGAGCAGGGAAAAATCAATAAGATGCAAGATTCATAAACCACAGCCCTTAACGGCAATTTCCCTGCGGTTCAATCTACCATCTGATGTTGATTGGTTGAGGCACAAGCAAATCCGAGTTTTGCTTGACATGTATTCGCACAGTAAGTGTTCTTTTCCCAAACTGCGAAGGTTTTTTGTCGTTATTTTTGTTTTACGCACGAGATTAAAATTTTAAAAGTAAAGAGAAATGACAGATGAACTCTTTTGGTGCTAAACCCTACTTTTGTCGGCATTTGGAGCAGTCATTGAACCACTTGTGACGTCATCGATTTATTAATTTTTTTTCTGTGCTCATTTGCCTGTACTTATACCTAATCGTACCTTTTTGGTACGCTTCGGCGGCATATCAGGCGAGTTTGGTCGAGCCATGGTTCGTATTTTGGCGAGACGCAGTCGAGCCAAAATACCCATGGCAAGACCAAACGAGCCTGATATGCCGCCGAAGCGTACCAAAAAGGTACTATTAGGTATTTACCGTACCCAAATTCAGCCAAAACTCCGGTGATATTATTCGCTCAGTCGAAGCCATGCTTGCCAGACACGTAGTGCAAAATGTGTTGACCTGCTTGTATTGATACTTTTTTGGTCTTCAACACTTTTATCAAGTCGTCTTCTCACATATTTTTACTCGTTTGTTTGGAGTTTCATTCCCTAAATTTTCAAATCCAAACTTAGCGAAAAATTTGGAAACTCCGACTTCATTGTTTCAGTGTGAATGTTTCAGTACTCGTCGGTAAACATCGCGCAATTGGCGAGCGCGCTCAAGTTTAGTTTTGGCGGGAAAGTTTTTCTCATTTTATGACCGGTAAACACCAGCTAATTAAAAATACTAGTTTCTGTTTTATTGGTAAAACCTCTTTTCAATTCATCGTACGGAAACACTACTTTAATTCAAAGTGACCGTGATATGGTGGCATATCAGGTCAGTGACTTGATATCGTAGGATATCAGGACAGTAGATCGCGCTTCTGATTGGCTACTTGCGAATTTGGGTACGGTAATTGGATCAAAGCAGTCTCTTTACCGGACTTGCTGTGATATTTGTATCTCGAGTTTTTTTTTTCTTTTTCCTTGAATTGAAACCTTCGAGAAAACGGTGTTCTGCTGCATATGGGGTATTTACTATAGCGAGAGACTGGTAAAAGTTTGGAAATTATGTAAGGAGGAAATTTACAAAACACAATTTGAAATATGTGAAATATAAAAAGATATACTTTGCTACCATTCCCATATTGACCTGTGTGGATGGAATCAGATTTTAAACTTATCGACTCCTTAAGAGCTTAACACTTTCGCTGGTGAATCTCGAAAGAACGGCTTTCTTTAACCGTTAAGTCGTCATTTTGTAAAAGTGCTATGATGCTTCATCTCCCTTAAGGTCGCGCAGGACCCT
Source organism: Oculina patagonica (assembly GCF_052425735.1). Taxonomy (NCBI): domain Eukaryota; kingdom Metazoa; phylum Cnidaria; class Anthozoa; order Scleractinia; family Oculinidae; genus Oculina; species Oculina patagonica. The sequence continues at coordinate 29,632,073 of NC_135759.1, read as the reverse complement.
TGAGATCGTTATGTATGTATTTATTTAAAGAGTATGCACGAACTGCGACGACTGAAGCCGACAACAAACGAAATATTCATGACAACGTTTTTCTTCAAGTTCTTTGTACAAGTAATTACACGGTATTGTTCTCAGCTTTGCGTGCCGTGCGCTGAAACAAATCGAATTATCATAATTAGATTCACAGCTGTGAATGTAGCACACGTCGGTTGTAAACATTGACTCGGAGGTCTTCGGAAGCGGAAAATCCTGCAATTTTGTGTCCAAGTTTTCTTCGCCGTTATAGAATTTCAGGAGTTGATTCGCGAGGAACATGAACTTGGTGCACTCTATTGTGTTATGACAAGAGCGAATTTTGAAATAACGTTCTCAAAATGAAGGTAGCACGTTTCAAAGTTTAGATTTCACATTTTTACTCTCTTAGAAGCAGATAACTTCCAGCGGTTTTTGAAATCGAAAATTTCGTTCTTGTCATAACACAAAAGAGGTTATGATTCATCACTAGGTTATGTAATCATTTAATTCGGTGCGCTGTTGTAGCCGAAAACTTGGACACAAAATCGCATTATCTGCAGTTGAACTCTTAAGAGCCTGTAACATTACAGTAAACGGTCATCTCTCAGTAAAAGGACAATCATGTTGTAATTCCATCATCCCTTAATATCCTTGATAAATTTTAGAGGAATCGGTTTTCAAAACGTAGCGAATTAAAGCATTACAAGATAGCGCCCCGTCAAGAAATTTGGCTTATGAATTTATTAATGAGCAAGGGTCCTGCGCGACCTTAACTTTGCTACACTGAAGCTGAATTCTAATAAAACTTACATTTTTAAAAGGAAAAGTGTTGAACTTCAGTATGTGCATATAACTACATGTATATCTGTCTGGATTTGACAAAACGTGGACTCCGGGATCCGTGCCTTCAATTCAAGCCATTGCGGCCCGAGAAATTTGAGGTGGGGGGAGGGGGGGGGGGCAACGTCACCAACCCCGTGGGCATCTAGCCGGGGCCCTGACCTAACAACCGTAGGGAGCCCTGGGTCAGCTGTTAAATTGCAATCCGGCTTGGGGGGGGGGGGGGGGGTGGCTAAAGTCAGGTTTTTGGCTGGTTTCCGCAAAGACTTTGCTTTGAAATGAGGCCAGGACTGCTCCCGGCTTTCGGTTTTTGGGGGCTGGCTCAGAAGCCTTGAGGCCTCTGAGAGGTCAGCTGTGACCGGGCCGAAGTTCGGACAGGAAGTTCGGATCGTGGATACTAAACGACGTTCGGTACGTTGTCAGTACGTTGGCGGTATTGTCGCAAAAACAAGCAATTCGCTTATTGCACCTTGTTTACCCACAAAATCTTTGCATAAGCATTGTTTTCAATTTCTCTTGGGAAGATTGTACGTCATTGTAAATCCCAAGAGAAATTGAAAACAATGCTTATGCTAAATTTTTGGGGGTAAACAAGGTGTATTATGGGAATGGTGAGAACAGTGAATTTAAAGAAACTTCTTGAAAATTATACATAAAAACAACATTTACTGTCCATTGGAGTGAAACCATACCACACAAAGTTTTCAAGGTATGTGGATTCGGACTATGAACGAAAATAATGGCGGATTGACGGATTTAGCCAAAAAATAGCACGGATCGGCGGATTCACGTACCCCTATTCACCCCCCTCCCCCCCATGTTGTGTAGATCCCGTCTGCCTTTTGCTACAAGCCAGGCATAACTAATCGATGACATCAATGACATCAATGAAATCAATGAGTAATTAATAGGTAATCGATAGGTAATCAGTTGATTAGTCATTGATTATTGCCGATGATCAATGAGTAATCGATGACTAATCGATAGGCCACAAAATTTTTGGTTATCGATTAGTCATCGATTGCATCGATTAGTCATTGATTGCATTGATTAGTCATTAATTTCATTCATTACTCATCGATATCATCTCATTCCAGTGCGTGATGTAACTGCGAAGCAGTTTTACTTTGCTGACAAACATCAACCGAACAAAATTTATAACGACGTAGTCGATTCTTGTCAGCGTACTTGTTAGTTTCATTTTCAGACTGGTTGGTTCCTGTTTAGTTGCTTTGTTATTGGATAAATAGCTGGGTAAAGTGAAATATTGCACAATTAAGAATCATCTGTTTTGTGATTAGCACTTCACGTCTCGACATACCGGAAGGTTATTTTTTGACCTTTTAAGAAGGCGTAATTTCGTCAACAAAAACGCCAGTTATAAAGAAAAATACGTCTAACACGGATAAAAAAAATCACAAACGAAAAAAATGGTACAAGAAAGCAAGAAATGTGTCTTCTGTGCGCAGTATAATAGTCGATGAGTAATCGATGGGTCATCGATGAGTTATCAATAACATCAATAGGTAATCAATCACATCAATGAGTCATCGATGAGTAATCGATAGGCCACAAAATGGTTGGGCTTCGATTAGTCATCGATTACTCATTGATCATCGCCAATAATCAATGACTAATCAACTGATTACCCATCGATAACTCATTGATTACCAATTGATATCATTGATCATCGATTAGTTATGCCTGGTACAAGAAAACAGAGTCGTGGTGTCATTGTTGTCTGGTCGAAAAAACGACATGTTGGATGCTGTCATAACGGACCCCCCAGAGGCATTTATACCAAAGGTGATTGATCTATGGCGGTACTGGCAGTCCTTTTTGTCGTTGCTGTAGTTCTGCTTCTTTTGCTCCGAAGGCGAGGTTTACTTAATCGCAAAGTCAAAGTGTCTCAAGAGAGAGCAAGCAAAAGCCAGTTGGAGATCTCACAGAAGGTGATAAGGTAATTATATATGTTACCGGTCTCCAATTAAAGCCGCCGTGATTAAAGACAAAGGTAGAGGGGAACTAGGTTCCAGGTGCTACATAGACTACATCATTCTCGTCCCCATAGCCCTTTCGTTTCTCTTTGCCGGCTGAGCCTTGGCAAGGGCTATGGGGACGAGAATGAGACTACATAAGGAATAAGACTGTGTATGTTAAGTATCATGGCAAAATTGCTCACGCATCACTCAATCCTTTAAAATATGTCGTACTACGATTATTTCCAAACGTATCTAGGGTTCAAATGTCATAGAGCAAGCATTGTAAATAGCGGTTGAACATTTTGTCTGGAAATAATTATGTTATTGATTAAGGTCATTTAGCTGCTGAAAATTATTCACCTGATAAACCCTAAGAGAGGCCAGAAATAGGACAAAAGTCCAATAATGTTTGCTTATATTCTGGTGGCTCTCCTCAATTCCACGCTTCACGCTAATAAAATGAAAAAAAAAATAGAAAAAGTCAATTGCAAAAAATAAATTAATAAAATCATTAATAAAAATAAAATAAGCTGCGGCAAGCGTCTAGACAGGAATGTATTATTTTAATATGTTTCACGTCACGGACATTTCCTAGACTTCATACATTCTCGTCCCCATAGCCCTTTCGTTTCTCTTAGCCGGCTGGGCCTTGACACGAGGAAACAAAGGGCTCTGGGGACACAGAATTTCCAGTCCTAGATTCTAGGACTTCCGGTCTTCATATATGCAGTCATGACGTTTCAAAAGAATGTATGAGAGAGTCGTTACGTTTTCGACTTCCGTTTAGGAATTCTTTGTTCCAAACAGCCAATCAAAAAAATTCGAATTAATTCAAAAATCATATGTCCCCAGAGCCCTCCGTTTTCTCGTGCCAAGCCGGCTAAGAGAAACGAAAGGGCTATGGGGACGAGAATGGACTTCATACTGTGCATATATGTACCTTGGACATGCAGGGCTCCTTCCAAGGAAGAAGTCATGATCAGATGATAAACTTCGTAGTATCGGACCCAAATAATAATTACAGCTAAAACTAAAACAAGAAAAATCGAAAAAAATGTTCATTTAAACGGTGTTAAACAGTATAAAAATTGTGTTGTTTTAGTACAATTTTTAATTGTACAATTTGTACTATCTCCGTCTTTGTTTTCGAATATCTTAGTGATTGCAATCGTAAATCGAATTTAGCTTTTAACTTATACATCCAAAATAGCCTTCCAGAACTTTACCGCCCCAAAAAGTTCTAGGTAACATTTTGACTCCATCAGACGACAAAAAGAAAGCAAAGTGAAACATCCCTTCCGTCACTTTAAATCCGATTACCCCCCGTGGAGCTCTAAAAGACGATTTCATTATTTGGGTCGTCACGCAACACACCCAAATAACTTCTACGAACGTCGAATGAGTCCCAGGAACTATATACAGGTCATAAAACATCTTCTATACACGCAGAGCATCACCAGTCTTGGAAAGGCATAGTACTAACTGGAGAGACTGAAATAATAATTTAGTAAGTAAAAAATTTTCCCGATATTTTAAATCGAGATGTTGCGTTACACTTCTGGTTGTGACGAGTGCTTCCCACGTGCTTGTCACGCTGTGACATGCTCAGTAGACAATAGCAAGCGATGGTGTGATGGTTTTACATACAAACGGGTGGATTTTAGCAATTTGTCTGTGTGAGCTGGTTTAGGGAAGTGAAAGGAGCCATTCCGGCGCGGTTCAGTACAAAATAATTAACGAGGTGATCAGTTAACAGACTTTAATTCATCAGGGACCGATTGAATACTTGCAAGTGTGGTTTGGACGCTAAACGGTTCGTGTTTACAACTACAATCCAGTGACAAATTGTGCATGTGTTGCTTTCAACTCAAAACGTTTTCCTTTGCTCTCTTCCATAGCGCAACAATGTCAATCTCTGATAATGATTCAGATGTTAGCGAGGACGGGATTTTGTTGAAAATTGATTCCAAAGGCTCCAAAGACTTCAATGTAAGTAAAGAATATGCAAGCTTATTTTAGCTGGACTTTATATTAGCTAGCGCGCGCTTGCATAAGTTAACCTTAACAATGATGTTCTCGAACAAGGAATTAAAACCGCTTACTTGTTCTTTTCATGATGAAAGTTATTTTCTTCGTCGCTTTCATTTGAGGAAGTTACACAAGAGTTTGTAAAGCTTGCCTGAAACATGAATTTAGCTTTATATTTTGCAATCACAGTTGGAAATAAACCGGTCACCTTTCACCTTTGGAGCTCAATCGTTCGCGAATGGACAACTTAGAGAGTTGTCGTATTCATTTTTCTAATTTTTCTAACGTTTAACACAAAGATTAGGTAAGGTCATTTATCGGCTTGCATTCTTGAAATAATATCCAGCGATGGGGCAATAATCTTTGTTTGTTGGTTTGTCTAGACGGTGCTTGGGGGTGTGTTGGGGGAGTGCTACTGATATTGTGCAATACTGTACAGTACCAAACTTTGATGTATTTGTAAATAATTTTGTTCAATGTATTTATTTAGTGGTTATTTTTTCCGTTGTATGCGTGCGTTTTTTACATTTTCTTTCATGGAAATTATTATTCAAGTCTATTAATATTTGTGGAATTTTATTACGAAATGTTATTGATTGCAAAATAAATATTTATTCCTTGTTACCTCAAAACAAAGGTTACAATTTTTTTTACAGAATTGGGTTTCAAGTTTTCAGAATTTTCTTCTCTCGATGACACTTCCATCAGTCTCACCTTTACACTGTAATATCAGTGCACCCATGCATAATAATATTTGTTTGATGTTGAAAGGAACAATATGATTATCCTGAACACATCATTTGATGTGGAATGGGTAATGTGCAAAGCTAACAAACAGCTGGCATAATAAAATTTTTCTTCATATTCAAAACATCAAGACAACACTGATAAAATTTATTTAAAGCAAAAGACTGTTAGGCAATTATGATGTCCAACCCTGATGCTATAATTTTATAAAACAAATATATTTTTTTCATTTTCTCGAACCTAAAATACTGTTGAGTTGTTAATACATGTTCATGTACATTCCAGTTACCATATTTCCTTAAATAATAGCTGCCCTTTGATTTATCACCCCATCAAGTAATTGTCTGTCCCCCTTTGGTGAAAATATTTGAAATACAGTAATCACCTCCCTCAGATAATAATTATCCCATCCCTAATACCTCGTTGTAACAATCAACCTCCTGTTTCTCTCTACCTCCTCTTTCTTTCAAGATAAAATTTATAACTTGGTAGAAATGACTCATGCTCTGATGCTGAATTGGTACTGACAACTAATAGTCAAAGAAATCAAATTTAAAACACTTCAAAATCCTGTTTTCAGCATACTTGATGTGATTATTTTAGGATCAAATAGGATAACAAAATAAAATATATATAGCATATATATTTTATATAATTTATATACATATATAGGTATATGTAGCGTACATGAGTAAAGTACAATCTTGATTACAGTGAGCACTGTACATGTGCTTGACAGTATAACAATGAAGACTCCGTCATTTATCTCCGCAGATTGCCACACCAGCTGAATTTGTTAAAAGATTTGGTGGCTCACGTGTTATAGAGAAAGTCTTGATAGCAAATAATGGTATTGCTGCTGTGAAATGCATGAGATCTGTTAGACGTTGGGCATATGAATTGTTTGGCAATGAGAAAGCTATCCGGTTTGTTGCAATGGTTACACCAGAGGACCTTCGGGTGAGTGAATGTTAAATTAGTTATTTTTATTTAGTTCTCCACGATCTTATAGTCATAACAACAGATGCACATGCCCCCTCCCCCCCCCCCCTAATAGGACTATTGTTGCTAATCATGGTAGGTCAATGTGATGACAGAACCTAAAACACTATAATTTAACATAGAAAAGTGATGCGCTAACTCAGATATTAAGTGTAATAAGTGTATTGCTATTATTCAAATTGATACTGGTTATAGACCTCTTTATATTAGCTATGTTTGTAAATTGAAAGGTTTCCAACAAAAACGTCCCCTGGACTTTCTTGCTAAATCAAACGTTATCAAAACAACTCCAAATTGCGCATGCAGGTTTGTTTACGTGTGCTAAACACTGTCCTGTGTTGCATTCGGCTGGCCTTTTCTTCGTTTTTCAGAAATTATGTATGCAAAAAAAAGGCATTTTGCAAGCTTACGTGCTCCCAGTCAGCTAGCAGTCTGAGTTTTCCAACGCATCGCGTGTACATCTTTCCCTGTAGGGTTTTCTAAGCATCTACGGAAGACGAGAAACCATTTAACAAGCATTTCTTCGACTCGCTGCGCATGTTTTTTGTTGATTTGAGTAGAGTAGGACTGGATACTGCATTGTGACGTAAGGTCACATGTTAGAGGCGGAAGAGTTTGAATTAATAAGCGAAATGGCGCCTGTGAAAGTAAAACGGAAAAGTTTATAGATTTAGCTCGAGTGCGGCTGCCAGGTGGTTGAAGGACATCATTAAGTCTGAATACCCGTAAGTTTACAGCATCGCTCGAAGAACTGAGTGATGTTTCTGCCTTTGTTTTGTACAACAGCGCTGTTTAGCGCTTCGGAAAAAACGTTGCAAACAAGGTAGTTTGAGCCTGGCCGCATAGAAAGCCTAAAACAAGACGTTTCTTGCCGGGAACTTCGTCAACGCGAGTTTTACAGGGTCCGCTTGGGTTCTGCCGCGACAAAGTTGCCGAGAAGTGACCTGGTTTTAGACTTTAAAAAATTCTTTATAGGTTTGGGGGGGGGGACCTCCCCTTGCAAAATTATTTTCTGTGCCTCATTAAATATTCATCAATCACTAAATCAATCAATTGATTCGTGCCTTTTGTCTTAGTTTATCTTGTTTTCGCGGGATTTTGTAGATGTGTGATGATGTAAGGAGTGGAGATAGAAGTGAGAGCAAGCCGGCGACACTTAACTGAAAGCAAAACTAGTATAATGTGACAACACAAGCAAACGTATTCAATCAACAATCAGTCTTAATTTCACTTCAACCTCAAAATTACAGCTAACGGTAACAGATTACTGACAATAGTCTTGCCCGAAACAACAAAAAGCAGCTAACCGCACTGAAGCAGACTGCAGTGAAAGCTAGCCGCTTGAAACGCTAACGTTAACCCTAACCCTTAAACTTGGGTTTAGCTTTTTAACCCTAAATTTGAAATGAAACCCTAGCGTCAGACCCTAACCCTAACCCTTGGGCTTAAGGGTTAAGCTTTTTTCGCTAGGGTTAAGCTAAGGGGTTAGGGCTAGGCCTGTAATCCCAAAACTTTAGCTGACTTCATCGTTTTGAGAAACAAAAGGTTTCCTTTGTTTATCGTTTGTAAAAGAAAAGACAAAAGAAGCCGCGCGAGCAAAAACCTTGTCTTTTTGCATGTGTAATTGTTCAAAAACGAAACAAAGACCAGTGAAATGAAAGACAGGACAGTGTTAAGCACACGTAAACAAACCTGCATGCGCAATTTGGAGTTGTTTTGATAACGTTCGATTAAGCAAGAAAGTCCAGGGGACGTTTTTGTTGGGAACCTTTCAATTGCCCATTTTAGATCTTGTGATATTCTCCAGAGAATTGCTCCTTTGTCTATCAGGAAATTATTCATTCATTTTTACATGAATTCATTTGAATTTGAAAGAGATAATTCTCAAGGGTAACATCACTTGGTCTGAAATGGGTCAACAAACAAAAGAAGCTATTAAAGAGCTAGCTATTGTTTTCAGAATTATTATATTTGCAAAAAAGGTATGACTATTTTGAAGTTAGAACTGCAAGTATAACAAGAAAATAAGCTGAACAATTGGCTAGTGTTTTTATTTTGCTATAAACTTATTAATAATTAAATCTGGTGTAGTTTTTTGAACAATTCATTTACTTTATTGTTACTTATTTTCGCGGGAACTTAATTTCGCGAAAATGGAACGGGCATATTTCGCGGCACTCAATTTTCGCGATTTCGCCAAAAATACCTAATTAGCATAAAAAATACAATAGAAAACGTTTGAAATTAATTTTTGCAGATCTTTAATTTCGCGATTTTTTGAAAATTGCGAAAATCGCGAAAATTAAGTCCCGCGAAAATAAGTAACAATAAGGTATATATAATTATATAAAAAAAAAATTTGATTCCCAGGCCAATGCAGAGTATATTAAGATGGCAGATCAGTATGTACCAGTGCCTGGTGGAACAAACAATCATAATTATGCCAATGTTGAACTCATCCTGGATATTGCAAAAAGAATTCCTGTACAGGTTTGTTCTCTCTCTTTCAATCCTAAAACATTAACATCATTTCTAAAAATAAGTAAAAAAGGTTGATTTACAGTATGGAGTGAATGGGAACTACTGCCAGACAACATATTTTGTACATTGCAAGTTTTCTTAAGGTTTGATTTTATATTTAAGTTGTTAAGTCCAAAAAAAATATTATTTTTGTCTTAGATTGGGAAAAGATTAATTTTGAAGCAGATTGTAATAGTCACATTTACTAGAATTTAGGGGAGAGAAAGACAATAGTTATTTAATAAAAATAATGTTACACATGTTACATGAATATGCACTGTTGTTTAAAATGTTTATCTTTAGTTTAAAATTTTTGAATCCAGTTTGATTTTTATTTCCTTTTATTTCAGATATGAAAAATAAAAATCAAACTGGTTTAAAAAAATTTAAATCAAAACAAATTTAAATCACAACATATTCAACTTTATTATGACACTGTATGCAGTATTATTTTCCAATTATTATAATAATTAATATTTTCTGGCTATACCAAAGAATTCTATGGACTGAGACATTAGATGAAATATGATGTTACAATTGTAATGTGTGTAGTAAATATTCTATCACTGATTTGTTATTATTTTCCAAGGCTGTTTGGGCTGGATGGGGTCATGCCTCAGAGAATCCAAAACTTCCTGACCTACTTTCAAAGCATGGCATCACTTTTATTGGTAAGAGTTTGTTGAAAAGATATCAGAAGGAGTTACAATGATAGTTGTATAAAACTTCATTTGTGTAATATCAGACATAAGATTAGAAGGGGGGAATTGTTTTTAATACCTAGGTCTCATGGATGTTAGTGAAAGCACATTATTAATCACCATGATTACATATAATTGTAAAGATGGTAAATCAGATAAGGAGAATTTTTACATGCAAGTTGACATCAAGGTATTTCAATTTTTGATGCTGCAGTACTACATGTAGTAGCTGGTGCTTATTTGCACTATAATATTATATTTAATAATAATAATAATAATAATAATAATAATAATAATAATAATAATAATAATAATAATAATAATAATAATAATAATAATAATAATAATAATAATAATGGCACATCGGGCAGTCTATCCACAGAGTGGCTCTTCGCCTGCCTGATCCTAACTAAATTTACAGATTTCTCAGGAAAAGAGTTCTTTTATTAGTAAAATTAATGACACACTTTAATTTCTTACTGTGTATCTTCAGGTCCCCCTGCATCAGCCATGTGGGCTTTGGGTGACAAAATTGCATCAACTATTGTTGCTCAGACTGTTGGTGTACCCACCCTCCCCTGGAGTGGAACAGGTGAGCTGTCTTTAAAGGCTACTGTAGGGTGGGATAAATTGTTACTGTTACTGTAAATGCTGTCCTCAACTGTGTATTAATTGTTTGGTTTTCATGTTGGGTTTCAGGTCTTACTCTTGATAAGTCATCTAATGACTTTGTTGATGGGAAAGTTGTAGGAGTTTCACATGATCTGTACATGAAAGGGTGTGTGCAGGATGTTAGTGAAGGAATCAAGGTGAGATATTTGACAGGCAAAATATTCAACCTTAAATTCACAATTAATGTGACATGCATGATCTAAACTATAAATATCAGTGTATGGTGTATATACAGTGTAGGGGACGTGGGCTGGCAAAAAACGTGGGTTGGAGTCGTGGCCTTGTGTTAAGGCTTTGTTCTCTCAGATTGCCACTCTCCACCCAGGTGAATATGAATCATTTCAGACAGATCTGATGTAAGTGCTGCATCTCTGTAGTGGACTACTTCTAGAGCATTGTATTCCAGGGCAAGGGGAGGAGAGGGTGAAGAAATGATCCTTTCAAGCTGAGAAAGCCAGAGATGAGCACTGGTTTAATGGACCACTAGCCTTGAGTGAAGATTTTACCTTGACCTTTACCAAGCATAAAGACCTGTCAAGAATGAGAAGTTTATTTATCACCCCGGGGATATAATAATGTCTTGAAACATGTCTCTCCCTTCAGGTTGCCAGAGATATTGGCTACCCTGTGATGATCAAAGCTTCTGAAGGTGGTGGTGGTAAAGGAATCCGTAAAGCGTCAAGTGATGATGAGTTTACAAACTTCTTTAGACAGGTACATGTGTGCCTTTGTCATTTTAAAGACTGAACCAAATAGTGATACACATCATTCTGCCATTTTTTTTAGATTTACCCATGGTGCTGATATTCTATCTTCATAAAACTAACTATAAATAACAAAAAAAGTGCTTACATGTCTACAATATACAGGTCTGCACTTATAGACATTAAAAGGAAATATTTATTGTGTTGTTCCAAAAAATATCCATACCCCTCCCATGGAAGGTTTTTTGGTTTGAATCCCCCCACCCCCTCTGGAAATTTAGTTAAGCCCCACACTTTCCTTTAAAAATTATGGCTTTTGAGACCCACCGCCCCCTCAGAATTTCAAATGACCTTCCTTGGGATTTTCCCCTACTTATGGGTATGAATATTTTCTGCAACTGCAAATTTTAATATAAATTTAATGAAAAGTTAATACTTAAATAAATGCACTCACAATTGAATATGGGTAACTCAACTTTTGGGTCATCATGCAGGATATTCAACTATAATATATTTTTCTCCTGCAGGTCCAAATTGAAGTTCCTGGTTCTCCTGTGTTTGTAATGAAACTTGCAAAAAAGTATGCCCTTTGTTACTTTCAGTCAGATATATTGATCTCTATCAAGAACTGTTGAGTTTTTCACAGCCAAACGGCTAGTAGAAATGCTAAAACCTGGTAGCCAAAACCAAAATTTAAGTTGTCTTTGGCTAATCGGCTACCATTAGTCTCGAGCCCTGATTGTTGTTATTTTTATATAATTTTAATATTGCATTAATAATATTTAATAATGTTATTTTTTTTTTTTTTTATACCATTGTGCTCATGCATGTTTTGTTACTTTATTGTATTTTGTTTTTTAAATTGCCCAGTTTTCTTACACTCATCTGTTGGTACTTAAATTCTTTTTCTAGTGCAAGGCATTTAGAAGTGCAGCTCTTAGCTGATGAACATGGCAATGCAATGTCCATTTTTGGAAGAGATTGTTCAGTGCAGCGTAGACATCAGAAGATTATAGAGGAAGCTCCAGCTGCCATAGCTAAACCTGATGTTTTTAGAAAGATGGAAGAGGTACAGTTTGTCAATATGGATTAATGATCAAGTTGAAAAGCACACGGCCTGATTGCGTTTGACACAGATTATGCATAGTAATCTTGTCCTTCATCTGAAATCAGTCCTGCCAGTATTGCCGATGCTGTCCCAATTTAGCTATTGGGTGTCATCATGGACTGGCTTGCTGGCTGACTGACACATGGCCTCGATTTCATGCAAAACAAGATCATGGTGTCGGATCTTTTGATCACAGTAATGACCTTCTCAGTTACGTTTAGTGCTCAAAGAATTAGCTGAAACATGTGTCTGAAGCTTAAATGATGCCAAAAATGTCATGGAAAATATTTCAGGGGGTATCATTAAATTTATCCGTTCAAATTCACTCAATTATATCATGACAATTTGTTTGGCTCATCATGCAATCTTTCTTTTGGCCTCTTCCTGGCTTTCTTTTTTGAATTCCCCAAGGTATCTATCGTGGGTCAAACACACTCCCCTGATCTCTTCTAGTTATAAAAAGAATTTCAGGTCAACATGATTTCAGACAAGTTTGATTTGTAGCTTCCTTTCTCTGGGATTTATTTCCATAATCCTCAAACTAGAACTTTGTCTTTGTTTTGTTCAGGATGCAGTGAAGCTTGGTCGTCTTGTAGGATACGTCAGTGCAGGAACTGTGGAATATCTTTATCATGCTGAGGATCACACTTTTCACTTTCTTGAACTTAATCCAAGGCTACAGGTATACAAGGCTTTGTCTAGATATTTTTAATACTTAAGTCACTTCTCAAGACCCTAAATACAGTGTAAAAACCTGCGTATAAGAACCTAGGTTTTTTCAAGTTGAAACAGGTTCTTAACTTTTGTTCAAGAAATAGAGTAGAATTTTTAAATGATCTCCAGATCAGTTAAAGACCGGTCTTTAACGTCCAATAAAATAGTGTTCTTGGAGGCTTCGGTAAGTAAAATATATACTATACTATTTAATCTGATTCTGTTAAAATCAAATCTATACTGTAATCTTCACTATAATTCCCAATAAATCTTGTATACAAAACAACATAACATGATAAAATGTCAAAGTTCCTCTTTAAAAATGTCCACTGGCAGAGGATTGGAATTTGTATTTATCTCATACAATGTCTGGCATTTGTCTAGCAATAATTAAGCCCATAGCATTTAAAAAGCCTAAATAAGGTAAGGCTCTAGCCCTTGGGGTCGGATTTTGTCATCATCTGAACCATCATGATCAGCTGTTATCAAACAGCCAGTTTTTTGGAACAATTTTGTGAACAAATCCATGTCACTTGACAGCTCCTTCCAGTACTAATGGAGTATGGAACTCAGTGTTATACTACTGTACAGTACTGGATAGTACCCATGCCAATCTGGAAGTTGCTTTTGTTCTACATGGATGCAGATTTATTTTTGAACTCATGTACTGTGATTTCATAAGGTTCATCTGTTCATCTCAGTTAAAATTATATTCAAGGAGGCAAGTTTGAGTTAGGACAATGTGCGAGCCAGCGAGCCATGCGAGCCATGCGAGCCAGAAATCCCAAATCCCAATAAAAGGCTAACCGCAAGCTACCTAAACTAACTGTAGACTAACCAGAGTACTATTTAGGCTATCCGAAGTGCTATTTAGGCTAATCAATGTGCTATTTAGGCTAACCTGAATGGCTCACATGACTTGCGAGGCATGCGAGCCATGCGAGGCATGCGAGCCATGCGAGCCAGAAATCCCTAATCCCAATAAAAGGCTAGCTAACTGCAAGCTACCTAAGCTAGCTGTAGGCTAACCAGAGTGCTATTTAGGCTAACCGAAGTGCTATTTAGGCTAACCAACCCCCCATAATACCCACAAGTTTTATGTAACAGTATGCTGTAACTATAATGTGTACAGACTGTGTTAAATAAATATATTTTTGAGAAGATTTTTTAATTCTATATTTTTGAGAAGATTATTTTTTTCTTTTTTGAAAATAAGAACCTGTTTTAGAATTTTAGCCTAAAATGGTTCTTATGTGAAGGGTGCTTAACAATGAAATTTTATGTTAGGTTCTTATATGCGGGTTTTTACTGTATTGGTTATTCTTTTGTCATTTTATAAGTTAGTGTATGCCAGTAAACAGAGTCCAACATGTATATTCCAGTTCTGAATCAGTGTTGATGTACAAAATCAGGCTTACAACTCTGAAACAAAAATGAAATAAAATAATAAAAAATTAAACAAATAGTAATTTTCAATGTGTCCCCCATAATTATGCATCTTCTCCCTTCCCATGGATCCATTTCTGTTTAAATTGTTATTTCTAGATATGATGCATATTTCTGTCAATTAGTAGTACATGTACATGACATAACTTTCTCAAATGATATTACTTTCATATACTAAAGGAACTTATGTTTGTTTCCACAAACTATGTACACAATGTTCATAATGTCCTCATTGGCAGCACACTGTATATTTACAATGTATGTTTCAGTAAGTTGGTATGTCAATGTACATCAATGTACATGTATGTACATTTATTTAATTGTACATGTTCTGTGGAGTGCTGCTAACAATGTCCTCTTCATTCCAGGTTGAACATCCTTGTACTGAGATGGTCTCTGACATAAACCTTCCTGCAGCTCAACTCCAGGTACAATGTGCATGATCTCCTTACACTTCTAATGTCAACTGAAGGCTATCAAATTGATTCTTAAGAGGGGAAGTAGCAATAGTGGTTAGTTCTTCATGCTCAGCTGTGGAAACCCGATTAATCTCTGACAATGTAGGCCAGTTTTGCCTGAGTGCAATAAGCTTACCATTAATATTTGATTGTGACTAGCTATAATGTGTGAAATAATTATGCCACATTTGTAAAGTTTCCTTACTGTTACAATCCCCATGTCTAAGATCTGCAGTCAATGCAGTCCTTGATGTGTTTTTTGTTTGACTGTCCTTCTCATGGTCTTTGAAAATTCAGTTGACTGCACTGTACATACGGTTTACAAGTAATTACAATTAATTTGCTTGTGTGTCTAATTTTTTTCAGATTGCTATGGGAATTCCTTTGTACAACATAAAGGATATCAGAACAATGTATGGACTTGACCCATTTGGAAAGGATCCTATAGATTTTGACAAGTGAGTCAAATGAAGATTGAAAAAAAAAATCTTTAAAGTGATGTTCTCAGTAGGGATGTTGCTTACTGTCTGGGAGGGCCAAACAGTTGTTTAACTGTTCAGTTGTTTGCATTGAGTTCATGTATGGTGTGGATGCATATAGCATGTCAACATACATCTAGCTGAATCCTGGTTTGGGAAGGAAAATGCTTTCCCATGTACTGTGCACAGTAACTTTCTGTGCTTTTTGTTCAATGTTGATAAAATTTATTTTAAGGTTACACAATACCTTTGCGGGTGCCCTTCGGAAAAAAAAATAATTCGTACGCGCGTTGTTTTTAAGTAACCTACCACAATCTATATATCAATAGAAAGGTAAAGAGCTGTAGAATTCGAAAAAAAATATCCGATGTTTGGCAGCGCCATTTTTGAGAAGTAATAAGCCGGTAAAGTGAAAAACACCGAGTGTCATTCCGCCGAATTAATTGGGTATCAAACACAATTACTACTGCAAAGAACTGCACAGTGTTAATCAGAAGCGTCAATCTCTCAAAGTGTGTCAGGCTTTTTCTTAATTCTTATTGGTTATCTTTTTATAGACCTGTAAAGTTTAAGTCGTAATTTGCCGACCCTGTTGCGTCCGCGGCCGTCAAAGAGAAATAACCAAAATAAAGGAAATCCCCGACAGCTTCTCGGCTTTGCGATGTTCTAGCATTCGTTGTCCGCCAACTCTACATACCCTATTAATTCATTCAAAAGACGGTATTCGCGAAAACTATTGCGGTTTTCGCCATTTGAAGATTTGTAAAATGTTAGGCTCTTATGTCAACAGGATATGCCCCCACCAATGAAACGTCGGCACCCCTACCGCTCACAACGAGCAAAACGATCTTCGCGGGAATTCAAAGGCAATAATAGTGTGACAGTCACGTTTATTCTCCTTGTTGAACTTCAGCGTGCGAGAGAAATGGAAAAACAAGAAAACATATGCGGGGGAAGAGTACAGAAGAAGAAGTAGCAACGGGTAGTTCGATTTGTTCGAAGGATCTCCTGCAGACACATCGACCAACATTCCGCTTTTAGGTTTCGGCTTCCATATTTTCGCTATCCAAGGAGTTACCTCAATTAAGTCAATAACGAAAACGAAGATTGATGAACCGAATAGCTATATCTAGAATGTGAGAGAAGGAAAATAGCATATAAACAAAAATGCTAGTGAGGTTCTCGTAATAAGAGCTCCGGGATGAGGCTCTTTCGCGCAAAAACATCACCGGGATGTCAACGCTCTGAGGATTATGACACCTAACTTTGTTATTAACTTTTATTTTTAAAACCTTTTTTTCGAAATAACTCGCGTGCGTTTAAAGATTTTACTTTCATTTTTTGGGAAATGCTAGATTTATAGTAAATCTTGAGTTAAGTCCAAAAAAATTTTTTTCGACAAAAGTAGCCCTCTGAAGGTATTGTGTAACCTTAACCAAGTTAATATTAAATAAATATTAGTATGTTCTTTACACAAACTGTACAGTTGTATTGATCAAATGTTGTTTATTTCCTCTGTAGCCCTGTAAACCTTCCCAAGCCAAAGGGCCATGTTATTGCAACTCGTATTACTTCAGAGAATCCAGATGAGGTAAGATAGTGCTATTAATAATGATTTTTGACTACAGGCATATGATCGACCCCAGGTAGTCCTCATTCAACTTTCTCAACTTGATGTGAACACAGTGTTAAGTCTAGAGCATACTTAGCATTGCAATTATAAGATTTTTTGATACATTTACACAGGGCCCCCGTTGATACCAGTCCTGCGACTGAAGGGGTCACCCTGTTAAAATATCGATTATTGTTATTATTATTATTATTATTATTATTTTCCTTTTCTTGTTATTAGGGCTTCAAACCTAGCAGTGGTACAGTGAAAGAGTTAACATTCCGCAGCATGAAAAATGTCTGGGGTTACTTCAGTGTAGGAGCTGAAGGTGGCCTGCATGAATTTGCTGACTCTCAGTTTGGCCACTGCTTTGCCTGGGGAGAGGACAGGGAAGCAGCGAGAAGGTGACATAATTGACTGACAAAGACACTGATGTTTATATTACATATTTTCACTTCATACTGCATGTAAGATGATGAGCAAAATGCATTGGCAAGAGATACTCCATGACAACAGATGGTGTGGCTGCCGCAGTGATCATTTATTTTATTAGAATTAAAATATATGCTGATGGTCAGAATGTTAATGTTAACCATCCCGTCCTATTTCATTTAATATGTTTCTTTTTCCTTCAATCATGTACAACCTAGTCATAGCAATTTAATTTTTGTAACTACTCACTCAGCCTTTTTAGTTACTTCTATTCGGAGTAGTTTTTGTTGCCTACCAGTATTTTAGTTAATTTATTTTATGCTGTAATTATTTTTATTTATCTCTGGCAGAATAAAAATGGTTGTCAGGGCTCAAAATAATTTTTGAATACTGACCGGTCATGTTGACCGGCCAAATCAATTTTCGGTCATGTCTCGTTTTTGAGCGGTCAAAATATTGAGTATTATTATTTTCTCATGATCGTGCTGGTGAAAACACGCTACGAACTCGTACTTTCTAAAGGTGCATAAATCCACTAACGAGTGCTATTTTTCTTGGCCCGCCTGACAGTTGAAACTGTAATTGCGTACGCGTGTTAAATTAATAGCAGACGTTGATTGATGCCATGTTCATTGTTGTCTGTTTAGCGTATTTACAGACGTGGATGTTTCCTGTATTTAAGCAAACCGCTAACAAATCCGCGTGACCGTCTCATCTGTATTCTACAAATTTGTGACTGCAAGAGCTTGCTGCTATGATATTTTATGATTTTACTGTAAAATGTAAAGAAATACAGTGAATAAATTTTTTTGAGAGTGTTATTTATTTGAAAGCCGTGTACGTGACCGGTCAAAATGACCGCCGAACCAAAATTTTGTCCGGACAAATCGTCATTTTGGCCGGACAGTGTCCTTTGACCGGCCGTTATTTTGAGCCCTGGGTTGTTGTTGTTATGAACTTAATGATGATGTAAATTGAATCATTTAAAACCAACTTAAAAGTAGCCATGATTACTAATTATTAATTAATATTATTAATTTTATATTCATATTATGCCAAGTGATAAATTTAATGTCATACACATTCATTTTTGTACATAGATCCTCATTGCTAACAACAGTTTTATGTTTTCTACAATCTTAACTCAGGCACATGGTCTTGGCCTTGAAGGAAATCTCTATTCGTGGTGATTTCCGCACCACTGTGGAATATCTGATCCAGTTGTTGGAACATGAATTCTTTTCAACGAACATCATTGACACTGGCTGGTTGGATTTCCTTATTTCTAAGCAGGTCCAGGTAAGTAATGTCTGAGTTTCTTGTTGATCAAGTCTTTTATGAAAATACTTATGAATTCTCATGACAAGCTGAAATGACAGATTTTGGTGAAAACCTTGTAGTTATAAGGCCATGTTCACACATGAGAATAACCAGTTTGTACAATATAGCTGATGGGTCAATAGTCCACATTTCCTTTATTTTTTTTTTTATAGTTAAGATTAAATAATCAGTGTCTTTTCTTGAAGCCAAAGTGTATGATTGTCTCCAAATTGATGTTTGTTATACATAGTAACACAAATACTGTTTAACTGTTATTATTCTACAGACTGAACGTCCTGATGCAATCCTTGGTGTCATTTGTGGAGCTGTCCATGTGGCAGAAGCAGGAATCAGCAAGAGATATGTCAACTTCAAGTCTGCTCTGGAGAGGTATGCACCTTAACAGTATTTTTTAATTCTTCCATGGAACTTCAATTTCAGTTGGTGGTCAGACTTCAGGCTTGCTGAAACCATACCAAAAAAATTGACAGTTAATCATTCCCAAGCATGTTCTGATGCCATTATTTTGAAGCATAATGTATTCCCAACTCCTTCCTAAACACATGCATTGTTGAAAGATTTACTGTAAAAGCTTTGACTAATAAGTCCTCTCTTTAAAGACCCCCTCTGGAAGTTCAAACTTTTTTTTATAAGACCTCAGTGTCTATAAAGCCCTGTTCTCTAGGTGCTAGTTTATAATAATTAACGGGCAAGAAAACAGGGATTCGTTATTTTCTAAAAATTGTTCATCTATAACATCATTTCTTGGATATGTACCCTTTATGGTTTGAAATGTGCCCCACCCCTGCCTAAAATGCCCGCCTCTCTGTTCACCCCCTTCAAGAAGTCTTGGAAAGAAATGCATCTCTTGGGAGTTTAATATAGCTTATACAGTACGTACATCTGTAGTTGTGTAAGGTTTGTTCAATTTTTGTTTCTTGACTTTTAGGGGTCAGATCCTTACAACAGATTGTTTAGCAAACACTGAAGATGTTGAACTGATTAATGAAGGTTTCAAGTATTGCTTAAGGGTGAGTGTCAGTTAAGGCCTAGTTCAGTGAATGTTTGGAGGTGCATGTTGCTTTTGCCGGAATAAATAGTGTTCACCAAAGTTTATTATGTGTCTGCATACATTTCATTCCATCTGGTTAAATTTGACAATCATTAGCAGGGTTTTCATTAAGAATTGTAATAGCAGGAAAATAGTGTAAAGTAACCGGAGAATGATTTTTAAAGGTTCCACATTCTCCTTCTACGTAGTAGAAGGAGAATTCTCCGATCTCCGATGCCTAATGAACACCCTGATTTGTAAGCAAACATTAAATAACAAACCCAACTTGGCTGTCAGTTTAAAAGTAGTCCATATTCTTGTACAACTTTTTGGTAACTTTGCAATAATTACAGCACACAAAGAGCTGACGTTGCATATAATTATGTGTCAGAACGTTTTATCTACATGTACATTAAGTCACTGTTTCCATGACAACATACGTCATGGTACAACACCTACACCACTAATACATATATTTTACATTCCCTCATAATGGTAAAGGTGTGGAAGTCAGGGCCGAACACATTTTTCCTTAGTATGAACGATTCCTGGACAGAAGTGGAAGCTCACAGGTATTTTAGTAATGGTGTTAAAGAGGATGTGACAACTTCATAAGATCTGCATTTTGTTTCATCTTATTTTCTATCTGAGACATATCATTTCTGTGATCTGGTCTTTGTTTGAACAACCACTTTTTGTGATGTGTCATTGACCAAGAACGTACGGAAAAAATACCACAACAAATGGCCTCCCTATGAGGGAATACCAGAGTCAGCATTTATTACCATTCTCCTGGTGGAGAATAGGCTAGTTTCCAATTACGAGATCTGCTGATCCTAAACAAAGGAGTGAAGTCGAGGTTGAGAGGAATACAACAAAGGAAAATTCAAATCATTCCCTTGAACCTCGACTTAATTCCTTTCTTTGTGATCATTGGAGTGTAATTTGAAACTAGCCTATGGGGCTGTAGGCTCTCTGCCTCCAGGCTGTTCTGTCCTCCACAGCCTATGCTGCTGCTTGCCATGTTCTTAAACTGTTCTCTTTCAGCTCTCTTTCAATGGTCCTCTTCCAAGTCTCGTGTGGTTGACCCTGTTTGGTTAACCGGTGTAGAGACTGCTTGTTGACTAATTTCATTAGAGGAGATTCATGACCATTTGTTGAACAATGTTTTGTTTCACTTCACAGGATGAGTGATGGTGGACTACTTTTGTCATGGAATGACAGCAGTCACACCACTTACATGAAGGAGGAAGTAGACAGGTTGGTTGCTGGAAGAAAAAATGTCGAGATGAACTAAAGATTAAGTGAAGTGCAAGTTATGAAGTATCCTTGGCTGACCATTACCTTCCTTTATATTTTTTAACAGCTATAGACTGACAATCAGTGGAAAGACTTGCATCTTTCAGAAGGAAAATGATCCTACAGTTCTGAGGTAAAGTCATCTTCCAATAATTTAATAATATGTTCATTTCATTGCAAAGTTTGTAGCAATAGTGTATACTCGACCGCGGTCAAACAATAGAAATATGTAAAAAAACAAGAAAAGTACTTCAAAGATCATGATGAGGTTCTAATTTTCACTGCTCAAAGATCGATACTTTACTGGTGTTCTGATGGTTTACTAAATATTTTGGAGCTTTACTTAAAACATTCTACGTGTTTGAAAACAGGTAAATACGGACTTGTCAACGCCATTTGTCAAAGCATTATATATATATTATCACAAAAATTAAGACGGGGTACTTTTATCTATGTTATCCATGTTATTTACCGCTGATGAAGCACTAAGCCCAAAACGTAAAACTTGGTTTCATCTTCAACAGTTTATTTTTGGCGCTTATTATTTCTTTTACTTTTCACTTAATATTTGATTCACATAGTGCCTCAATGCAGTTTTCTGAAAATTTGCTCTTGTGATCGATTTATTCAGTCCGCGTAAATTACGTCATAATTACTGTCTCTGTATATATCTTTATTCATTGTAGTGAGTGACACTTTTATAGGCATTGTTCTAACATATTACCTGTCTTACCATCAGGTCACCTTCTGCTGGCAAGCTCATTCAATTTGTTGTTGAAGATGGAGGACATGTCTTTCAGGGAGAGGCTTATGCTGAGATTGAAGTAAGTATTTACACATCGTGTGTAAATTACTATCTTTCGCGAATAACGTTTATTTAGGGTGGATTTATTTGCAATAAAAAAGGTGTTGCTTGCCTGTTGGAATGTTTTATTGTCTTTTTTTAGCTTGAAAACAATAAAAAATTTCAATGGGCAAAATTAATGTGCTGGCTATTCGCATATGTTGCAAGTAAATATGCCCAAAGTTAACGTAAACTAGCAGTGGTTACTTATACCATGGACTACAGACTACTTGACTAAGTGTCTTTATTTTTATACACTTTTAGGTTATGAAGATGGTTATGCCTTTGACAGTCAATGAGAGTGGCTGGTAAGCAAAATGCTTCATTTCGTTTTAGCTCCAAATTTCCCTAAAAGTCATTGGTAATAATCCTGCACCACATCAATGAAGAATATTACTTTGAAATTCATAGAACCATTATAGCCAGTTTTTATGATGTTTTTGGTAAATATCCTGTTATTCCATTTGTTTTTCTTGCAAGGACATTTGATTTAGATGATGGTCAGTGAAAGGTGGTAGTTAATTACAGTCGTCACAAGTTCTTGCAGTTCCTGTGAACTTTTGCTTACTTGTAACTATTTGATTGCAATAGCTATAATAACAATATCTTTAATAAATTTAATGGGCATAAATATTGTTTTGATAACTGTGACTCGCGAAAGAAAAGCCTGCTAACATATGAGCTGTGTTATACTTATTAAGAATTAACTTTTTAAACAGTGTGCACTATGTAAAGAACCCTGGGGCAGTTTTAGAGCCTGGCTCAGTTGTGGCCAAGTTGGAGCTTGATGATCCTAGTAAAGTAACGCAGGTAAAACATCATTATATTGTAACAGAAACTGTTTTCCTAGCAAAACACATGGTCTCTGTCTTTACATGTTTTTAAATGAAACAATGAAAATGTGAGGTGAGCCAAACTGTTTCAAACCTTGTCATATTACCTCAGCTGGTTTATAAAAGTGGTGCATTTGTTTTTCACACAACTATGTCGCCTCAGTGTAGTCAGAAGCAATTTTTGTACTACTCAGATAACTATACCGTAAAATTCCGGGTTTAACCCCCCCACTTATAAGCCCCCCCGGTTATAGGCCCATCAACCTGGAAACAAAAAAATACATCCGATTATAAGCCCCCCCGGTATAAGCCCCCCTCTACCGGATGACAGTACTGAACAGGGTTAAATGTTGCTTTTTGTGCGTTTTTAACTTGAAAATGTATTTCGATCAACACTCCCGAGGCTCGCTTTGAAACGTTTTTTCCATTCCGCTTATAAGCCCTCCCGGATATAAGCCCCTCCGCTTATAAGCCCACCCAAAAACCCTTACGAAGTTGTATAAGCCCAGGGCTTATAACCGGAATTCTACGGTATTTGATGGTTACCTCATTGAGCCTCCTAAAATCTACACAGAAACGTGAAATCATTCCTTCTTTTCTTATAAACGGTGTGTGGCATATATTTGCTGAAATAAATCTCATTCACTTCCTTGGTATGTTTCTGCTGTTTTTCCAGGCACAACTTTATACTGGTCAGTTTCCTCAAACTTGTGGACCTAAACTGAAAGGGAGCAAATTGCATCAGGTGATTATCCACAAAAATGGATACATGTACTAGTACTCATTTCTTTATTTGTCTGTTTGTTTATACTATAGTTTTGGGGATTTGGTTTTTATAGCCATAATTTTTATATGAGGGTTACTAGAAAATCTGTGGCAATTTCTTGGTGGTTTAAGTTGCGCTGACTTTTATTTTGCTGAAATTGTGTGGTAGGTTTTTCAAGTTGCTCGTGAGAATCTTCAAAATATCATGGATGGGTACTGTATTGGTGAACCCCATTTTTCACAGAGGCTGGAAGAAAATGTTAACACTCTAATAAAGGCTTTGAAAGATCCTGCATTGCCTTTATTGGAATTACAGGTAAAGTACCGGCTGATCATTGCTGGAGTTATGAAAAGGTTACAGAATATATTGTGTGAACTCTTGCTTATTCTTTGCAGGAAATGATCTCGTCCATTTCAGGGCGTATTCCTGTGAGCGTCGAAGAAACCATAAAGAGACATCTTTCGAGCTATGCCAGTAACATCACATCAGTACTGAGTCAGTTTCCTAGTCAGCAGGTAATTTATTATAATTAATGTTCATTTTTTACAGTTTCCACTTTGAAACAAGTACTGCTGATGAAAGGGAAAGTAACCATTTATGCCGTATCACTAGTCATAGGTCATGTAATTAATACATCCTCTAGCCAGCATTTACCATACTGATATGCAAACGAAAGAATGGGTAGACATCTGTCAATGTGCCAGGATCAGTTGTCACTAGTGTTGTAGCTTTGTAAATATACAAGCCCACAGTCAACAAAATACCTCTGCAGTCAAAGGTATATAGATGATCTGAACGTTCTGTTCAGGTTACCAAAGTACGCAACCCTCAACATTTGCTAGCACAATAACTATTTTATTACTAGCCCTTCAAGCTCAACTACCCTAGGTTGACAAAATAAATTTTGTTAACACAATGTTCGAGAAAGGAGGGTACATGTTTAAGTATTTGACCATTCTTTCTTTAGGATAAAGTTGTACTGGTCGTAATTAGGTGCATTTGTTTTTTTTTATTGCTAGCATTCATGCAATGTCAATTGCATTTTAGCAATAGTTAAAATTAATTGAATTTGTCATAGATCGCAAATGTTGTTGATGCTCATGCAGCAACTCTGACCAAAAGAACTGAACGAGATGCCTTCTTTTTGAACACACAAAGTATTGTGCAACTTGTCCAGAGGTAAGGGGTTCTTTCGATCTTTTCTTGTGAATAAATTGAAGGATAGCATAAGGTTTGCTTCCTATCTACATAGTTTCTAAAAAATGTTGTACAAATGAATAAACCTCTGTTTTTGGTTTTCCCTGTTTGATCCTTCTTCCATTCTTGCCATTCAACATTCAACATTCCATTCAACATCCATCTCGAATTACCAGAGTTGCAGAGGATGAAGGAGAGAGGGAGGCTGGACAGATGGACAAACTTTTCAAAGCCACTGTCCAATATGTTCAGCTAATCCCCGTTTGTATTTTTGTGCAATCTTACTGTTCAAGGGTGCTCTAGCTGTACGTGGCTGATTCCTTTTTACCCACTCCCAAATATTGACACCCTCATTTCTTTTTGCACAAGCTCATTGTTTTGATGATTCTTCTTTATTGTACAGAACAATACCTGCATTTGCTGGTAGGCACGTGCAAGGTCATTCACAGTAAAAATTATTTGCAGTTATCATTCTGCTGATGTATGTATTTGAGGTTTCACCATCAGGAATTACTCCTTTTGTAATAGGTATCGAAATGGAATTCGTGGACACATGAAGGCAGTTGTCTTGAGTCTCTTGAGACAATACTTACAGCATGAAGTACTTTTTAATGAAGGTATTAATTTTTCTTTCAAATACAACGTTCAGTTCTGTAGCATTCTGTTGACACTGTTTATACCAAATACTGTTATCATTTTTTTGAAGTCTTCATGTAACGTTTTGTCTTACTTTGTCGCTCATTTATTTTACGTACATGTGTTGGCATGTTCTTTCTTATTCTTGTTTTTTCTAATGTTGAGAATGGACAAAATACATGATAACCACACAGAGTGTTTTGAGACCTGGGCGACAGTCAATACTAAAGAAATGTCCTCCCGAGACGTCATCATGGATCAAATACTATGGAACAATCAATTTCTGCGTATTGGGGGCAAACCTCAATTTTGCAAAAAATCATATATGGCTGGAATTGTAAAGATAAAAGATATCCTTCTCCCGAACGGCAAATTAAAAACTTGGAATTTCTTTAGAGAAAAAGGGCTGAATTTTAACAATTATTTCTTAATCCTTGGTCTGTCAAAAGCACTTCCAGACGCATGGAGAGTCTTGATAAACTCGAAAAATCCACAACCCCCTGATGCGCAAGAGCAGAGCACCACCACAATTTTGGATTTAACTCAGTTTGTGCTCAATTGTAATAATGAAGAAATTAAGCTCAGTGAAATCACGAGCAAAACACTGTACTGGATTCTGATAGGGAACATACACGTCCATCCTACTGCAAGATTAAAATACAACTCTTTATTTGATGATCAAAATCTTGACTGGAATCAAATTTATTTAACGCCACAAAAAGTGACTTTAGACATTAAAACAAGAATGTTTCAATTTAAAATTCTTAATCGTATAATATATACTAACAAATTGTTGAATAAAATGAGGCTAATAGATACCTCGTTATGTACGTTTTGTGGAGAGTACGAAGAATCTCTCGAGCATTTGTTTTTACACTGCAAATTTACCATAGATTTCTGGACGCATACTACTAACTGGTTAAATAAATTAAATATTACCATTTCTAGGCTAAATGACAGCGAAATTCTGCTAGGTATTACAAAAGAAAGTCCTCATTGGACTCTTCTCAATCATATTCTCATTGCTGGTAAGCAAGTAATCCACGCTAATCGGCTCAGGAAAACAAAACCACTCCTACCTCAGTTAATAGCTAAACTTAAATATATTGAACACATTGAATATTGTATCGCTAAGAAAAGGGACAGGCTTAAATTTCACCTACAGAAATGGGAAATACTTAAGTTTTCTTGAGAAATTATTGTATCTTTAAATAAGTCCTTTTACTTAATCTTCATTGTTGTAAATAGTGCATAATTAGTGTCAAATAGAAGTAGCTTAGCAATCAATCAAAACTTTTGTTAAATAGGAGTAGCGCTTTACGTTAGCGACAATAGTATTGTTTTTTTTCATGTTTGTAGTGTATGCAATGTTAGAATCGTCTTTGTAAGTAATTGTCAGTAATTGTATTGTAATGTAGTGTGCATGAATCAGTAAGAGCAATAAAAAAATAAAAAATAAAAAAAAAAAATAATAAAAAAATGATAACCACACATTTATAAGATATGCTAGGAGTTTTTGTTGTTGACTGCTTTACATTATTCTGTTGTATTCTGTCAACAAAATGTCAACTTGGTAATAAGGAAGCCTGATAGATTTTTTTCAGTACCTTACCTTAATGTAGTTTTACTTAATGACTTACATATATTATGACTCCTCAGGAAATTTTGAAAAGTGTGTGACCCTGTTGCGTGACAAGAACAAGACCAAGGATTTTGCACCAGTTGTGCAAAGCATATTTTCTCATGCGTCTGTGGCCAAGAAAAACCAGCTGACAATAATGCTTATAGTGAGTACATGCAATGAGAACTTTAAAAGAACCGTCCACTGTTTGATTGATTGAATTGCTGTTGAATTGATTGACATAAAGTTTAAGCAAAAATGGGTGAAAACGATAGACAACGTGTTAATGAAAAACCAGCATACCTTATTATAGGAATATAACGAGGCATTTTAACAACGCGAACAAAATTGACGCGTAATAAAATTAACGCGGATTTAAGAAAAGCTCTGGTCAAATGCTTATAGTAAACGTGTTTATATTAATTAACATCAATAAAATTAACTCGAATTTTTGAAATTCGCGTTAATAACATGTATCGTTAATTTCCTATAATCTTGTACCTCTGGAAACACTGGACACCTTTTAGATGGCACAAGGTCCAAAATGGCAGTCCACGGGTAATTTAAGGCTTGAAAATGGCTGAAACAACCAATGACTCTTATAAAATACATTAATATCAAATCTATTAAAATCTATATTAATTTGTTAGTTTAGACAATATTTTCTAAAATCAAACACCAATTAGTTTTTTTAACATTTGAAGTTTTTTTTTAAATAAAAAATTTTGCTTTCTGAATATTGTTTTTTTAAAGATACAGTTGAACCCCGCTAATTCGAACTCGGTTATTTCGAATTCCCCGTTATTTCGAACTAAAACTAATTTCCCTTGGATTTGCCCTTCACTCATTTACTATCGGCTATTTCGAACTCCCGCTATTTCGAACTAATTTTTGTTTCCCCTGACGGTTTAAAATAACGGGGTTCAACTGTAGTTGCTTAATACTTTGAATGACTTTATTTGTTCAGGACCAGTTGTGTGGACGTCAAAGTGGTTTGTCAGATGAACTAATTCATCTTCTACAAGAGCTTACCACACTCAACAGACATGACAATGCTAAGGTGGCACTTAGAGCAAGACAGGTTTGTATACCTTCTTTGTCAATTTTTGGGATATATATTCGCATTGTGAGCTCTCATATAGAAACAAATAAAACTAATTAATAATATACAAAGTGCAGTTACACAATTTTCATGTATACACCTAATCGCAATAAGGTTGTCGTAGAAAAAAGGAAAAAAGAAAAAGTCAAATAGGAATTAATTAAGCGCATACATGAAATGTAGTCGTACAAATGGCCTTAAAATGCCTCAAAACAAAACTGAATCAATTTATCTTGTAACAGCATAAAAAAAGTGGACTCATAGTGTGCAGATAAAAACTCGTGCGTTTTCTGTAAATGATACCAGCTGTAAATTTATGCTTATTAATTCCTTTTTACCTTTTTTCTTTTCTTTTTTCTATGACAGCGTTATTGCAATTAGGTGTACTTTCACACCAATATCATCATGGTTAACGGAGTTACACTTGATCGATGATCAGCTTATGCCAACCAGTAATCTTATAAAAAATATGATTAAGTGGAAAACGTTATGTCGCATTAAACGTTTTTAAAAAGACTTCTATAAAACTGCAGTAGAAACCTATTTCAATGGGATATGGTAGAGTTTTTTAAGTTTAGTTTTTTCATTTATGTTTATATTTTGTTAGGCATTGTTAGCTTCTCAGCAGCCATCCTATGAACTTCGACACAACCAGATTGAGTCCCTCTTTCTCTCAGCCATTGACATGTATGGCAACCAGCTGGCTTCAGACAGTTTCCAGGTAATTTCAATTGTTGATGTGGGGAAATAAATGTTCAATTGCTAGTAAAGATGAGTTTACAGTAAGTGAAATGTTTTTCTTACAATATTGCAGTAAATGCGACAATGATATCTAATTTCGAGTACACCTAAATTGTAATGTTTTGAGTACCTGAGAAAATTTGAAAAATTCAAGTATTACATGTAAGCAAAATTAAGAATTAATTTGTTAATTCCAGAAATTGATACTCTCGGAAAATGCCATATTTGACATTCTTCCAAGCTTCTTCTACCATTCCAGTGAAGCAGTGAGGAGGGCAGCTTTAGAGGTAAGTTGTGACTATTACGACCCCTATTACCTATATTATACAGAGGTATGACATGTTTCATAATAAAGTTAAATGTATGTCGACAAAAAATTAACATTTGACAATTTTTTGCAGGTTTACATCAGGCGCAGTTACCAAGCTTATGAACTCACCACACTATACCACGAGAAGGTAGATTTCTTATTTATATAATAATATTATTTTTAGCGTTACTGATCAACGCTCCAGTTGTTTCAACTGCCGTTTCCTTGCAGTAATCAAGTTAAAACAAACCCTCTACTAAACTCTGCGTTCATACAATTCATAGATGTACTTCGGCAGATTGTTAAGATATACAGAAATTTATTTTTATACCAATTGAAATTGTTAGGTTACTATCACTTAATGTTGCTATAAAACACGTCTTTTCATTTTAGGTCTCAGTGCTCTTTTGTCAATAGTTCTGTTACTTCATAACAGCAGATATTTGTTTCAAATTAAAATGCGACTGAGTGTGTTACAAGTTGTTCAGGTCTGATTCCTTACATTACTTGAAAGAACACAATTTTACGTCAGTCCTTTTATGCTTTTATAATACTTCTCCTGGAATTACTCACATCTCATTGGTTGACAGCAGAACAATTTATCCCAAATTGTACATTCTGTTGTCATGACGGGAAGTTTGAGAGTTGTACCATTTGCTGTAAAATAAGAAAAAACAGTATCGCTGACAACCCTTTGCTAATTTTTCATTTATTCACCTTTCTAAGGTTGAGGAGAATGTCTTGGTTGTGCAGTTCCAGTTTATTCTTCCAAACGCACATCCAAACAGGTTTGTTTTGCACTAACATGAATCCAATTCTTCTACTTTTTTTCAAAATATTTTCTTAAATTGGGCTGTGTACACCTAAATAATCCTTTCCGCTTCATGAAAATTAGAGACATTATTATACATTGTAGTAATTCAGTGTCTTTTCATTGCTAAGAGCTAATTCTGGGAATCCACGCAACCTATAGATTAGTGAATAATCTGCAAGCAGATTATTCACTAATCTGTAGGTTGCGTGCGCAATGCATGATTTCCAAGAGCAATGTGTCAGGCATCTGGCGGCGAAGGAAATTCAAGTTCGTCAATTCGCTTTTTCAACCGAGAAATATTTGATCTAGATTAAAAAAAAAATGCTGGACAATAAAGTCTCAGAAAACACAAAATGACTAACAAAAATTGGGAAGGAACTATTCCCCCCAACTTACCTTGACCTTGATTATTCCGGATATCCCAAAAACCTCATCCAATAATTGTTTATTAAAACAAACCCAACAATGCCATACGGGATTGGTTAGTTACTGCGTTTTGCGATAACGAAGTGAACATACATGTATAATGTGAAACTCACGCAGGGCTGTTATCTGGTGAATTATGGTCATTTTATACCAGTCAGGTATGTTACAAATCTTTAACAAATAATGAATCTTTTTCTCGACTGTACATTATTATTTTTTATTCATTTCGTACTATTAGAATTGATTTATTTCATTTATAATCCTTAAAGATAATTTACTTGTAATATTAGAACTGAAATCTTCAGGTTGAAGATAAAGTTAATAAAGTTATCCAGTACGGAACAACAAATATGTAACAATTCTTTACTAAAGAGCTCCTTTCTTGCCTTCTTGTTGTTTTTAGGATGCCACAGAGAGTTCCTTCTAGTAAAACTGTTCTTGCTATGCCGAGGGTATGTAAAAAGCTAAAGTAGTGTATGACTTAAGAAGGCTAAGAATGGCAAAGATTTTATATGTGGCTTTGTAGGCAGAAATGGCTTCCCCATTCCAAGTTTTACAAATTTGAAACATGTTCGATTTTCTGAGTTTGTTTTAGCTCTTGTTGGTTTCTATCTGAGTGGGAATCTGATTCTAGTAGCTAATTCTTGGTATATCAGACATTTGGTGTGTCCTAGTTAACACCAGCTTGCCGTTATGTTTAAGTGCAAAGTGTCTTTGGTGTATATTTTATTTTTTAGGTTCGCAGTCTCAGCGAGGACATGTTTGATCTCATAAACCAGCAGCCTTTGCAGCCATGTCAAAGAACTGGTGTCATGGCGGCATTTCAGTCCATGCTCGAATTTGAAAGGTATACACTGTTTATGTCCATAGTTAACGATCAAAACTTACAGTTTGCGTCTTGTAAGGGGGAAATTATCTAGCTGTGATCATACTTTTTCCTCGCATTCTTTATAGCTTTTGAATGTTCTGAAAGCTGCCTTGCCTTCATTATTAATCATGATAACTTTGCGATGTGCTCAACTACTCTTTTTGTTTACAACTACGCACATATGCATAGCCCAGGCCAAAGCTCTAGTGTCTGTTGGTTTTGCGACGTTTGCTTTTTCTATGTCCTTTGATGACCTTGTTGTGTTAACCTGCGATCAGGCGTTCTTTTTTTGCGGCGGGAAAAAAAGAATGCCTGATCGCAGGTTATACATGTAGTTTTGTAGGAAGAATTGTCAAGACCCCCCTTTGCCAAAAAAGGGCTGCCAAAATAAAGATTCAAAAATGAGTTATGAGCTTTAACTTCTTATTTTCTGACATATTTTCAGAAACTTTGATGATATCATGAGGCGTTTTGAGCCACCAACCCCTGAACAGCTGTCTCCATCACCCATGGCACGCAAGATAAACCTTGATCCAGTGTGGGAAACTGAAAACAGGACAGAGGTACAGATTAACATGTCTAAAAGGCACCTAGCAACGTAATACTTTAATGTGCACGTGAAAATTGCCAAAATTGAGATAAAGCAACTCTAGCAAGTGAAGGCTGGTTTCACTGGGAATAAGCACTCAAGAGTAGGCATATGTATTGGCCTCACTAGGAATAAACATAAGCATAAGCATTAACACAAGAAGGACGAACGATTTTGTTTTCCCTACTCCTAGGACAGCGCAAGATTTCTTTTTTTATGCGTATACTTGTCCTCATGCTTGTGCTTGTTCTCAGTGAATCTAGCATTAAGTATTAACCAGCATGAAGCAGAAAGCAATACGTGATCTAAAATGGAACAGCAAACAATCAATTTCAAGAGGTCAGCTATTTCAGTGCATACTTCAATAAAATGTAGATATTGTATCTGAATATGGGTATTCGTCGTCCCGGTTTTGGGCAAGGAGCTCTATTAAAAAAAGCAGTGCTGGTCATTCTCGCGCCTAGTTGACAGTCAATCATCGTAGCATAAACAACTGGCAAGCAACCCGTGTGTTTTTTTTTTTCGAAAGTGATAAAATATGTCTCATTTTGCTAAGAATATTCTGTTAAAACATTAGCAAGTTACATCTTGCCAATGGTATATTTTTTGAAACACGTGGATTTTTGCAGGATGCTTTACTCCAAAACGTGCCATGACTACAAAAAAGCAAATTTGCATTTCACGCCCGAAAAGTGCGAAATGTGAATATAGCAGAACTTCTTGTTTAATTCAACGCAAATGTGCAATACGAATGTTCACATAATCTGATACAAAGTGTTTTTATTTTTCTTTAGCCTGGTGCCGGAAAGGAAGAAGAACCTGTTCACATCATTAACATTGCCTTGCAAATTGAAAAGAATTGTAAAGATGTGGAAATTTGCCGCAAGATGGTGTACGAGTTCACTCAGTCCAAGGTGGTGATTTATAATAATATATCTTGTTCATAACAATTTGAATTAACAACATGGACAATTGATTTTCATAACAGATGCCGCTCCCACCAAACACCTCTGTTTTGGAGTTTCGAGGAAACTATGCACTATTGTGATACACTACGAGCAAGAAAAAATATAAATGCAAAGCTGATTTGTTGTAGGAAAAGTGCCTTCTGTTATCTTTCCTTTCTTGTTATTATTCAGAAAGAGATTCTTAAGGACAAGGGAATCAGGAGAATTACCTACATGATGAGTGATTGTAAGGTAATATAAACTTTAAACTATATGAAATATTCTGTCATGGAGGACGAATGCCAACCAACTCGTTTTTTATGTCCACGACTAGAATGTAGAACTTTGAAAAAGAAAGAGTGAAAGACGCCCATGCTGTTACTGTTTAGATCACTTTAGTTCTAACTGGGCAATTTATGCAGAGCCTTGTTTTTTAAAATTATTAAACGATTTTGACAACAGTCTAAGTAAGAAATTGGTGGTCATCGGAGCGGTTTTTGCTTTTCACTGATCATGAGTGGGGATAAATTCTACCAAACAACAATTTTGCTGATAAGGGTTTGCTGTCTCTAAGGGTTTGCTATCTTTGTTTGCCAGTCAAAACAGTCTGGTTAAATGTATGGGTTTTCTAGGGGACGCTACATTTCTTAGTGTTCAAGTCATCAATAAATTGTGGTTTATTTTACAGGGCATGCTACCATGGTACTTTACCTTCCGAGCTCAAGAAAATGTGAGTATCAATACAGTTTTAACTTACACCTAAAGCCCTCGGGTCTTTCATTCACTTGGATAACAATACATGTCCTATTTCTTCTCAGTTTGAAGAGGATTCCATTTACCGTCATTTGGAGCCCGCACTTGCCTTTCAGCTGGAAGTTAGCCGTCTACGAAACTTTGACTTGGAGACAATTCCAACCACAAATCACAACATCCATTTGTATCTGGGCTCAGCCAAGAAGGTAATAGCGACCTTCAGATTGGACTACGAGTACGAGATTGAGTACGAGTACGAGTTTTCAAACCAAATTCGTGTGCCTCCTCTAATCACTAATCACACCAATCGTATCCCTAACGTTTATTTATGTGTTAGTTAACAACAGGAGAGAGTTATAGTTTGGGGGATACAATTGTGTTGAAATCCCAAAGTCGTACTCGTACTCGATCTCGTACTCGTAGTCAAATCTGAAGGTCGCTACTATCTCTTACTGATATTTTATTTTGTGAACACTGCACTTAACATACGGGACCTCTACTCTTCACTGTAGTTTTAATTCTCATTCATCTCCAAAGAGAGTATTAGTATTTTTCAGCTCTACAAACATATTTGAACGTGTTAAAAAAGTCATTACCATGAATCTGACTTTTAACTCTTTCCTATGATTGCAAATCGTTTCAAAGTGCAGTGCTTACTCTTTGAAGCTTTGTCAAGTTTACTTTGGAAACTCTTAAACGTGAACAGTAGTAATACATGGGTGTTCTAAATTTTTGTGTGTGCTCATAGGTTTCAGCTCAGTCAGAAGTTACTGATTACAGGTTTTTTATCAGGAGCATTGTGAGACACTCCGACTTCATCACCAAAGTAAGTGCAGTACAAACCCATGTTTTTGCTAATTAAACTTTGATGATCCTTTAGAACAATTTTCTCCCTTTTTGTGTTAATTTCTAGGAGGCATCCTTTGAATACATGGAGAAGGAGAGCGAGATTCAGCTTCTCGAGTCTTTAGATCAACTGGAAGTTTGTTTCTCGGAGAGTGTAAGTAATTTTGGTATCTTTGTGTTCTGTGTTTCCTGTCAAGTAGTTGCATGCATTGCATACAGAAATGAAAGACCATAAAACATCTTCTTACTTATCTCACCTCACTTTATCCAATAATAAAGGCGTATTACTGGCTGCTAAACTTTCCAAAAACTCAGAGTTTTAAAAAACGGCAAAAGCAAGCAACATGTATGACATTTCAATTTGTATAAATCTTTTACAGTAATTAGCTTATTGTTGTTGAAATTTTATGTTGTTGCAGGCCAAGAGGACAGATTGTAATCACATTTTCCTTCACTTTGTTCCATGTGTCATCATAGAGCCCAATAGAGTAGGTTTATCTGAAATATGTCTTGCTAGTTGTTCTATAATTAGAGAGCTTACAGTCGACGAGAGTGAAATGTATAGACAAACCGCCCTGGCCGCTGATTTTCGGTATGGCGAGTTGAAGGTACACTATACCTTCAACTCATGCATGTCACCGAATCTTTTGAGTTCTGGATTACTGTCAACTTACATTTCACCTGTACTGTATCTGTAGATCTGTTTGGCTTTTTTGGTCGAAATTTTCATCGTCTAACAAAGCATGCTGTGTACATGTTCAAAATTGTCTATAATTTCCTTGAGTTGGTCAGGTTTTTTGTAAAGGGGGAGGGGAGAGGCAGTAAGCTGTTAAAAAAAAATGTTAAGAGGCATCACTTTTGAGAGATTTTAATTCGGGCATTTTTCCTTGACTGGACAGACTGATTGGTCTATGATCTCTATAACTGTTTCTTTGTCAGATTGAAGAGAGTATCCGTCACATTGTTACAAGGTATGGCAGACGACTTTGGAAGCTGCGTGTTCTTCAAGCTGAAATGAAAGTCACTATCAGGTATTAAAAGCCATTACGATATTCTGCCACACTGTGTTGTAAATATAAAAAAAAAGCTTTCTGCTTATTACATTGCCTTGAAACATTTTCAGGCTCACGCCCACAGGAAAGAAGATTCCTTTGCGGTTATTTATCTCCAACGAGTCTGGGTACTACCTGGGCTTTCATATTTACCGGGAGGTAACGGATCCAAGGACTGGTCAGGTAATAATTCGCATGAATATTTAGGCATGAACTCAGTGAAGAAGTGGACATGCCTACCGGGCTACTTAGACAACGAATACTGCGGCATTACCGAATAGAAACGGAGAGATCCAACGCTTCCAATTCAGATGTACGCTTTAATGTTTATGTGCTGTACTGA
This sequence comes from Oculina patagonica, assembly GCF_052425735.1. Lineage (NCBI taxonomy): Eukaryota > Metazoa > Cnidaria > Anthozoa > Scleractinia > Oculinidae > Oculina > Oculina patagonica. The sequence continues at coordinate 29,596,255 of NC_135759.1, read as the reverse complement.
GTAATGATTGTGTAATGCGCAAAAAACGTAAAAATACGCAAAAGGAACTCTAATATGAGCTACAACTGACTGGGACCAGATAACGTTCTGGGTTCAAAAGAACGGTTATATTCTTGATGACTTAAAAATTTATGCCATCAACTGTTTCAAGTCGCATATTTTGTACCTCGTACCTCATACCTCTTGAAACATGCCTGAATCGCTATAATGAAAAAAAGCTTAATTTGATGGTATTTTACGTTTAAACGTAAAAAGTGAAAGAAGTGTTATTTTGTTCGAGCTGACTCCGGATTCTTTGATTAACAGATAGTGTTCGAGTCGTATGATCAGAAGCAGGGCCCTCACCATGGCCTTCCTGTCAGCACACCTTACGTCACCAAGGATCATTTACAGGTAAATATGGTGGACATAACGTCCACATTGTCGGTCATGTGCTCTTTTTCAGCATAGTTTTGTAGAAATGTAAATGTGTTTTTTTCGCTTCTGAAAAGTTGAGAGAATTAGGTTTATTTTTTAAATATCAAAGACGTCGGCGAAGTGTTACAAAGGGTTGTTGCTGAAGGAAATTTATGTGTATTGTAAAAATTTAAAGATCTTTTTAGGAATGTCAGTGAACGTCTGGACTTGACAAATTGTAATGATACCACGAGTAAAGAAAATTGTTGTAAAAACCGCTGTTTTCCTTTGATAACTAATGTACTCTTTATCTTCCTCCAGCTGAAACGCTTTAATGCACAGTCTCTTGGAACCACGTATGTGTACGACTTCCCGGAGCTTTTCCAACAGGTGAATAATTTTTCAAAAAATCGTTTAAAACCTGACATCCCATTATTATTACTATGTAATATTAAAATTTGCTGTCAAGGCATTGTGCTTTCTAGATGTTCAATATGTTATGTACAAAACATAGCACTGTAGAACATTAATGTGCCAATATATAAGCTTCCTTGTATCAGTAGTTTACGTTGTGTCAATTGCCATTCAGGAATACGTATTTTTACGAGTGTCATTGTTTTTTTTTTAACCAGGCCATTGTGCGTCAATGGAAACAATGGTGTACTGAGCACAAGGAGGATAAAAGTCCCAGTGATGTTGTAAGTTTTTACTGTCATGTGGGTCTCTACTTCTTACCCACTTAAAAAATTTTTTCCCTGCCGAAATATAGGTTTTGTCTTGGAGGTCCTGGCAATTTTGATAGAGTCATGTTTTGTGCAGCTTTTGCACTTACAGTCATCTTAAAATTCTAAGTGCATATCCACTTTAATAACATTTACTATTTACTATTGATGCCCTTGTTAAGAAGGATGTGTATGTCGATTGCTTGCTTTTAACGGCTTTTTTAGTCGAACTTGTGTAGGGGTTTTTGTCTTGACCACAACAGCGTAGAGCAGTTTCGTGTAAAGGCCCGTTTACACAGGCGATTTTTGTCGCGCAACTCAATGCAATTTTTGTCGCGCCGAAGTTGCAGCAAGTCGCCGCGATATCGCGGCGATGTCATGCAACTTTGCCGCGATATCGCGCGATAAAATCGCCGCGAGTTTGTACGCGTGAAAACTAGCGGCGATAAAATCGCCGCGAGTCGCAGGAGTTTCGAACCTGTTCGAAACTTGATGCAACTTCAGCGCGACAAAAGTTGCATTGAGTTGCGCGACAAAAATCGCCTGTGTAAACGGGCCTTAACAGAACATTCTTTGTCCCAAGGGATGCTACAGCATCATCTCATTATCAATAAACCTTTTGTTTCTTCGTTTGTTTTCAGATGAAAGTGACAGAGTACGTTTTGGATGAGAACGACCAACTTATGCCAATCAACAGACTGCACGGAGAGAACACCGTGAGTATCATGAACTGTTGGTCCTATTCACGTTTGGAATTCAGCACTGTTAAGGCAGTTTGGTCTTTTAATGCATCAGAAACTCGTAAATTGGTACCAATTCTCCTGTGTTACTTTTAGGTTGGCATGATAGCATGGAGAATGGAGTGTGTGACGCCAGATTGTCCGAAAGGACGCGAGGTTAGTATATGTTCTGCAGAGTAACAGCTGTTGTATAAAACAACCAAGGTTTGGGAGGACCTTAACCGCCGCCTGGTTAGCTCAGTTGTTTTTGAAATTTGGTAGAGCGCCGGACAGCTGTGCGGGAGGTCGTGGGTTCGAACCCCAGACCGGACCAACACTCAGGGTCTTAAAATAACTGAGGAGAATGTGCTGCCTTTGTAATTACATCTGCAAATGGTTAGACATTCTAGTCTTCTCGGAAAAGGACGATAAACCATTGGTCCCGTCTCCTGTATCTTCAGTCTTAAAACAGAGAACGTTAAAGAACCCACACACTATTCGAAAAGAGTAGGGCACGAAGCTCCCGGTGTTGTGGTTGGCCTTTGTGTGGTAAAATTACAGTATGTGTACAGCGCATTTGAACATATACATATGAAAATTGCGCTATATAAATTCATTTTCAATATCATTATCATTATAAAGTGGGGTGTCCGAATGCACTACATGAATTTTGACGAGCTTGAATGTTTGTGGTATCTCAAATTAATAATTGTGTGTATTTTTTGCCTTGTCTTTGTAGATCGTTGTTGTCGCCAATGATATTACGGTCATGATAGGTTCCTTTGCACCCGCAGAGGACATGCTTTTCAAGGTACTGTAATGATCATTGACAAGAAAGACAATTGTTCTGACGTGGTCAGCAATTTCAGCAAAACAGAGTGTATGTGTTATTTAGGTTGCTGGTACTCCTGTGGTCAGAATTCTAGCAATATTAACTCTTTAAATGGATAGGGAAAAGTCGAATTAAAGTATCTAATACATGTTAACATTTTTAGAAGGTGTCAGGTACAGCTGAGTTGCCATGGACACATATCGTTGGACTGAAAATCAGCTAAACGTCCATAGCTTCCAAGGTGCCAGCGCTGCTGAGGCTGCCGTAGAGGGGTCCATTTGTTGATAAAATAAAAAAAAAAAAAAAAAAAAACAAAACAACAAAATTTTTTGGCACTGCAAGTTGAAAATGGGTGGGAAAGTTACAAGCCATTGCTTCCATTGGTATGAATATGGGAATTGTGATATGAAGGTTAATTTTGTTCTTTGGTGATGATTGAACTTTCAGAGAGCTTCTGAAATGGCACGATCTCAAGGCATTCCATTTGTGTACATCTCCGCCAACAGTGGTGCTCGAATTGGACTTGCTGAGGAAGTGAAGCATCACTTCAAGGTGGCCTGGAATGATCCTCTTGCTCCTGAGAAGGTAAGTGTAATGTTCATAGATATAGATGGTGTTGATTGATTGACCGGTTACGTGAGTAACTCAAGATTTTGGTGCTTTTTTTTAAATCGCTAAGTTTAACTCAAAATCAGACCTTAGTTAAAAGTAAATACTGTTGGAAGAAAACATGGCAGAAATCGTTTTTCTCAACTTTCAAAACAGAATTTGAAGTTAGGACCAAATTTGGTTTCATAGCTTTATCGGGTTTTCAAAAAAAAAAGACCCACTTGGTGAAGATGTTCTTGGAATATTATCAAACAAGTCAGTAATCAATGAATGCAACAGCCATCACTTTTCTGCTACGCAAAGTTACTCTCCTTGTAACATGAGTCAGGGACGCAATGAAGCAAGCTTTGTCCAAGTGACAGCGCGAAGAAAAGTGGGCCATACCACACTTCACTAACAAATTAATCCAGCACAGTTAAATAAAGTATATTCGAGTCTGTTGTGGTCATTTTGACATACATTTGTCTTTGCAGGGTTTCAAGTATCTGTATGTCACTCCAAGTGACTTCAAAAAGGTAAGGGTGATCTGAAGTTATTAGTAAAGCGCCTCAGCAAATGTTAGCCACGCCTCTGTATCTAGTGGGCATACCCAGTTTTTACTACGCTGAAAATCAACTTGAAATTGATAAGGTAAATTAACGCCCTTGCGACATTCAGGCGTTAGCTCTTCGCCTTATACCTTAATGCCAAATTATTCCAAAAATACCCAATTATATATTCGTAAGTTGCAGTAGTCCACTGTTCCAACATCAAACACCGATCAGATGGCTTGATTAGCAAGTGCAGGAATCAATGTGTACTTTATTTCCCCTTCCTTTTGAAAACGAAATTCGGCTAAGCTTTATTGTTTATTGTCCATTTGCAGATTGTGTGATATCACTCTACATTTTTTTCTTACCGATATACTTATGCAAACAGTCGTGTATAACTACATTATGCATGTTTTGATGGTAAATGTGTTTTGAACCATCAAATAATGGGGATGATATGGACATTTCTCATTTGTCGTATATTCTGAATCAAAGGGACTTATCATGGCCATTCTCTCCCTTTGTATCAGTTAAGTGCCACTAACTCCATGCACGCTGAACTGATTGAAGATGATGGCGAGTCCAGATACAAAGTCACTGATATCATAGGTAAGCCTTTGCTTACCTCACGTTAATTTTGACCTACACTGACAATAAAGCTTGACTTCGAGGCAAAACACAACACCTAGAAATGTACAAGGAACACATTTGGTGGTGCGGGCAAAGAAAAATATTATGAAGTTTGGGTGGAGACTATGAGCGTGATTTTTGAGCCTGATTTTCAACCAAGAACTTATAATAAACCACTTTTTTTTTACTGGCAGTAAATAAGTCCTCATTTACACGTGCATGGTGTTATTTTGAAAGGATTTCGTTTATACGCTCTTGTGTTTGCTATTGGATACTATAATAATGGCGCACGTGCGTTTCGTTTAGGTCGTGATGATGGCATTGGTGTGGAAAACTTGAAAGGTTCTGGAATGATCGCTGGAGAGATGTCCGCTGCATATGACGACATAGTGACAATGAGTCTTGTAAGTAGCTGGGCATTTTATTGTTGAAAAATATGATTACCGAAAAGAAAAGTGTTCAAAAGAAGGTGTTTTTACGGAATAAAATTAAAAACAAAAAAAAAAAAAAAAAAAAAAAAAACAAAGAAAAAGCCTACCTCAAGCTTTATCACTCTTTGATTTCTCGTTGTAGGTCACATGTCGAGCAGTTGGTATTGGCTCGTACCTGGTTCGTCTCGGTCAGAGGGTTATTCAAGTTGAAAACGCTCATCTCATTCTTACCGGTGCTGGGGCTCTGAACAAGGTAAACGGTGTAATAAGTTTGTGCTCGTGTCCGCTTGCCAGTTAGACAAGTTCGTACGTGTTTAAGTCACACGTATTTTTTTTAAATATCGTTTTTTTTTTCTTAGGTTCTTGGACGCCAAGTGTACACTTCAAACCTTCAGTTGGGGGGACCTCAGATCATGCACAACAATGGTATAGAGATAAAAATCCAAATTGTATAATCTTATTGTAGAAGTGAGACACATGGAGCCTAACTAGTCAAAAACGGAAAGTTAAACAAAATAATCACTAGTCAAGACTACAGACAACTGTCGCCTTGCGGACACCTCGCTTTTTCGGGCACCCCGTTATTACGGACAGGAGTTGAAGTCCCGGCGAATAAGAATTACTGAAAATAACTCTCATTACTACGGACTTCCTGTATTACGGACACCAAATGGTGGTCCCGAAGGTGTCCGTTATAGAGGGAGTCGATTGTACTGTAGTTGGTTTCATTTTATGTCAAAACTATTCCCAGTGTAGGGCCACAAATTCGTAAAGCCAGTTCATTACCATCCCAGTATACCATTAATAGTCGTTGTACTTTAACCGCGTTACATTTCACCGATTCTCTCTAGGTGTCACACATATGGTGGTCTCGGATGATTTTGGAGGAATTTCTGCCATCATGCAGTGGCTTTCGTATGTCCCAAAAGTAAGTAACTGATTGAGTCATGTTTCTTTCATTGCATTACTGTGATTCTATCGTGTCTTATCTCTTTGCTGCTTCTGTTTACAAACCCTTACTCGACCCTTGTTAAATGCTCAGGACACGCGTTAAATTTGCAACGGCTCGATATCGCCCCAAGTTCACAATAAATAAAAGATACAGACGTTTCACATTTAAGCACGTTTATTTATACCTTCTATATATTATATACATTTTTAGTGAACATTTTGCCGTGTTTTGTTTCTGCAGTGCAAGAATGGTCCTTTGCCAATTATGAAGACCAGTGATCCTGTTGACAGGGAAATTGAGTTTGTTCCCCCAAAGGCTCCGTATGACCCACGACACTTCCTTTGTGGAGCACCACATCCTGGTAAGCATTGTGCACTTGTTAATAAAAGGTTGTTTTCCTTGTGTAAACCAAACATATAATATGTAGACAAGAGTAAAGCCATGTTAATTTCCGTCACGTGATTAAGACCAACCATGATTTACACACAATTTCTGTCATGGTCGACACCACGCCACACATTGTATGTAGCCTGCACTGCAGGCGTTCTCTGTGGGCGCGCGAGAGCTAGCGATCGAAAAAATTCTCCGCCATGTTGGATGAGGGCGGAGAAAGGTTTGGAAGCGAGGAAAACCGCGAGAGGAGAAGGGTGTACATTAAGCCCCACTCCTACTCCTTGGAACGCGTTTTTTTCTCTCACCAATCCAATGCAGAGTACGAATCCAAGATGGCACTCGCCCGACCAAAATGCTTTCGCTCGCTAAAATACGCCTGCATTGAGGGCTTATTGGTTTGATACATCTAGTCATATACAATGACACATGTAAAAGGTGTTGTTAACAACTGGTAGTTTTCTTTCTTGGTGAATTGTTGACAGCATTGTATTGCTTTGTTTTGCTTTTCAGACAATAAAGATGTTTGGCTCAGTGGGTTCTTTGACCGTGATTCATTTGTGGAAACCTTGGACGGATGGGCAAAGACTGTGGTGTGTGGAAGAGCCAGGTAGAAATTTATAAAACCTCTTTGATTTTACTGATCATTTCTCTTTTCTATTGTTGTATTTGCAATTGATTGAGCGGTGTATGATTTTTTGTGCTTATTTTTTGTTTGTTTGTGTAGGTTGGGTGGTATACCCATGGGAGTGATTGCTGTTGAAACCAGAGCAGTTGAAGTTGTCATTCCTGCTGATCCTGGAAATCCGGATTCTGATACCAAGGTACAAACTTTAAACCGTCCACGTTAATTTCTGATAGATGATGTTTGGCTACATGCTACTTATGGTTTCCTGCCTTTGACACGACCTATAAATGGCTGCTTAAAATATCTCAACTGACGTTTTATTATAAAGAACAAATAAGTTGTTTTCCTGCCGTTGCTATCCTGCCAAGGTGCTCTTATCTCTTGCTCTTCTGCTCGGAATCTTAATGCACTTCAGAATCTTACTGTAGAGTTGTACAATACTAAGTTAGCCTCATTTTTTATAAAACAAGTTACTGTGGTGGTTGGACGTGCTCCTTGAATTTAAGCGCTAATTTGGCTTTCAGAACGCAATTCTCCACTACAATAATCAATAATGCGGCTACTGTAGGGGATTTCTTTATATACTACAATACTACAGGGGTGGGTGGCCGAAGCTGTTTTCTTTAATGGATCTGTGAAGGAATTAGTTGAAACGCAACTCATCACTTCAGTAATCAGTAGTGCGACTATTGTAGGTGATTTCTTTTTATACTACAGTGGAACCCCGATATAACGATCTTCGATATAACGATATTCCCGATATAACGATGAATATGTTATGTCCCGGCAAAAGTAAAATGTAGGGAAGGAACCCCGATATAACGATTCCTCGATATAACGATGTAATTTTACTGCCCCCTTGGCATATCGTTATATCGGGGTTCCACTGTACAGAGGTGGGTGGCCGCAGCTGTTTTCTTTTATTGATCAGTGAAAGAATTAATTTTCTGTTCCTTTCAGATCATTACCCAAGCAGGTCAAGTGTGGTACCCAGACTCTGCTTACAAAACTGCCCAGGCCATCCATGACTTCAACAAAGAGCAGTTGCCAATGATAATCTTTGCCAACTGGAGAGGCTTCTCAGGAGGTAAAAAGAATATTACGTAGTTGGGTTGACATCATCACTCTGAGGTCACCAATGTAGCGAATGGTCTGTTTTGTCAATTACTGACTTCGCAGTTTCGATTATGGTTAATTAAGTCCGCGAGTTGCCCACTGAATCGCTTTGTCTTATGGGCTGCGGTCACATTATTTGTTAACTATACTCTTAGAATAGAGTAAAACCTAAATATATTTTCAAACCTGTAGAAAAGAAGACGAAATATCGAGAGACCAAGCCGAGTTTTACTTTCTTTCCCACCTGCCTCGATTAGAACAGACCTTGTTAATAAAAGTTGAAGTTGAGTATTAGTGTTGGTCAAAACTGGACAAGGCTAAAAAGGATTGAATCGAGATTGTCGATTTTGCGTAGACTGCTCATAATTAAAAGAAACATACACGCTTGCTTAGTACACTTTGCAGTAACGGTTGCTGACAGCAATTTCTTTCGTTTTGCCAGGAATGAAGGACATGTACGAGAGTGTGTTGAAGTATGGCGCCTACATCGTTGATGCTCTAAGGGAATACGAACAGCCAGTGTTCATCTACCTTCCTCCTAATGGAGAGCTGCGGGGCGGAGCCTGGGTCGTAGTGGATCCGACAATCAACCCTGAGGTGATGGAGATGTACGCTGACCAGGAGAGCAGGTGAGGTGGTCTTACTCTATGTTGTAGGTTGGCCAGTTAACTGCCCATGTATTTTTCCTACTGACCAGGCAGTGGCCTTCAATTGTGAGTTGACATGCATTTTTTTTTTCTTGTCAACGTTGTAGTTGTCTATATGTTGTGGCCGCGCATATTTGATTACAAAAGCGGCTTTGCAGGGATTTCAGTAGGTTTAAAGATTGAAACTTGTTTGCCATTCATTCTGAATTAAACAAAACCAGCGAGAAGCGTTTCTTTCATGTTATATAGACCGCGAGAAAAAGCAAGAAACCATTCAAATTATTTTGATTTCTTTTTTTCAGGGGTGGAGTGCTCGAACCAGCTGGCACAGTGGAAATCAAGTTCCGTCGTAAGGATCTTGTTAAAGCCATGCACAGACTGGATCCCAAATGTCAAGAAATAGCCCAGGCCCTCGCATCAGCAGGTAATGGACTGTTGTTTTAATTATGGTTTGGGTGCATAGTGCCTTGATTAGTGTAGTAAGTGCTGGTTGAACTGGAAAGTACCTTTTTAACATTTTTCCCACATAGAACGGTTCGGTTTGTCCATACTTAAAATTGTCAGTTTGCGGCATTTGATTAACAGTGTATTTTGCATTACTTATTATTTCAGAATTACCGGTAAAAGAACGTAAAACTCTGGAAAGGCAGCAGAAGGAACGAGAGGAACAGCTTTTACCCATCTATCAACAGGTAATTTGGCAGAGAAAAAATGTACAAATTCTTTGGACAGTTCACCAAATTGTCGGATGTTGAATCGTTATCTTGAACAGTGTAGCTAGTAAGTAACTAAGTGTTTAGTGCTGGATCATGAAGTGTTGAACCAAGATTTTTTTAATCGATAAGTGATCAAGTGATTGTTGGCTTATTGCATCGTAACCATGCATTGCAGTGGCTATAGTTCATGATTGCTTTGGGTTAGTTGCATGAAAGACATCCTTACATACATTAATTCCGTTGAACTGTATTTTTTTACAGGTTTCTGTGGAGTTTGCAGACCTCCATGACACTCCTGGACGTATGCAAGAGAAGGGAGTCATTTCCGTTAGTATTTGTGTTTCGCAGTTTTAATCCCTTCCCATTTTTTGTAGCATCAAGAAACGTAGTTCAATCTAGTTTGGGAATATGTAAAATCAATAGAGCGTTCTTAAGTACCAAGCATGTCTTCCGATATGGAAACCCCGTTTTTACTTTCTCGCGAAAGTCTTTGCATTCTTTAGGGCTTTTTCATTTTCGAAACACCTGTTAACTTTAGGAACATTATTGGCACATAACTCTGTAAAAAAAACTCTTTCCCTCCGCATTTTGGGCAAGTCATATGCATGCTAGTTGGTTGGGTCCCTCAGTAACTTAAAAGCTCCTTCTTTAAATAGTTAGTACACATAAAGGCGAAACAAAATTTCGATAATGTCAAGATTCGGTAAAACCCAACTGGTGTTCGTATGGATTTCAGGAGGTACTCAAGTGGAAGGATTCTCGTCAGTTCTTCTATTGGCGTTTGAAGCGAATCTTGATGACGAGAGATGCAAAGAAGAAGATCAGAAATGCTAACCCGTAAGTACCAAAACTGTACCACAAGTCCGTTAGTGATAGAAACTTATATTAATATCTTTTGTTTTCTCTAGTGACATTTCAAGTCGCCAGTTGTGCTCCATGATAGAAAGACTTTTCCTGGAGGCACATGGAAACACCAAGGTAAACGATTTTTCCCTCGTAGTTCAGTTTATTCTCATATTTCTTCCAAGCTTCACTTTCAACTTAGTTTCAGGATTCTTCTGTAGCTCAATGGTAGAGCGTCCCACTGGTGTGACCGTGTGTGGTAGGGCATAGGTTCGACTCCCATAAGGAGAATTTCGATTAGTTTGTGTCTCTGACCTACAAACATCTTTCTAACCCAATGCCCAACCCCCGGTATCTGGGAGGCCATGGGTTCGTTTCCCGTCGGGGACTCAGAATTTTCTTTGTCCCATGCTCGTGTCATTGTTGAAAAATTCATCTTCATTATTTATCACCGAGCTTAGAATTCAACATCTTTATTATTTACAACACACTTGATGATTTCGACATTGCTGATCCTAGCAGTATGCAGGACGCGTGTCACATATCAACGTAGTAAATGGCCCAGCTCACCACGAGACTTTCGTAGCTCAGTTGGTTAGGGCGCCCAACCGGTATCTGGGAGGCCATGGGTTCGATTCCCGTCGGGGACTCAGAATTTTTCTTTGTCCCATGCTCGTGTCATTGTTGAAAAATTCATCTTCATCTTTCTAACTATTGGAACTAAAACATATCTCTTCTTGATGTTTCAGTCTTACCTGTGGAACGACAACAAATCAGTTGTGGAGTGGCTGGAGAAAGAGCTGAGTCAAACTGATCACTCGGTCATTGACGAAAATGTGAAGTGGATCAGCAGAGACTGGATTCTTAGACAGATCAAGACGTGAGTATTTTGTAACACTGTTGTCTGCAAGGCAACTAGAGCGGTTTTCACTTGAGTGTCGAAAGTTAATTGCGTTTACTTTGGTTTTGCATTGCTACGCTTAGTGATTGGCTTAAAAATCTCGCGCCACTTTCTCAGCCAATCAGAACTAAAACCAAAACCAATCGTGACTCGCTCGCACACGTTTTCCCGCGCTTCGTGCCGGCTACATGTATTTGCTTCGAGTTTTGATTGGTTCACTGGATTGTCTGTGTCCTTTGTGATTGGCCAGAGTAATTACTTTGGTTTTGGTTTTACGAAGCTCAATTGAAAACTGCTCTATAAACCTAATTGAAGAAATGCTGATCCTGTGAAAAGCATAAACCATGAACGATAAGACCGAATGGCATTCTGTGTAGACATCCTTGGTAAGATGTCTTAGTATGTTTTCATTTCGAAAAGATACGTTCAGTTCAAACGAACGTGTAGCGTATACGAGACTGAGTTTGTTATATAGATTAATTTCTGCCGTGATGAAAGTAATTCTGGCTTATCTCTTAGCTTTAGGTTGTCTTTAGAGGTAAGATAATGAACCGGGACATGGCCTTTGATTTATTTAAAACGTAATTTTGTTAGGGCTGCTGATGGGGCTGCAGTGTAAATGGGATGTTTGTTGTTTATTTAGAAAGTGATGTTTTTGGCAGGGTGTGACCAAAGCATCTATACTCCAGCTAGAGCGGTTTTCACTTGAGTGTCGAAAGTTAATCCTGCGCTTTGCTTTGGTTTTGCATTGCTACGCTTAGTGATTGGCTTAAAAATCTCGAGCCACGATTTCAGCCAATCAGAACTAAAACTAAAACCAATCGTGACTCGCTAGCGCACGTTTTCCCGCGCTTCGTGCCGGCTAACCATGCTATTTGCTTCGAGTTTTGATTGGTTCACTGGATTGTCCGTGTCCTTTGTGATTGGCCAGAGTAATTACTTTGGTTTTGGTTTTACGACACTCAATTGAAAACTGGCTCTATTTATTGCAAGCTAGGATCATCTGCACTTTAGGCGTCAATATCTGCAAGAGACGAAAACATGCTGCACTTAGTAAATGACATTAATTCTTGGAAGGTAAGAGGTTCTGTTTCATCCACTGCAGACTTGTGCAAGAAAATCCTGAAGTAGCGATGGACTCCATTGTGCACATCACTCAACAAATGACTGCAGCCAAACGAGCTCAGGTCACCAAGATTTTGGCTGCAATGGACTCTGGCAGTAATGTGGAGAATTCAAATGGCGACTCAACGAGTTAAAATGGGACTGATCATTTGACTGGTTCGAGTGCTGGCTGTGTGTCGTGGAGGTGCTAGTGATTGTGCTAAACTGTTTTTTTTGGACGTGATTGTTCGACTGTCCAAGGGAAACGATTCATGTCGAGGGTAATACGTGTAATTATCTCCCGGGTAATGTGGGGTAATAACAATGTGCACAAAATAATAATTAACTTGTTTACCCTAAAATGTTGCTGTGTTATGAAAAGGATTTTTTTGCAGGCGTAAAATAATAATAAAAAAACACATTGAGCAAGTCAAATCAAAATAAAACAAGAGTGCCCTTGTTGGAGAGCATAAGAGGAGGGATTGATAATGAAATTACCATTCATATTATATTTAAAATAAGCACGTTTTTAAACCTCTGGCCTATCTGGCACAGGGCAAATATTTATGTAATGGTGTTTGAATCTTTCCATAAAAACCCACTGGTAACTACATTTCCAAGTTTTTCTTTGAGCTCACCACCACTGACAAAGCAATACGATCGGGGAAATGTTATGTCTCTTGTTGATAATCAAGAGAGAGAGAAATGAGCCCTTTGTTTTTCATAGGGAAGAGCCAACTTGGATGTTAGAGCAGTTTTCAATTGAGTGTCGTAAAACCAAAACCAATGTAATTACTTCGGCCAATCACAAAAGACACGGACAATCCAGTGAACCAATCAAAACTCGAAGCAAATACATGTTACCGGCACGAAGCGCGGGAAAACGTGCGCGAGTGAGTCACGATTGGTTTTGGTTTTAGTTCTGATTGGCTGAGAAAGTAACGCGAGATTTTAAAGCCAATCACTGAGCGTAGTAATTCAAAACCAAAGCAAACGCAATTTACTTTCGACACTCAAGTGAAAACCGCTCTAAGCAAATATTAATATATACCTCAGCAACCGCCCTGTTAGGCGACTGACAATTAACATGTATACCTAGTACGGTATTATGTATTATTTTTTAATCAAGGTGACAGTATTTACCATGCGTTAAACAAAACTGTAGTCAGCTCGCCCTATAGTTTTTTCAATATTTTCTTTCGTGATTAGGTTTTGAAAAATTTATCCTGAAGTTAGCATTCGTATTACCAAATGTTTAACGTGATTTGAAGTCAAGACGTTACTCTGATCTTTTTTTAATGACCTACCACCTTAGTAAAGTTTGTTTTGGTACTAATAGTAAAATAAGGTTACAGTTAACTGTATCGGAGAATGACTGTGGGTGTGAAATATATAAAATGTATTGACTATAGAATCTCTATCTTCTTGGAGGTTCTGAGAACTACGTTGTAGTAGTGCCAATGGAATTTTAAATAGGTTTTCTTTTGATTTCTTACAATGGTTTGTCAGAAAGCTACTTTAAAAAAATTGTCCAATATCGTTTTAAGCAACCACTCGTTCATCTAAAACAATAATATTTCAATTAATACTAATTGAATGCAATGTTTGAATAAAAGCAATTTTTATTATGATGGTAGTCGATGTTGTATAAAGAAACGAAGAGGCTGTTTGTTGCACAGGGTCAGAAATGTCAAGTATGACAAGATGGCTCGGCACGTTGGGTAAAATCCTCCCACCAGAGACGGGTTTTCGCTATAAAAGCGGGCCTCACGGAGCCGGAGAATTTTCACTTAAGTGACATGACGTAACTATCAACGCCCAAAGTGATCGGCTTATTATAAAAAGTCGTATATTCGGACATCGCTTCTGAAGATTTGCTAGGTATGACAGTCATTGGCGATAACTGCTGAAACAGGACGGATTGGAATAATTGCAAGTTAGATCTTGGAAGCAATGATCGCGTAACATCTTGGGGACTTCACGGGATCAAACAGCCTTACGATACAAGCAGACTTGTAGCCCTGTTGAACATAAAAAAGAACACAAAGTTGGCGAGGGTGCGTTAATCCTTTAATAAGGTAAAGTTTCTCAAAATTGCCAGTAAAAATCAGCCCTTGACCATCTTTCTGACAAGAAAAACTATTTCATAATCGAACCTGTATTTCAAGTAGGAATGCAACTACTCACATGTTCAAGTTGCTTCTACTCAAACGCCAGCCATCATGTTGAATAAAGCGACTAGAGTCGTTCTGGTACAAATATTGGGATTCGTTTGCGCCCTTTAACGCAATGGCTTTTCTGCGGCTTTCAGCGTTTTCAATCTTATTGATCGATTGCCTAGAGCGGACTTTTCTCTGCATCAGCTTCAGATTGGTGATTTTTTTTTTTAATTTGAACATTTGAACCTAAAAAAGAGTTCGCTCAGGACCTGTCCGCTTATCAGAGGTTGTGCATGTTATGGGAAGATGTGTACCGGTAGGTTATGTTGTGTTTGAATGTGGCTGGGACCATGTGTCGGCTTATGAGAGGTGTCTGCCTACAGGAGGTATCTCCTGAAGAAAACTTAACTGCAATTTGAACTCAAGAATACCTGTTCATATAAGTAGCTTAACCTGTCCAACAGGAACACGCTTTCAATACACGGGGCAATAGTCGCTCTCAACTGTTAACAGAAAAAGAAATCAGTAGTTCTACAATGGCCAGTAACAATGAAAAGTAAACTTGAAATAAAAGAAATAATAATGTTCGCGATGTATGTTATTTAAGCAATTCCTTTCTATACCTGAACAGAAAAATTCAAGGATACAACGAGATTCCAACTGATCCTATGACTTTGGCGATCCTTCCTAGGCGGATCCTAGTAACTGGGCTAAGAAGCCTTGATAAGTAGGGAGCACATCAACTGCGGGCATTATCCTCCTGCATATGGAGTAAATGACTAGCCTGAATTTCAAACGCACTCTATGGTTGCGCGCTCCCGAAATGCAAATTTATTAAAAATCAACCAATCAGAATCACTTCCTGGTTTTCGGGTATTGACGTCACCAGACGGCAAAAATGGCCATTTGGTTCTTTCTTGGGATAACCTGAGGAAGCCCGGGCGCTACTGCCGACTTTTCACGGTGGGAAAAAAGAACAGGCGGTTTATTTTCCGTGTCGCTTCGCGCGACCCGCAAAATGAACCGCCTGTTCTAGATCTGCAGGCTAGACTGCGCTAGTATTACTTTAACTCTCCAGGAAAACAGAAGGACTTGTGGACTTGCAGTCGTGCACCTGACTTGAGACTTCAATTCGACCCCGAACACTGAGGGTTTCGGGGAATTAAAAAAGAGGAAAACGCCCCCAAAGGCTCCGTGAAATGCCTTGTTAACGCGATCAGAGAATGGAATTATAGCTTATATTCATATAACTATCGATTCCGAGAACAAAATAGCATGGTCTCACTTGATGAAAGGTGTGTAGCTGTCTTTCTTGAGTTTTATATCTCTTCAGGTATGATTCCACTTCTTCATCGGACAACTACAAATTAAAATAAGTTACATAGGCTTACTTTATAATAGTTGTTAAGCGTATCAGGTGCGAATTCAGGAAAAATGATGACCATTTCCCCTCCGGGGGGAAACTCAAAAAAAAAATTATACGGGGAGGCTCCGCCCCGAGGTCCAACCCCAATACCCTTTTATAAACCATTTTGACAGAAAAGGCACCCCTTTCGTATACCTTTTATTGGAAAAATGTACCCCTTTCATTTACTTATAACAGGATGTTTTCTTGTCATTTTTATGTAGGGCTTAACAAATTAAGACGATACAGCCAAAAGTTGCGTCTCATGGTTCAAAATATTTAATTTAAAGGCCTTTATAAATACCGGTATCTTAATGACAGATTTCCCTACCCTTTCGTATACCTAATCTTGTGAAACCCTTACCTTTTTATATTCCCGAAGCTTGAAAAAGGTACCCCTTTCGGGTGGAGCCTCCCCGTATAGGCCATTATAAGGAGTACCCCCGGGCCATTTTCCTATAACAGGTTTCCAAGCACGCGAGCTTCTAGGGGTGGCACACTCCCAATGGACAATGTTCATTTTGACTGAAGTGCCATTTCTGGTTCGTGTAACTCATAACTTCTTGAAACTTGTAATTCTAGGCTCTCGGACAGTGAATGGAGGATAAAAGGAAAGGCTCAGAATCGGATATATACACGGCGCGGACGTGTATATATCCGATTCTGAGCCTTTCCTTTTATCCTCCATTCACTGTCCGAGAGCCTAGAATTACAAGTTTCAAGAAGTTATGACATGATAAAAAATCTCTTTATGGCATCGAATGCCTACAGTAGTTGAGATGTTAGTGAAGCAACACCTACTTGCATATAGATAATGGGGAATTATGTGTAAAAGTTGCTCCCTTATGGACTGGTATAGGACACTAAAATGATATTAATACAAACCTCACTTATTTGGTCTTTCAAGCCCAGCTTGTCGAGACATTTGTGGACATACTCCTTAAAATCCTTACATTTTGATCCAGCTTTACCAACATGCATTCTTCTGAGAATTAAAAAAAGAAAAAGAAATTACGAGGTAAATGAATGAATGAATGAAAGACTTTATTTAAGTATAAATGGTATTTAGCTTACATGTATATACACAGTACAACAGTTAAGTGAGGTGCGTAGAGGCAATGTTAGGAAACAGTGTGACCCAGTGATTGCGACACAGACAAACAGACAAACTATTTTGCAATCGTTTCAGTCCTGTTCTGAGCTGGTTGGAGTTTCTTCCTGATAGATCCAAGAATAGGGCTAAATGCAGAGATATTGTTGTTGCCATATGTCCTACAGGGGACGAAGGGGATTAAGTAAGCAAGACCCGAAACCTCAACCACACTCACTAAAAGCCAACTATTAATTGTACAAAACAAAGAGCTGTCATATGTTCCGTGTGGGTGTTGCATGAAGTTCTAGATAGTGTTCACATAGTATTAGTGACCAGTTTCGGTACTTACTCTATTCTAGGTATGTACACTGTAAAGTGAGCCACCTTTAACAGTTTGATCTGCTTCATGAATTACAAGTGTGTAACTCACTTATTGCATAAAATTTTCATCATCAAAGTTCTAAAAACAGGAAAATTTACAAACCTGCCATTTAAGCCGAACTTTTCTTTCAAAATAACCTAGTAAAAAAGATTCTTAAAATTAGTTTATTATATATGAAAAGTTGACTTTACAAAATAAAGTATTTTTAATTATCAACATTGCCAAAAAGAAGCTGAGTTACATCAGAGTACATGTAAGATGCTCATCATTTCAACTAAACAAGGGAGTAAATAAAAAAACTGTTCTAGAAGCCCAAGAAATCCTAGCATATTGCTCCACTGGATATTTTGATTTACAACCAAATTTATGTATTGTCTTGTGATCTTTTATTAAAATTAATGATTAAATTTACCTGTAGAATTGCTCTGTACAGCACGCTAGGAGGTGGACTCTGAAAAAATTGACATAACTACCTTATTACATGAAATTTTTGCGACACGTTAATTTCGCGAATTTCACGATTCGAAAAAAATCGCGAAATTAAAGTGACGCGAACAATAAGTGTCGCGAACATTACATGACGCGAAAATTGAGTGACTCACATTATGTCAATAATTAAGACAAATAAGTTTAGTGCCACTGAAAGAAGGAATTATAAATCTAAATGTATGTTGTCGTCAATTGAAACAAGAACAATGACTCATGCACTTACAAGCATAACCTACTTGTAGACATTAACTGCTCTGTTGTAGCTATTGCCGAGATTTAGTCCCACCCTTGCTTTTTTGTTTATTTTGACTTTATTTTTTCATTAATGAAGTCCTTTTTAAAGGAAATGTAAATTGTGTCTTACTCAAAAAAGCGAAATTAAAGTGATTCAAAATACAAAATTTTCGCAAAATCGCGAAATTTAAGTGTCGCGAAATATACGCACTTCAAAATCGTGAAAAAATGTCGCGAAAATTTCATGTAATAAGGTACATGTAAATGTAATTTGGGAAACAGGCCATAAATTAAAATAGTTTACTGAACATTTCTTTAGTCTTTCTTTAGAGAAATGTAATAATTAATATGTTAAATCAAATGCATGTTTACACTATAAAAACTCGTGTTCATTTGCCATATATCATGAAGAAATAAGGTTATTACCTTTGACTCTGTAGCAATTCTGTCAGCAGCCTGCATATAAAAATATTAAGTTAAGGTCGCGGGGGACACCTTAGGCTTATCATTATGCATTTATTTAAAGCGTATGCACGAAGTTTAACGACTGACATCGAGAACTTTACGACGAGATATTTGCATAAAAAATATGAGCACGCGGGCGTGATTTGATTTGTTTGCGTCTGGAATTGTTTGTCTCTTTGAAAACGCATTGTTCTCATCATAAAAGCGTGGAATATAATTACCATAATTACCATTTTGAAACCGTTTTTTGATCGGGACACCTTCGGAAATCTCAAAGTTTGGACTTTTCCGACAATTTTGTGGCAGAGAATTCAGCGCGGATATAGAACTTCATGAGCTGCCACTGCAGAGAGGTAAACTAGGAATACTGTAGTGTGTCACAACAGAGGCGGAATTTTAAAAGAGCGCTTTTAGAAAGAGGTAGAAGGCATTCAATTAAAATTTGCGCATTTAAACCGCCATAACTTGCTGGAAAACTTTAAATTAAAAAATCCGCTTCTGTTATGACACTCTAGAGATATTGACTGATTAGTTTTTGACAAGATCACAGTGTGCTGTCTCCTACTCGTTCTACAAACTCTGCCACGAAATCATGTTCTTCCCAAGTTGGCAGTATCGTGGTTATAACATCGCCGTAGGTACAATCTACCAAATAAAAGATGACATACATAATCTTTTATCATTTCTTTATGTCTCTGTAAAATTTGAGCTTAGTCGCATTCATAACAGCCGAGGAATAAGCGTTTTAAAAGATGCAGGTCAAGCAAAATTTCGCTTCATGAATTTATTCATGCTGTATATATCCCCCGCGACCTTAAGTTTAGTACTAACAGTATAAAGTTGTACTTAAGCAATAAGTGCATGCTTACCCATGAGGCACGTATGGTAAATGATTTAATAAATGTCCACTCTCAAATGAACGCCTCATGTCTAATAAACGCCCCGTCCAAGAATTGCCTCAAAAACCAAGGCAACGCTCCATAGAGTGAGTAAAATCACGCAATTTATTTTCTTTCTTGGTCAACTGGATTATTGACGAGGCCAACAATGCCAACACATCATTGACCCCGATGAGGAAGAAGACATTGATATCGAACTTCACGCTTTGCATTAGTGCAGAATAGATTAGTCTCTGACTCACAAACTCTGTTTTCTATTTTAATCCACAAGCAAACTAGGACCCCGTCCTAGGACCCCTATAAATTTAATAGACACCCCGGGCATTTACAGTATTACCAGTACTGATCATTGACTGCAATGTAAGTTATATTAAGCCACTCATCATTTTATTTAGACTGAGTGTTTAATTTTGTTCCTCCAATGAATAGTACAAATAAATGTATTTTGTTAATACCTGCTGTGCAACCATTGTGGCATTCCTGCTTATGTGAAGTCTGAAAGGCTTTAAGAATTGGCTCATGGGAAATCCTGGATCATCTGCAGTACATGCATCATCAGATCCTACAAAAAGTATTGAAATATCTTCCATTATAAACTGTAAATTAACACTTATTTCACTTTTTACATGTACCGGGGTATGCAAATTGTCTGACTGGATCTTTCAGTGACATGCAAACTAATGGTTGCATTAGTTAGTACAGTAAATTATCGAGTTATCTGTTTTCACCGAGGGTAACACTTAATAGCTCTACAATGCAAACAAACCTGTGGACCTCCTATTTACAATATAAAAATAAAAACTAGAATACTTATGATGTACAATAATTGTTCACTTCTGCCAATCACATTATAATAAGTTATTCCAGATGATGTGGTTTTTACATAATTATGAATAACAAAACCAACAATGAACTTTTAAGTAAAGAAACAGGAAAAAAAATCTGCCATTTGCAATCCATGGACATGACATACATGTACATCTACAATCTCAAGTATTAAACTTTTTGAAGAAAATGTCTTGTAGATGTTGTGGTTTAAATTTATCTTTGGTTTCAGTTTTAATTTTATTTTTCTTTGTTTCAAACTCAATATCACTATGAATCACAGAGGAATAAAAATCAAACTGGTTTGAAAAAATTTGAACCGAAGATAAAATTGGAACCACAACATACAGTGTAGATAAGATCTTTTCTCATAGTGTGTTGGAGCAGTTTTCAATTGAGTGTCGTAAAACCAAAACCAAAGTAATTACTCTGGCCAATCACAAAGGACACAGACAAACCAGTGAACCAATCAAAACTCAAAGCAAATACATGTAGCCGGCACGAAGCGCGGGAAAATGTGCGCGGGCGAGTCACGATTGGTTTTGGTTTTAGTTCTGATTGGCTAAGAAAGTGGCGCGAGATTTTTAAGCCAATCACTAAGCGTAGCAATGCAAAACCAAAGCAAACACAATTAACTTTCGACACTCAAGTGAAAACTGCTCTAATGAAAGGTAAAGTGAGGTGGCAAATTGTGGTGCTAAAATGCTGTGCAGTCTTGAACCACATGTAGTAAATTTCAGTTCAAAAGCAAAGTTGTATAATTATGATTATAAGAAAAACTATTCATTACATTGTACTCACTTCCAAATTCTTGTGAAACCAGGTGATAACAACAGCCAACAATACAAATCACCTTCACAGTGGGTTCATTAACAAATATCCGTAGGGCCATTGGAGCTAAGTCACCACATGTATGTAAACCAACAAGGAACATCGCATTACAGTTTGTACATCCAGTGGAAACTCCATTAGAAGTTCCAAGCTCATCAAAAAGTCTTGTAAGCTCTCCATTAGCTATAAATGACTGATCAACAAAACCAGTAACTGGGACAAATGAAGTTGGGTTCCTAGTTTGGGACTGTTGTGACTTTGGAATCATTGCATTTGCAGCATGTCCCAAATATGGCTTCTTGCTAAGGTAACAATTACATGTAGTGGATGTTGTGTTTCTATAAACGGACCCCTTACAATCTACTGCACTGTCACACTGTTGACATTTAGACGAGGGTGATGAGGATTGAAAATCTACTGCAGGCTTATTTTTGGAATAGCGCATTTCCATATCTTTGACTTCTGAAACAGCACGAGGCTTGTTTTCAGCTTCAACTACATTCTGCATAAGATCGCACACAAGCGAGCCTTTTTGTTCATCATTGTGAGCTTGATTCTGAACACTGGCATCTGTTCTGTTGTCATCAGGATTACAAACATGAGAAACACCAATACAACAAGTACAGCAATTTGATAATGATTCTGAATTATAATTTCTATTTTCTGCAACTAATGTTCTTTCCTGTGTTTGTGAATCAAGATGTTCAGTGGCAACACTCCCTACGGCAAAATCACTTGAAGAATTGAGCTTTCCTTTTTGAGACTTTTTCACCAGTCCTTGCCATACTTTCAGAAGCCTTTCGTTTCTTTTTGCTGCATTTTGTGTATTACTGTCTGATGAATCAACACCAACAACATTTAATCCATATTGCATTGCTAAATACTGACTGAGGTAGCCTTTACCACTTCCAAGATCCAAAATCTGAAAAAGAAGGAATCACCATTTTGGATGTAGTGGAAATGATGCAGTTTAAATTGGTTTTCATTAATATTACTACATAAGTCTGCTACAACCTGATAAAAACACTTTATTTACAAAATTACATAGAATAACTTGAACACATTAACAGGTAGTCCAATGGATTGTTATCATATCTTCAGGTTGGAACAGATTAAACGCAACTACATGAAGGCTACTGAAACGGATTTAACCAAATTAAAAAACCAATTAAACCTGCAACAGATATACCTGTTTATGTTGTGTTCAATTTTACCCTTGGTACAATTTGATATTTTCCTTTGTTCTAGTGTATGCGCTCCTATACAACCCAAATATAAAACAAAGTAAAATAGCTGTGTGGATACACTGTCAATAAACGATTTACTTTTAATTAAAAAAAATTAACAGATTACACCAAGGGTTAAATTCAATCACAACATACATTTAAAAGTTAAACCATATCAGTTTGAAGTTTATCCTTATCTCAACATTGTGTTAAAAAAGTTACGATTTACTTTTATCCAGAAACAAAAACATTTACCTTACTGACTTGAAAACGCTCTACCAATCTGTTTATCACATCTGACATGACATCCACTTCGTACGATTTTTTGGGGGTCATATTGTGTGAAATAAAATCCACTTTGCCCTCACTTGCGAACTCCTTTTGCTCTTTTACCCAAGCAAAGCTTTTAAGCTGAGCTCGTGTAGCTTCAGTGAGAAAATGTTTTAAATTTTCGCCGAAATTGTCGAAATCTACGGATTCATTTACACAAGCCGTAGGTAACCATGAGAGTTGCTGCTCCGAAAGTGATTCGAGATCTTCCCTAATTTGTCGCGGCAGGAGAGTTTCCCAGTGATTCGAGGTGAAAAAGTCCACCATATGAGCATCCATTAGTTGTTTTTGGGCTTCCAAATAGTTAACAACACGTTTAAAATCCTTGTAGAATTGTTCTTCCGAGATTTCGCTGGCCGCCATGTTGTATAACAAGGCCGTTTGTAGTCTGGACCCTAGTCAGAGCGACGTGAGTCAAACATTGGGGAGCTGGGCACCAAGGTCCAAGGATTGCCAAGGATAAATTTAGTATGTAGGCTTTAATCAAATGACGTCGACCACGACTAAATCTTCTGTAAGGAAAAAAGGTAGAATACACCTATGGCTATCACAAGGAATATTACTAAGATAATAGTAAGACCTCTTATAAACAAAGGGAAACAGAAATTTTCGCATTTTGAGCCCACAACTTCTGTGGACAGTGCTTTCCCCAACTGTGGGGAACTGGAACTAGTTCCTGAGGATCATTCGATTAACCATTCAATCCTTGCCAGGTGTACTCAACAGACAACAGTCGTCGAAGTTGGCGCCCATTTTATACAAAAAGGGTTTTTATCGTTCTTCCAAGGTAATGCTATAAAGTTTAATCAATTCCCTTCTCTTCGCATGCATACGTTTAGACTTTTGGTGGTTTTGAAACGTTTTCTGGTGGCTAATGACCTAAAACCTTATCCATAAAATGTAGCGAATTCGAATCGTGTTTTTTTAAATAGTCAACCGTGTTGATCAATTTCTTCTTGCACTTCTTGACGCCCGCCCGCCAAAACATCTGATAAATCTTTAGAAGGAATCCACTATTAATCTTTTTTTTAATTCTTTTTTACAGGTTTCGGTACTCGTTCTTGTTGTTTGGGCAGGACGAATCGATTTCAAGTGTTTCATCGTGGGGCCTTTGATGAAAGAGTCGGGATCGGCACCTGCAGGCAGAAAGTGATGGTGAGCTTTTGTTTATCACGTTTATGTATACCTCAATGATTTTCTACGTTATAACAGTCATGTGCCTTGTAGAGTGTACTCAATGCGACCTGTTCGATTTTTGTTGAATTGTAAAGGCTCATCCTCAGTATAAAACCTGCGAAACTCACCTCCAAGACAACAAAGCACCTCAAAACAATATAAAGTGGGAAAACAATAGCTTCAGAGCAAAGAAAAATAACAAAGGTTCTCGGAGGTTAACCCACTGTATTGCGTTAACTGCATGTGAGTGATGAGATTTGAGTACTAACGTGCTACTGTACTTTTAATGTTCATATTCAACCAGGGCCACCAAATATAATTTAAAAAAAATCCAACAAATTGAAAAATAGAGTTTAAACAATAAAGATGGTCAGCTTTTTTGTATTTTTTATTTATAATCTTTGATAACATACACTGCTCTGCACAGCTTTTTATCACGTGGCCTTGTTTTTGCGTTGCATAAAAGAATGTCATTTACAAAATTTTGAATATCTTTTTGCTTAAAGAAAAAAAAATTATTATACATGAACATGGAAAGGCTTGCCATAACAAGAAGAGGGATTAAAAAATTTAAATCAAAAAGGGCATGTGAATGGAAAGCAAGAAAGGCTAACAGTTAGGCTAACATATTTCAATTTTCAACAACAAATCATTACCAATGATTGAATAGTTATTGTAGTAAAACTCTCCTTACTCGTCTTCGTTAACAACTTGAGAGTGAGGATTTCCCTCCAAAGATAAAAAGCATGGATTCCAGCTGGCAAGTTGCTCTATCAGAGTTTTGTTTTCCACTGTACCAGTTTCTTCTCCAGGTTTCAGATTAGAAGTTCCAGTTATGTCCACTTCAATGCTGAACGTGAAAAGAAAAATCACTTTTACTTTTAATACACCGATTATCATATGCGACAAAGAATCACAGATATTTTATTGTTAGGGGTTATTTTCATAGTTCAAAACAAGAACTCTCTTGCTACACGATGATATGTCTGCAGCATCAGCTAATGGTAAAGGTGAAACAGATAGATCGTGTCTTCTAGCCCCTCCATCGTGTTCTGTAAGAACAATTGCCTTCTTCCTACGAAAAACAAGTCATAGAGCAACTAACTTCAGTCATTTGTCACACATCATATTCAAAAGCTGAAATGTTTTACCCAGCTATTTACCACTTTAGATTCACACAGGTAATGTAACTAGCTGAAATTCAAAACCAAAGCGAATTTCGAACATCGATAAGAAAAGTATTTATGAATCTTACCATGACTCGATGTTGTAGTTACGCCAGATCGATCGTGACATTACGGATCGGCGCCCATTGAAACTTGTCGCCCGGGAAAAGTGGGGTACCCATGACGTTTTGCGGGCACCAAGCCTTGGAAACGAGACTGCAAAAGCTGCCGACAGTTTCGGTTTCTTTAGATCCTGAAGTGACAAATTCCCAAAAGGGAGTTGAACGCTATGCCCCTGAGTCCTTTTGAGGACAATGCCGATTGTTTGGAAGTGTCGGCAAGCTCTTTTTATCGAACAGTTTATGCAAAACCTCGTAAGTAATATTTCACGACCAAAACTCGAAGCGGCGTACACATTGTGCGAATTTTGGAAATCCAGTCTGTTTTCAGCAACTTTCCAAGTCAACCTTGTTGTTTAAAGCTCGGATTTCTGTGAAGAAGGCAGTTTTTTTATGTCAACAAGAGAAAGCGGTTCTAAACCGAATGAAATTTGCCACGCGATACGCAGGTCAAATTTTAACACGAGTTTTGCATAAAGTTGTTTATATTTTAGCGGCCGATTACGCGTGAATATCGTGAACGCACATTCCAAGTTTTGTTTGAGGTTTGCTCGCCAAAAGCCATGAAAATATCTTTGTTGTAGCGAAAATTTCGACGAGAATTATTGTTAAGTTTAAAGCGAAACACTTTGGAAAGAAGACAACCGAATATTTCGTGGCTCTCGCCGCTTCGGCACGCGTTGTAAACAATTTGTCGCTTTAATTTGCTGCATGTGTTATTTACTTTCATTTTATCGGGAAACCTTATTTAAACCGATTAGAAATCATTTTCACAAGAAAGATAACAACTGTTTAGAGAAACGGCAATCGACAGAGTGAAAATTTCACCGAGCAAAGGTGTAAACAACAAATTTCTAATCGCTAAATTGTCTAGTAGTGGCGACTGACAATTACGTTTGCCTCCCGGGACTAACCACAAATTACCGTCTATTATTTCCGCCGTCTTAGCAAAAACAATGGTTGAGAAATCGACCTACACAGGAGATTACTTGATTGACAGTACGTTACGCATGCTCTGTGTTTAATTTTAAGCTTATTTGCATTTTCCCGTGCGACGCTTTTTTTTCAATGGGCGCGTTTCCGTAATGTCTCTGAGATCTCCTTGGCCTGAGAAATTTTGATGCAGAAGCATCTCAGCAAACTCGCTGTTGGTCAAACCATAAACACCAAGAGGCTCCTTACACTTGTTCCAAAGAGTGTAGGTCGATTCCCTTAATTTTAACCTCTTTATGCCTTCTGGACGACGGGGACGTCCCTTTCTTGGACGATTCGCCGACATTACGATCGCGAAGATCGACCGTTCAAAACAAACCCAATAACGCTTAGAAAAACAGCGACTATTAAAAAATAAAAACTTCTAAAGAAAGATAAATGATCAAATAGTAATATTTCCGAAAAAAAGAGAACGGTCTTTCGTGTAAAACGCTCAATGGAAACCAATAGCAAATCTCAGTTGTTCGAACTAGCTGATCGGGTGTCCCAATAATGGCGATTTGACTGATGCAAGCGTGCAATGCATATTGGGTGGGTCAGATTCTTTTACATTTTCGTAAAGTTTTCTGGCATCCTCGTTGTTGCTGCTTCCTTTTAATGTGAAGTACTCGGTAAACTGTGCACTTTCATTGCTGACTGCAGTTTCCCCATCTAGGTCTTCATCTAGCCCCTCATCACTCCCCTCTGATTTGCTTTCATCACTCAAGTGAGTACTGGACTGATAGGATAACTGCTCTGTGGTATCAGTGCCACTGGATCTGTCCACAATTACTTTTCCAGCTAGTGGGAAATTCGAGCAATTACAATTGCAGACTAGAACATCCAGCCAAGGTGTATGTGGCACTGGATCATCTTCCTCATAATCTTACTTACTAGGCCTTACTCTCACCAAATATCAATTGGAAACAGGTTGGAAATCCACAACAACAGATAATGTTCTTTCATTTGCCTGCAAAACAAAGAGGCAAACAAAGCATTGACCTGTTCAATATTTATTCAGATGAACTAGTGTTTATATACAATGATGTATGTTACAAATGCAAATGAGATACTTCTTGAATAACAAATAGCACACAGCTGCAGTAAATGAATGGTGATTGTGGCAGCAAAAAGGTGTGAAATTATGGTATTTTTACTTCCAAACACTCTTCCACACAAATGGTTCTTAGTCCTACAGTCATCAACACAAATGAATTACAATGTTAAGAAAACAGACCCATGGCAAAACAGAATCTATTTGTTTTATACAATTAACACAAGACTTTAGTACAATTCAGTGTAAGCAATGCCGCTACCATTGTGCTTAAGTTGTTTTCATTTTACGAAGCACGAAGCACTGTTAAACCGATTAAATAAACAGAATAATGAAATAGCCTTTATTCCATTTGGAAAGTTGTTCAAATCTGCAATCTTTAAACTTACTGTTAGGTTCAACTGCCATTCATGGATTTCTTGTGTGTGGCGTAGTCCAACTGTTCAACAATGGACAAACTCTGACACATTCGATTTCTCGAATTATTCACTGTCTACTTCAAGCTTGTTTAGTCCAGTTAAATATTTTGAAAGGTATACAATACTTGGCAAATTGTTTCTCGTTGCAGATTGATCATCAAACTGAACTTTTGTGTTTTGTTGTGGCCCGCGAGTTTTGAAAAACTTTGCCAAATGCTGATTTGGACTATGATCTCTAAACACGCGTCCAAGTCACACCACGCAGTGACATCATCTGTGTGTCTGTACTCTTATTGGTGTCAGGCATCAACCAATCACAATGCGCGTAGTATTGTATAAAACTGCATAATTTGTCAAAAATCGCACAATGTGAGCAATGTACACTACAACTTCTTGCTCTTTCTAAAGATCTTACATCTCAGCTGAATATATTAATTTTGAAAGTGATCTTCCTGTCCAAAACTGTCAGAAAACCTCTGGTTTCCAATGGTTCTTCCATGGTTCTTTCATTCACACCCTTCACTGTAAAAGGGTGAGTAAAAAGAGTTTCACAACAAGGCCTTTTTTATAACATACAACAATAATACATTAACATAGTACCAAGAAAAACAAAGAGAAGGAAAACAAATAAATGTAGTTTAAAAATATGAGAAACTAAAAAGGAATGACTAAAATAGATTAATTAATTAATTAATTAATTAAGGAAATATTAAGAAGGTAAAAGTTAATTTCTTCTGCAACCAAAAAAAAACCTTTTTTGCAACAAAAAATGAAAATATAATGAAGGGTTAAATAAACTTATTAGTGGAAAGGGAAAATAATTATGTATAACAGCAAAGTTACACTAATATTCACTTCAAACATTACCTATTACCCTTCAAACATATTCACGAAGACACAATGAGTAGCAGTCAACACCCATTGTTCATGAATAAGAGATCCACCACAGGTCAGCGAGCCATTATATCCAAGCGCGACCTGCCAGTAAAGAATGACGTTTCGACTGTTCAACAGTCATTCTCAAGTTTGGTGTTAGAATAAAAGTAGTAAATGTACTACACTCTGGGGCAATTTGCCTCAGAGATGTAGTACATCACTACTTGCCCGCCGGCTGGAAAAAATATTGGAACAAATATTTATATATGCCGAAACAACGCAAAAATATATTCGAATGGAACCATATTAGTGACAAGTTAAATCAAGCGCAAATTCAAGAATTGAAAGAATACTACAGAGTATACCATAAGAAGTGTTGGTGTTATAAACAAGCTACAAAAAGCTTTAGAAGGCTGAAATTAATAGGCAATTGGCTGGCTATTTTATTCGCTTCGGGGGGCATAGTATCGTCCATTTCAACAGTTGGTATCAGCCTGATTGCAATCAGCACGGGAGCTTTATTGATACAAGGCTGGCTTCAGCATCAGAATCTCGATTTGAAAATTCAAAATGGAATTTTTGCTTATCAAAGCTATCAGCACTTGCTTAATTTACAATAAAATTCATGTTAAGAACAGGGGAATATGAACTATCCAATATCTTTTTAATGATGAAAACTACTGACGACTTCATATGCGATACCGGCCCAATAATCGATCGGTATCTGCTCAAGTATGATGATAAATTTACCGAATAATCCGTGCAATCTGGGCCGATTTTAATGCTAAAATCTCAGCCCAATACTGATCATTAAAAGCTCACGTTTTTTTTTAAATTTAGTAACACAGATGAAATTGTATGGGATACCGAGCATTTTAAACAGCTGTCTTAAAATATATCTTGTTGAGATCACCCTCTTTCTTCTTTTATTTATATATGGGAGAATTGTACCGATCTCGTGAAACACTTTGTAAATCTTATCGCGCTGATTTTGAGACAATTCAACTCCATTTTTAATACATAAATCGTTTTAAACATTCTCAATGTGGTATTTATGATGATAGATGCTTTTACGGCATATCTTGTGTCTGTTCTCTTAAAAATCAAAATACTCGCTAACATATGCATAATTCTGAGTCCCGCAATAAGAACAAATTTGAGAATAGCTTTCCTTGACTATATTTGGTTGATTACAACACGAATCGATTGTTTTGTCTTGAGTAATTAAAAAATCACCACAATTTGTACAGGAATATTGATCAAATTTAATCAAATCTTGATGTATAACAGCATTACAATGCATTTTATATACTATTATATAAGAAAAATTTATATCAGTCAAGTTCTTCTTCATTGGTATCCTGCTTGATAGCTTCAGGCATTTCATCGGCATTCACATCAATATGCTCATCAATATCCTCAGCTGTTGGGATCTGATTGGGATCAACAGTGATTTTATCGGCATCCGTATTTGCTATTGAAGTGGTGGCGAATGGTATTATTTTCTCGTTGAAATGAGCCTCCATGGTTAAATGTTTGATAGATTATTTTCGATTGCGAGCTATCAAAACCTCTTTAATTTCTTGCTGATATGCCCTTTTCTTTCTTATAATAGTAAGCATCTTTCCACATTCAGTCAGCATACTCATGGCTTTAGTAAGCGATGTTTGAGCTTCCTCCAGGTTGATTGAAGGCAATGTAGCTGTGAAGTTGTGTAAATTAAAACTGAAAGTATATTCTGAATTGTTGAATTCATCGATACAAATAGCAAGGGATTCCTTCATACTTCTTTCGCAATTTGCTATTTGTCCTTGCAGGGTTGAAATAGACTTGGGCATATTGCTTTAGGGTAGCACAAAAATATCAGAATAAACTTTGGGAGTAAAATTCAAAATTTAAAGTAAAATTTACTTGAATAATTTATAAAACTTCTTTACTTGTCGTAATATGATTGGTCAATGAAATCGTGCGACTGCCTGATGACCTTGACTCAATTTTTCTATGAAGAACTTCTTTAATCGCCTCCAACTTTTTCTCGCATTGTTTAAGGTCTTGCTTGTGTAGATCCTTGAAGAAAGTGTCAAGATACATGGATACAACACTCTTTAAATTAGAACTTTAAAGTATACTCTCTTGTATCTTCTATGTTGCTACAAACGTCTTTGTAGCGTTGATCGAGTTGCTTGGTGGAATAAGGCATCTTCACAAAAATATTTCAAAAAATGAATAACGTTTCACAAAATATTTCACAATTATGTAGCAAAATGTGAAGTTTTTGATTGGCTAAGAAAAATCATACGATCATTGCCCCAGAGTGAAGTACATTACTACTTTACTACTAATAAAATTACATGTGTAAATATAGTAAAAGCACTAATTAAAAATAATTATGTGCATACAAACAATAGACAATAAGAATAAAAGGCTAAAAATGGCTAAAAAACATTAATTTGTGCGAATGAAATACATGATTGTAAAAGATATAATTAAAAGCATATATAAGACGACAAGAATACAAATATTAAAATACCTTAAAATAATCTAAATAAATAATTTTGAGCTTAGCGAGTCGCTTTGTTTGTTAAGCTTCGGCTTAAAAAGTCATAAAAAGGCATCTCAAAAATCAAACAATCAAGCTTACTCTGGCTCTTCTTTAAAATCTTAAATTCTTATCAAATAAAAAGGAAAAATCCAAGTGCAAAAACAAATATCTATGTACTACATAGATGTACTCATTTTTTTTACTCCTGTCTAAAGTTTAGTGAAATAAAATTACAAACCTAACCTTACAACATATTCACGATGATTATCACAAGGATAAACACAATGAGTAGCAGTCAACACCCATTGTTCATCAATAAGAAATCCACCACAGGTCAGCCAGCCATTATGTCCAAGCGCGACCTGCCTTGGCCAGCTGTCTTCTTGGGCCCTGGTACCACTTACGATACGAGAACCGGTGAGTCTGGAGCCACAGTTGAAACCTTATAGGAGTAAAGAAAAAAATTCCTCAACAAAATTTTTTTGTAAAAGAATATTTACAAACCTAACCTTACAACATAATATTCACGATGATTATCACAAGGATAAACACAATGAGTAGCAGTCAACACCCATTGTTCATCAATAAGAAATCCACCACAGGTCAGCCAGCCATTATGTCCAAGCGCGACCTGCCTTGGCCAGCTGTCTTCTTGGGCCCTGGTACCACCCATGATACGAGAACCGGTGAGTCTGGAAGTTGAAAACCTTATAGGAGTTAAAAAAAAATTTCATCACAAAAATTTTTTTGAAAAGAATATTTTTCAAATCAACAAGTTTTTGGAAGTTGATATACCGGTAACTATAAAAGTAAACGCTAGTAAAGAACGATGTTTCGACCATTTAACATTCTCAAGTTTGGTGTTAGAATAAAATTATATGTGTAAATATAGTATAAACGCCAAAATAGGTGCATACAAACAATAGACAATAAGAATAGAAGGCTAAAAATGGCTAAATATAACATTAGTTTGTGCGAATGGCATACATGGTTGGCAAAGATATCTTTAAAAGCGTATAAAAGGACAAGAATAGGAATATTAAAATACCTTAAAATAATCTAAATAAAAAATGTTGCGCTGAGTGAGTCACAACACCCATTGTTCATCAATAAGAGATCCACCACAGGTCAGCGAGCCATTATGTCCAAGTGTGACCTGTCACGCCCAGTTGTCTTCTGGGGCCTTGGTACCACCCACGATACGAGAAGCGGTGAGCCTGGAACCACAGTTGAAACCTTATAGGAGTAAAGAAAAAAATTTCTCAATGAATTTTTTTTAAAAAAGAATATTTACAAACCTTACCTTACAACATAATATTCACGATGATTATCACAAGGATAAACACGATGAGTAGCAGTCAACACCCATTGTTCATCAATAAGAAATCCACCACAGGTCAGCCAGCCATTATGTCCAAGAGGGACCTGCCTTGGCCAGCTGTTTTCTTGGGCCCTGGTACCACCCACTATACGAGAACCGGTGAGTCTGGAGCCACAGTTGAAACCTTATTGGAGTAAAGAAAAAAATGTCATCACAAAATGTTTTTTTGAAAAGAATATTTTTTGAATCAACAAGTTTTTGGAAGTTGATATACCGGTAACTAGTAAATGCTAATAAAGAACGACATTTCAACCATTTAACAGTCATTCTCAAGTTTGGTGTTAGAATAAAATTACATGTGTAAATATAGTAAAAACGCTAAAAATATGTGCATACAAACAATAGACAATAAGAATAAAAGGCTAAAAATAACATTAATTTGTGCGAATGGCATACATGGTTGTTACAGATAAAATTAAAAGCCAAGTTTTGAAAATGAAAGCCAGTTGCAGACATAACCAGAACCAGTATAAAAATTACAAACTATGAAAAGAAATAGTAATATTGTACAAAATGTTTGAAAAGAATATTAAGTCTGTATAATTAATTAATTATTTTGTGCAGTGATTCTGTATTTTCTGTAACTTCCATTGGCCTTTCCTTTGGCTTCTTAATAAAATGTAGCAAAAGTGGCCAGAATAGTTGTATCCTTCCAAGAATTCTTTCAGCTACCTTTACTAAAAAAGGAGGAGTAAAACCAAAGGCTTTCAGAACAAGGCCTTTACATTGACTAAGCTAAAATTTTGGAAAGTTCACATGCTTATGTTTTATGAAATCAAAAGTGACGGGTATCTTTATTATTTTGTTTTGTGTTTTAAGAATTTTTGTATTTTTTTTTAGTTGACCATTTCAAACTTACATATATTTGTAAATTCAAGTAAAGTTCAAGCCAAAAGCAAGCAAAGCAACTAAATGGGCGAAAAGGGGAATTCAGGTATAAGAATCAACCTGACAAGTTATGAAATAAAAAGGAAAAATCTAAGTGCAAAAAAAATTATTTAGTTATGGCTAATGTTTCCTTATTTTGACTATGATTATGACTCCTTATTTTGGCTCTCTCCCTTTGAATTGAAATGTGAATTTCAAGGTGACTGGTTTGTTGCCATTCCTTTAATGAGCAGGAAATATTCCATATTTTTTCAACATTATACTTGTTAAAATTTTGCCCATTGTTTTGTTGTTTTCATTGTCATACTGCAGATTTCGTATTGTGGCATTGCTACTGTGCCAAACTCTGCCAGAAGTATATTCTCTGGCCTGATACGGCAATAATCCATTGACCTGTTTTTTAATGACCTGATGTCTGAATGGGCGAAATGTTGCGTGCAGCAGTTCTAAAGAAATTGCAGGAATGTTGGCAACAGAACTAACAGGAAACAATAGTAAAGTTGATAATTGACACATAAAAAAAAAGCCCCGTTTTGAAATGAAAGCCACTTGCAGGCATAACCAGAACCAGTATAAAAATTAATTACATACTCTGAATAGAAAATAGTAATATTGTACAAAATGTTTGAAAAAAATATAAAGTCTGTATAATTAATTAATTATTTTGTGCAGTGATTCTGCGTTTTCTTAAACTTTCCGCATTGGCCATTCCTTTAGCTTCTTAATAAAAATTGTTAAATGTAGCAAGAAGTGGCCAGAATAGTTGCATCCTTCCAAGAATTCAATCAAAAATTGAATCTGGTTCAGTTAACTTACATCATTGATGCAATGTTATTGGACACAGAAAAAAAAAGATAAATTGGTCCCTTTATCTTAAATGTGCAATAGACGTTCTCTGGTGTGTGACATTACAGCCTGGTATACCTTTTTTTGTTTTATCCTCGTCATCTTTTTCTACAAATGAAAAATGTTCTCTTTATCTAAAACTTGTTGTGTAGCTGAAGACAAAAATGCTGTGGAAACTTTTGCTGTTTTCAAGATAATATTCAGATCTATTTTTTTGCTCACTTCAACATGGTAGTGTAACCCGGCGTCCATCATCAGGCATGAATGTTCTCCTTAATTCGGGTGGTGAATAGTGCAGCCTTTGCAATGATCATACTTTCTCCTTGTGAATAAGCCTGGCCGACAAGTCTGGCTATCTTTTGGCGCTGAATTTTTTCTACTTCTTCTCCATCTCCGACTCTATATCGTCTTTTTCACCATTGGAATCCACAAGTCTTTGCCTCATCTTCGTTGTTCTCTCCCACATTTGTTTTTGACGATGTTCTGAAGCTTTCTTTTTCCTCCCCTGACTTGTTGTCAATAGCTTCTCAGATGCTATGAAACTCTTCTTTCATAAAACGATAACTTCCTTGCTGATTCGGATGAGGTAGTCCATCATATTATTGACCGACTGAGTGGAATTACCATTCGACACAAAGCACTTTGGTTTACTGATTCGGCCTAATACGGCAATAATCCATTGACCTTTTTTTGATGACTTGATGTCTGAATGGGCGAAATGTTGCGTGCAGACGTTCTAAAGAAATTGCAGGAATGTGTGCATGTGTGCTACAGAACTAACAGGAAACAATAGTAAAGTTGATAATTGACACTTAAAAAATATGCCCAGTTTTGAAATGGACAGTATCCAAGGAGATGGTTCCTCGCAACCCCTTTGTTTAGCTTTGTTGGTGAGCTTCTTAACCACCCACTTTGACAGATGCCAGACATCATACTGGTGATTGATATGTGGGTGATTCCTGGCCACACAACTGGTGATGGTCACATAGCGGTCTGTTGCAATCCTGCTGATGGTAACATCCTTGCTTTCAAGCAACTCTATGCACCTAGAAAAATCCTCTTTCTCCATAGCATTTGATGATGTTACATCTTTTGATGACCTGATGTCTGAATGGGCGAAATGTTGCGTGCAGCCGTTCTAAAGAAATTGCAGGAATGTTGGCAACAGAACTAACAGGAAACAATAGTAAAGTTGATAATTGTCACATAAAAAATATGCCCAGTTTTGAAATGAAAGCCACTTGCAGGCATAACCAGAACCAATATAAAAACTAATTACATACTCTGAATAGAAAATAGTAATATTGTACAAAATGTTTGAAAAAAATGTAAAGTCTGTATAATTAATTAATTATTTTGTGCAGTGATTCTGCATTTTCTTTAACTTTCATTGGCCTTTCCTTTGGCTTAATAAAAATGGTTAAATATAGCAAAAGGTGGCCAGAATAGTTGTTTCCTTCCAAGAGTTCTTTCAAATTGAATCTGGTTCAGTTAACTTACATCATTGATGCAATGTTATTGGACACAGAAAAAAAAGATAAATTGGTCCCCTTATCTTAAATGTGCAATAGATGTTCTCTGGTGTGCGACATTACAGCCTGGTATACCTTTTTTTATTTTCTCCTCATCATCTTTTTTTACAAATGAAAAATGTTCTGTTTATCTAAAACTTGTTGTGTAGCTGAAGACAAAAATGCTGTGGACACTTTTGCTGTTTTAAAGACAATATTCAGATCTATATTTTTGCTCACTTCAACATTGTAATGTAACCAGGCGTCCATCATCAGGCATGAATGTTCTCCTTAATTTGGGTGGTGAATAGTGCAGCCTTTGCAACGATCTACTTTCTCCTTATGAATAAGCCTGGCCGACAAGTCTGGCTATCTTTTGCCGCTGGATTTTTTTCTTTTTCACCATTGGTATCCGTCAAGTATTCGCCTTCATCTTCCTCGTTGTTCTCTCCCACATTTGTTGTTGTCTGTGTTCTGAAGCTTTCTTTTTTCCTCCCCTGACTTGTTCTTAATAGCTTCAATGATGCTATGAAACTCTTCTTTCATCAAACGATTTGGATAAAGTAGTCCATCACATCATTGACCAGCTGAGTGGAATTGCCATTTGATACAGAGTACTTTGGTTGACTACACTTTGTTTAGTTGGAGACGACTCTGACACTGAGAGATAAGTGCTTTGCCTTTCAGAGCCATTTTCAGTATCTTCAAGACCAGTCTTGGCGTTTAACACATACCATCAAAGTCAAATGTTGCTCTATAAGGGAAGTATTTTAATCTGTGGGAAATGGTAAAGCCTTCATCTTCTAGAAGATCGAAGATGTTTGGAGGAGTCCGGAAAGCACTTCCTGGAAACTTGTTATGGGCGTAGGCTTCACAAGTCTTCTCATAACTATTAAGCATGAATCCATCTCTCCAGTATTTCTCACATCGAGAGCAGCAAAAGGACTTCGAGTGTTTTCTAAGTCTTTGATATAGCAGACGTAATTTTGAAAGTGATTATGGTAGAAGGTGCTCCAGAGCATTTGAAAAGAGAACGGTAAACCAAGTAAGTGGCAAACTCTGGTTGAAACCTTTGTTTGTATCACTCTCATCGTCTCCATTTGGTTTTGTTGATTTTAACGACTAGGCAATGATGTTAACTTCAAACAGTCGTTCCAGATCTGGAAGGTCTAACTTGGCACTATGGAATCTTTTTTTTTTCTTTTGGTACAGTTTGACAGTATCTTTTGTAATGGTAGTTAGAATCACATGGCAGGCATTGTGAAGTGCTAAAGCTCTAAAGTAACAGAGGTTGTTGTCATAAAGTTTATTGCCATTCTAATCACGATCCAGTAGTAAAATGGAAGTTAAGCATCCATTCTCGTGCTGAATTCCCTGGGAAAGAACTAAAAAAAAAAAAAAAAAAAAAAAAAAAAAAAAAAACAAGAAAAACCAAACCCAAGCTTGAAAATGGTAACGTGGTAACTTGAATGTTGCAGTGAATCTAATCAGCAATTCACTGATTTTTTGTTGTTGTTATGATTGGGTTGATTGAGATTTCGGGTAACACGGTGGCCTGATTTGTTATCAAGTTGAACTCCCATGGAGTTGTCCCAGAAGCGAGGCTGAACTGGATTTTATGACGATAGGTTTTTTGCTTGAAACTGAATTTTTCAGACTAAACGGGCAACTTCTAGACTTTGGCAGGAAATGCATTAAAACTCACTGAAATACGGGGGGAAATAAGCTTGGTAGAACACCACTTGGTTTGCGAGAACAGAATCTTGTCACAAATTCCTGGTACACATGTACAAGAACTACTTCAGTGATCTTATGGACATCAAGGATGAAATAGAACTTGGATCCAACAGCAGTTTATTCGAATTCCCAGGGAGGGAGGGAGGTGTAGAAAAAAACTGTGCCCAAGGTTTGAGTATAATTATGATACATACAACAAAAAGTCATAACTGTTACTTACAAGCACTTTGTAACCAGAAACGTATCAAGGATTGTTGTAAGGGATGTTACTACAGTTGATATGATTGGTCAGATTTTTTTTTGTCGATCTTCAAATATTTCTTTCTTTCGCCTTCACCTGGATTAGGTTGAAACGTTCCTTGAGATGATAAAAATCATTATCATAAACTGTTTATTATCTTCCTTGCAGTAAAAAAAAAATGAATTATAGGAGTAATGGAAATTTTAATCTGAAGTTTTTTTTGTTTGTTTTCGATGATTTTTTCATTTTTATATTTATAATGACACTCTATTCTACCAATACTAGTTACAAATACACTACAAAAGTATACGTACTAACAATAAACTATTTACGTTTTACTTATTTATCTTTTTTCATGCCGGTAGTGCTCTTAAACTCTTGTTATCAGACCTGCCCACTTTCTGTCATAACAGCAATATAAATTTATAAATGAAGGAGTAAAATCAGCCTGGGTTGTTTTTAAAGGCCACCATAAAATGAACGAATTGTCCAACAGTAACTGATATAGAGATGTTTTCATCTAGTGCTAACAGGGCACTAAAAATGAGTGACATTATGAGGATAACTCTGACTGTCACTAACCAACTCCTGTCGCTGGGTTGCTGTGAAACCCATGCTGTTTAGCATAACACCCCCAAAGTAGAGCGAGCAGAGGCTGAAACATGGGGAGCAAGTGGCTCTGGGGACACATGAATTGCATGCCTACATCTTCAATAAAGGAAATTTAACAAATCAACTCAACCGGTTAAAAGTCTCTTTGTGTAAGGGATTTTACTACAGTTGATTTGATTGGCGAGATTTTTTCGTCAATGTTCAAATCTTTGTTTCTTTCGCCTTCTCCTGAATTAGGTTGAGATGGTGCCTTGAGATGATAATAATCATAATCATAAACTGCTTATTATCTTAGTGTGCTGTTTCTGTAAGTGGTGCTTGCTCTTAGGTGTTGGTTGTTTGCTGGTGCTGCAATCTTAACTGGCGTTGTAGAGTAGCTACCTGATCCTATAATTCTCTAAGTGCTGCTGCTTCCATGGTGGCTGATTCAGTAATTTGGTCCTTTTTTTGTTGTTTGTTTTCCTTTTTGTTTTCTATGCATATTTTTTATTGTTTGAGTTATCTTCCTCGTTTTTGCAACTTTTTCTGCTTTCTGAATCTTCTCGCTCACTGTTTCGGTGTGTACTAATTCGTCTCTGGAGACAGAGTCACTGTGAGTTCTTCTGTTTTGTTTTGATCTTTTGTCATTTATGCTTTTTGTCACTTGGTTGTGAGTGTTCCCTTGTGAATTAATTATCGGTTTTGTTTGGCCAGCGAAGCTTGTTTCTTGGCGTTGATTCAGTCTGTTGGCTTCTTTTTCACTGGGTTCGCTGATCTCTTGGACCTCTAAAGTGATGCGTGGACCACTCTGTAACTGCCTGGACTCGATCGGCGTGACATCTTCTTATGAACTTCTCTCGCCTGCTTCACGTGGGCTACGGAAAATTTGCTGAATTTGATTGAACGATGAATGGTCCTTCGTTCTGGTCAATACTGATATCAATTGCTTCTCGGTTGGTACTGTTGACTTGTTCTGGACTGGAAAATGCTGTGGAAATTCTTCTCAGCTCTTCGGTACACACAATTTACTGTAACACCGACAGTCTGCATGCTGCGGCAGGACTTGATCAATATAAGAACAAAAAGTTAATTGTAACTTATGAAGCGATTCTCTTCTTCTGATAAATCCACTTCAACGGATGTATCAACTTTAGCCGTACTGGTTTTGTCCCTCGGATTGGCTTGCTTTCTACTTCCTAAATCTTATCGGTTGAAAACTTTTCTTTAAAACTCTCTTCACAGACTTCATTAATTTCTGCACTTCCTGGTTTACTCATGTTACTTGAGTGATCCTTTTTTTCTTCTCCAAGCTCAAGGGATTACATCGGTTAGCGTCAACTACATTCTTCTCTTGCTTGCCTTAATAACGTCCTTTGAAGATCCAAGAAGCACCACTATGCTCCAATCACTGTGATGATAAGTTTTGCGCTGTATTGCATGTTAGTAGTATGGGGCGCTTAGATAAAGCACGACCAATCAGAGAGCAGTATTTAAGCGCCCAAGAGTCTATGGCAAATCAATAGGAGGGATATAGGACACGTGACAAGGGTCACACCACGTGACCGGTCACATGACTTTGGCAAATTCACGTCACCTCCGAAAAGATGACGTCATCATTAGGTTAGGGTGGGGCTAAGTCGCAAGAAGCCCAAATGAGACGGAGTCCCCTATAGCCACAGGACACGGCGCCCCTTGTGGTATACAGGCAACAAACACGCATGCGCAGTTCTAAAATCACTTATTTATTGACAAATACCGATCTACAACTGGGACCCATGCGCCGACCCTACTGGCCGCGCGTCCCTGGGAACGATCGATATTCGATACTCGATATTCGCGATACACTCGCACTTCATAGTGAGATAGCAAGACGACCATCCTTTATATATTGTTCACAAACTGCCATGCTGTCCTTGTGGTATCTGAAACTAATTACTTTGTATAAACGCATGCACAGATTAGTCTACGCGATTCACTCACAGAGTTAGCAAGACGACCATCCTTTATATATTGTTCACAAACTGCCATGCTGTCCTTGTGGTATCTGAAACTAATTACTTTGCACTAAACGCATGCGCAGATTAGTCTACGCGATTCTTTCACAGAGTTAGCAAGACGACCATCCTTTATATATTGTTCACAAACTGCCATGCTGTCCTTGTGGTATCTGAAACTAATTACTTTGCACTAAACGCATGCGCAGATTAGTCTACGCGATTCACTCACAGAGTTGGCAAGACGACCATCCTTTATATATTGTTCACAAACTGCCAGGCTATCCTTGTGGTATCTGAAACTAAATACTTTGCACTAAACGCATGTGCAGATAAGTCTACGCGTTACACTCGCACTGAATAACGAGTTTCCTCTCTTAGCAAGACCACAAAGGTATATAGTTGTTTCAGAAAACACTATACTTTCCTTGTTGAGGGTCTTGTTCTTATTGTCTCTGGTGATCTTGTGAGGATTAAAGACTGCTATGTCCCTGGGTTTGTCTAATGGAGATGTGACCTCCGCAATTACGTTTTCCCTCAATGTATCAAAGTTCAGTTGATGGGCTCCGTGCACGTTAAGTGAAAACCCACGTACTTTACATACCACTTTTCCCTGTTTCGTCTTATAGGCATAGTTCTTGGGTCCCGCAGCTGCGAACTCAACAATGTGGTCTCCATCATCCAATTCGTTCGTAAAATCACCCAAATAATCACCCAAGGGTAATGAGGGATCTGTTCCTAATATCAGACTGTCAGTATCAAAGTATAATATTTGTTCTGGCTTCAGTACTGCCAAACCTTCCTGGTACGGCTTCAATCTGGCCCAGCAGGTAGTGAAACAGGTGACGAATATGTTGATATCGGGTTGCACCTCTTCGGAGGCCTCTTTACTTTTGTGCACGACCTCTATCATTTCGGGACTCATCACTCGCACGTCATCTATCTGTCTTGTGTCATCTCTCAACAGGTCGTAGAATTCGGCCGGGGAAGTGAATGCTTCCACTTGACTTTTGTTACCTCTTTGACCGTACTTTCCCCAGAACGAGTTGAGCATCATTTTTGCCAATGAGCGACGACCCGGATTCTTTTCAATTTTGTCTGCCTCCAGTCTTATCCCCTCTCGCTGATAGAATTCCTCCACGTACTGGGCTCTTTTCAGCGGATCGTCTCCAACCCACGACGGCCATCCACTGGCTTCTTGCTTCATTTTTAGAAACGTGTTGACGTACTCTTTGAACATGGTATTTGATTTCTTTTCAAAGTTCCATATCTCATGAACATGTTCCACCACGTACCCTTGTTTCACCGCCTCTTCTATTTCCGGCGAACACCATGTACCGGTCAATTGACGCTGTTCAGGAGTGTGATGGCAAATGGCGGACCGCTCCGTCAATGGCTTGCTTTGTTCCGTTTCCACGCAGGTTCGGCAGAGTGGGAAGGTTACCTTTTCTCCCTGACGGTATGGCAAGACAGGACTGTACAGACCATGGGGTGGCGTCACGGTGCACTTGACCAGTCCAAAGTAACCAGTTAGGTCAGTGTGTCCGGGCTCCACAATGACTTGTGGATGGCCTTGCGAGTAGTCACAGTTTTTGTTGACGTAGGGGTACAAGGAGGTAAAGTCCACATAGCGTATCTCTTCCCCCTCTCGGCTTTGGGCGTATAATCGTACTGAATTGGTTCTTCCTCCGAAGAAAGCGTCTCTAGGTTCCAAGGGGGAGTTGAACGACAACGATTCGACAAATGCTTTCACCTCCGGATCCTCCTTTTTGAGACGGTTCCACTCGCATTCCCACATCTCTTCTACCACGTAACCAGCCTGTCTCATTCTCTGGTTTCTCTCTTGTGTCTGTTCGTACACGTCACGCATGCTTCGGTCACCCATCTTACGATGCTTCGTTTCCCGGTGTGGGAAACAAGTTGGGCATCCATGGAAAAAGCACCCATGGAACTCGTAGACCGTCTTGTGCTCATGGTTTTAACCGTCCACGTTGATGGCTCGCCCCGCTATACGTATGGCGTGTTATCCACCGTTTCTGGCATGTTGGATCGCATGGGTGGAATTCATGTCTCGGAAATGCAGCCACTCTAGCGAGACCCGCGAGTGGGGCTTGCCCTTTTCCTTGCCATCCTTGGATGGGCTCTGAAGCCAAGTTACCCTCAGGCATACATTTGATACGGTAAAACCGGTTACATGCCAATGCTATCGTGATGCACTTCTCCATTGGATCAAAGCCAGCGATGGTCTTGAATTCGTGTCTAAAGACTTAACAGCCTTCGTGAAGCAAGTTAACATCGGAGCGGCAATAAGACACGAGTTCCTTTTGGAAGTCAAATTCGTAGTCTTCCGCCAATCGTTCGGCATACCACCGATCAAACTCCTCCTTCCTCTCTTTCGACATCCCCTGGGGGTCATAATAGTCACGGGCGGGGATCCGTCCCACATAGTTCTGATTGTTCACAGTGTTGAAGAAATGAGGGAAAAATCCCTTTTTCTGTTCCGTTAGTCTGAAGGATTTTGGAAACGAAGAGAGTGGCATCTGCAAGAAGCACATGCTGTCTTTAAACGTGATGTTAGGTATGCTCATGCTCAGGATCTTGGCACCATTGACAATCTGGTCGGGCTTGACACCTTCACGATACAGTTCTTCCAATATGAAGTATGCATCGTAGCCCTGAAAATTATGAGCCACGGCTATCACATGGTTTCTCTCTGACAAAGTTCTCAACCAACGTAAAAAGTTTGTCACACAGTTCTCCTCCTCGAACGTTCTCTCTTGTTCTGTGTCTGATCTCATGGCACAAATCAGGTTGGCTATGTGTTGGCCTTCATCTTGTCTGGCCTCTGCGTCCCAGCTCACAAAGATGGGTGGCTCGGGTTCTTTGGGTCGACCATCATTGGTCCTCTTCCTATTTCTCCTTTCTTCCTCCAACTTTAAGGGATTCTGAATGTAACATTGATGCTTCCTCAGGTCATGGTACTTTTTGCACGATGGACATTCGGCTTGTCCACAGCGATGCTTGTTTTTCAGTTCGTAAAGGTCATAGGTCTTGTGACAGCCTGCACACTTTTTGTGCGTGTCACAGACAGTGTTCTTTTTGCTCGGGTCTGTCTCCTTTCCGGTGTCAGTACGCTGCTTGTGCAATTGTAAACACCCGCTCCCGAAGAAATGGCGATGACAGTCGGTACAGTTCACTCGGGCCAGGGCTCCGTCTCTCTTCCATTCCACACATTATTTTTGATGACAGGCGTAACACTTGGTACCTGGGCATTTGTGCTGTTTCACATCGTTGTGCGAGAACCCCTTTTCGCATTTGGTACAGTAATAGCTCTTGCCAAAGAAGCCCCCCAAGGAGGTGCAGCCGTGATAGTGTTCGTGATGCTTGATGAGTATCAACCGCTTGTCATCTGTCTGCTCCTTGCCTTTGAAAATTATTTGGTAGCCGTGTTGTACGGACACCACAACGATTTGATACTGGTTTAAATGTCTTTGAAAAGACTCTATTTCTTTCAAACCACAAGGACCTTCCTCTACGCCTGCTTGTTGATGTAGTTCTTTGGCGGCCTTTTCTTGTATTGGAAATCCTTTCAGTAAGTTCTTGTAATACCAATGATCCATGCCATAGTCCAGCCTGGCTTTTAGAGTTACCAGTGCGCGGGCACAACACAGTTCATCCGTGTTT
This sequence comes from Oculina patagonica, assembly GCF_052425735.1. Taxonomy (NCBI): domain Eukaryota; kingdom Metazoa; phylum Cnidaria; class Anthozoa; order Scleractinia; family Oculinidae; genus Oculina; species Oculina patagonica. The sequence goes on along the minus strand of NC_135759.1, from coordinate 29,552,554 downwards.
CTAATCTTTAAAACACATTTCTTTTTCTCCAAGATTTCTTCAATCGGGGCTAAACCCGGTTTGAGCCTTCTATTGTCACCTCCCCTTCCAGGGTCTTGAATGTGTGATATGTTCAAAGTGAAGGAGTCGTCCATTTTAAAGTTTTCATTGCTGTTCAACATGTTACTGACTTGTTCCAACAGTTCCTGGGCTTGTGTCGTGTTTTGTCTCCAGTCGCGGACAAGTAATCTTCTAGAATGGTAGGCATGTCTGATTCTGTTAGAATTTATATTGATCAATAAGTGATCAGTGTCTCTTACGGCACCATCTTGTAATACATGTCTTTCAATGGCTCTCTGCAAGGCTTTGGCAATCTCCTCAGCTAAGACGGGTCTCGTCCCCAACGACTCAGAGACCACAGCACTGCTTCCTCCACCTCGTTGTACTAGTCTTGCCGTATAGTTTCTCAAATGCAGCCGAAGCGGCGTACTCTCCGGTCAGCATGGGGTGTCATCTCAAAGTCAAATGGATGCTGCACGGTCAGAAAGAAAGCAGAACAAACAATGAATATTGTTAACGACTTTTGCAGTTTCAAACATTGTTGATGATAACAATTGCCATGATGTTGATATAGCATCTTACATCGTTCATTCTAGTTAGGTATAAATTGTACTTTAACGCTTGTAATTTTCAACCTATAACTTAGTTTTTAAGAATTTTAATTTTTAATTTTAATTTTTTGTTGTTTTTTTTTGTAATGCGCATTTGAACATTTACGTATGGAATTTGCGCACAACAAATTCGTAATTATTATTATTATTCTCTTATTTTACCATTGCATTTTACTCGAAAAACATAGCCTTTTAAACCACCCACTTTGACAGATGCCAGACATCATACTGGTGATTGATATGTGGGTGATTCCTGGCCATACAACTGGTGATGGTCACATGGCGGTCTGTTGCAATCTTGCTGATGGTAACATCCTTACTTTCAAGCAACTCTATGCACCTAGAAAAACCCTCTTTCTCCATAGCATTTGATGATGTTACCTCCGAAACTTGAACCACATTAAACGCCACCACATCACCAGTGTGAGCAGGGAAAATATTCCATATTTGTTCAGCAATTATACTTTCCATGTCAGTATTTTGCCCATTGTCATTTTCATTGTCATTCTGCAGATTTCGTATTGTCAGTGGCATTGCTACTGTGCCGAACTCTGCCAGAAGTATATTCTCTGGCCTGATACGGCAATTATCTATTGATCCGTTTTTGGATGACCTGATGTCTGAATGGGCGAAATGTTGCGTGCAGCAGTTCTAAAGAAATTGCAGGAATGTTGGCAACAGAACTAACAGGAAACAATAGTAAAGTTGATAATTGACACATAAAAAATATGCCCAGTTTTGAAATGAAAGCCACTTGCAGGCATAACCAGAACCAGTATAAAAATTAATTACATACTCTGAATAGAAAATAGTAATATTGTACAAAATGTTCGAAAAAATACTAAGTCTGTATAATTAATTAATTATTTTGTGCAGTGATTCTGCATTTTCTTTAACTTTCATTGGCCTTTCCTTGGGCTTCTTAATAAAAATTGTTAAATGTAGCAAAAAGCGGCCAGAATAGTTGCATCCTTCCAAGCGTTCTTTCAAATTGAATCTGGTTCATTTAAATTACATCATTGATGCAATATTATTCGACACAGAGAAAAAAAGATGAATTGGTCCCCGTATCTTAAATGTGCAATAGATGTTCTCTGGTGTGCGACATTACAGCCTGGTATACCTTTTTTTTGTTTTCTCCTCGTCATCTTTTTCTACAAATGAAAAATGTTCTCTTTATCTAAAACTTGTTGTGTAGCTGAAGACAAAAATGCTGTGGACACTTTTGCTGTTTTCAAGACAATATTCAGATCTATTTTTTGCTCACTTCAACATGGTAGTGTAACCAGGCGTCCATCATCAGGCATGAATGTTCTCCTTAATTTGGGTGGTGAATAGTGCATCGTTTGCAACGATCTACTTTCTCCTTGTGAATAAGCCTGGTCGACAAGTCTGGCTATCTTTTGCCGCTGGATTTTTTCTACTTCCTTCTCCATCTCCGACTCTATATCGTCTTTTTCACTATTGGTATCCGTCAGGTCTTCGCCTTCATCTTCCTCGTTGTTCTCTCCCACATTTGTTGTTGTCTGTGTTGTGAAGCTTTCTTTTTCCTCCCTGACTTGTTCTCAATAGCTTCAAAGATGCTATGAAACTCTTCTTTCATCAAACCATTTGGATAAGGTAGTCCATCATATTATTGACCAGCTGAGTGGAATTGCCATTTGACACCGAGCACTTTGGTTGACTACACTTTGTTTAGTTAGAGAAGACACTGAGAGATACGTGCTTCGCTTTCCAGAGGCATTTTTCAGTATCTTCAAGACCAGTCTTGGCGTTTAACATACCATTAAAGTCAAATGTTGCTCTATAAGAGAAGTATTTTAATCTGTGGGAAATGGTGAAGCCTTCATCTTCTAGAAGATCGAAGATGTTTATAGGAGTCCTGTAAGCACCTCCTGAAAACTTGTTATGGGCGTAGGCTTCACAAGTCTTCTCATTACTATTAAGGATGAATCCATCTTTCCAGTATTTCTCACATGGAGAACAGCAAAAGGACTTCGAGTATTTTCTAGGTCTTTGATATAGCAGACGTAATTTTGAAAGTGGTTATGGTAGAAGGTGCTCCAGAGCGTTTGAAAAGAGAACGGTAAACCAAGTGAGTGGCAAACTCTGGTTGAAACCTTTGTTTGTATCACTCTCATCGTCTCCATTTGGTTTTGTTGATTTTAACGAGTAGGCAATAATGTTAACTTCAAAAAGTCGTTCCAGATCTGGAAGGTCTAACTTGACACCATGGAATAATTTTTTTCTTTAGGTACAGTTTGACGGTATCTTTTGTAATGGTAGTTGGAATCCCATGGCAGGCATTGCGAAGTGCTAAAGCTCTCACTGTTGTCTTCTCTCTTGTCTCCTTTCTCTGTCCACGTCAATGTTAAACTTTCTATAAAACAGTGGTTCGTTTCCTGTTGTTCATTTATGAATGCCTGATCTTCATTCTTGAATTCAATGTACCAGTAACCAGGCAAATGGCTTCCTTGACCGATGGGGTGATCGTGGATTTTCCACACAAACCACGTGACATTGCTTAATAGATCAACCACCCATTTATTGTTTGGCCCTTGTTGCCGTATCCAATCGGAAATCGATCACCACCATCTGCCTGTAAAGGTTCTCTTAATTGTCGCAGGTAAAAATGAGAAAAGATTCTAGAACAAAGTTGTTATCAGACAGGCGGTGATATTGAATGTTGCCACTTGAAAGCAAGACTTAGAATATGCATTTCTTGATATATTAGACCTGCTGCAGGATCATATTTCCTTGTTCTGATGCCACCCCCTTTTTTGGTTCAGGAACTACTCTTTGTCTTTTGCTACTGGAAATGGTTGTTTTCAGTTTATGCCAACCATTCTCGACTTTCTTGGCTTTGCCTCTCACCCTTATTTATCTTACTGCTTAATTTTTCTTTTCTTGGGAGAACAACTTTAGCCATTTTAAATCACAGGTCTCAGCCTGAGCTTGGGAATTTTGATCTATTATGGTTATTAATCCCAAACCCATCTCTGATTACCCTTTGTCTGAATGGGCAAAATGTTGTGTGCAGTCGTTCTAGAGAAATTACAGTGGTGCATGTAGTCAGTCACTGAAGATTGCAGTACCACGTCCAGTGATTACAGAACCGGCCAAAAGTAGAATACGTATAGATTTATGAAACAAACAAATATTCAAGTTAAATGCAATACATGATTGAAACCTAATTGCAAAATGTACTCCAATATGTCATCGTAATTGAACAAGTTTTAGACAAATTAACTTCAGTTGTTATCTTTTAGTGATAAATATAATCAAGAAATATTTAAAAGTTTTATAAATGTTTTTTTTTTTTAATTATTGTGCAACAAAAGGTTTTTTGGCGATACTCCGTGTTTAAAGGAAGAATAAAGACTTTCAGCTGGGGTGCTGCTTAATGGATGATAGATAAGCGGCAGTATTGATCTGGGGAAAAGTTTGGTAGAGCACAGTCTTGCTGCACGGCACTCGTTTCTTTATGACAGAAGTACAGGGTCGTTTTCTCTTGTTTGTCAGACTGCATAACAGCAGGGACTCTCACAGATTTGGAACTCTCTTGTCTTCTTTATTCTCGTCGATTTAATTGAGTTTTACTAAATGGGCTAAAATCTTTAAAAGGACAGGTTTTAACAAAAAATAAAATAAAATTAATGCAAAGAGCAAAGCAGTGTCCCATAACTTGTATACTTCGGTGCATAAGTAAAACATCAGCCAAAAGGTAACATTTCCCCCGTTGCACCACACTCTTCGATTGTTAACCTAGAATTTATCTGCTAAAATATCTTCAGGCTTATGGAAAGACAGTTGGATGGTTTTCTTGTGCTTTGCTGGCAGGTGTTCACATAGATTGAGCTACATCTCTGTTTATTCACAAGGCTGTGCAGATGAAGATGGTGGCTTCTCAATTGCTGGTCCTTGTCATCTAGAGGACAGACATCAAATTAGGGCAATTCTTCTGAATACCTTTCATTCAGTGTCCAGTAGTATAATGGAAGTTAAGCATCCATTCTCGTGCTGAATTCCCTGGGAAAGAACTAAAACAAAAAAACAAGAAAACAAAAAACAAGAAAAACCAAACCCAAGCTTGAAAATGGTAACGTGGTAACTTGAATGTTGCAGTGAATCTAATCAGCAATTCACTGATTTTTTGTTGTTGTTATGATTGGGTTGATTGAGAGTTCGGGTAACACGGTGGCCTGATTTGTTATCGAGTTGAACTCCAGATGGAGTTGTCCCAGAAGCAAGGCTGAACTGGATTTTATGACGATAGGTGTTTTGCTTGAAAGTGAATTTTTCAGACTAAACGGGCAACTTCTAGACTTTGGCAGGAAATGCGTTAAAACTCACTGAAATACGGGGTGAAATATGCTCGGTAGAACACAACTTGGTTTGCAAGGACGGAATCTTGTCACAAATTCCAGGTACACATGTACAAGAACTACTTCAGTGATCTTATGGACATCATGGATGAAATAGAACTTGGTTCCAACAGCAGTTTATTCGAATTCCCAGGGAGGGAAGGAGGTGTAGAAAAAAACCGTGCCCAAGGTTTGAGTATGAAAAAAAAAAACAAGGGCAAAAACGTAACTTTTATTTTTTTTTCTACTTTGTTTGTCGATAAAAAATGAAAAATTCGCCTTAAGAATAATCTCGAGGCCTTTAATTCCACTTCTATTCTGTCCTTTCACATTTACAACGGTTGGTGAGCAGCTATTTCGATTTTGCAGAGCAAATCTTTAATGTGTTCGTTCGTACAATGCTTCAAAATGATTTTGTGCTCTTGACATTTTTTTCTAATATTTCTTCTTCTAACCTTTCATGAATTCGGGGTTAATGGCGCCTCTTAACTTCTATTCTTTTTCGCTTCCTTCCTTCCTTTTTCTTTCTTGTCTTTTCCTTGTCAATCAACAATTCCAATTACATGCAAAATTGATGGTTTAATGGACAAGGAAATGAAGAGGTCGTTTTATGATTAAGATTTACAGAAATAACTGATCAGAATTTAAATGGTTTAAAAGTTGATTTGATTGGCCAGATTTTTTGCTCAATGTTCAAATCTTTGTTTCTTTCGCCTTCTCCTGAATTAGGTTGAGATGGTGCCTTGAGATGATAATAATCATACTCATAAACTATTTATTATCTTAGTGTGCTGACTGTTTCTGGAAGTGGTGCTTGCTCTTAGGTGCTGGTTGTTTGCTGGTGCTGCAATCTTAACTGGCGTTGTAGAGTAGCTACCTGATCCTGTAATTCTCTAAATGCTGCTGCTTCCATGGTGGCTGATTCAGTAATTTGGTCCTTTTTTGTTGTTTGTTTTCCATTTTATTTTCTATGCATATTTCTTTATTGTTTGAGTTATCTTCCTCGTTTTTGCAACTTTTTCTGCTTTCTGAATCTTCTCGCTCACTGTTTCGGTGTGTACTAATTCATCTCTGGAGACAAAGTCGCTGTGAGGTCTTGTTCCGTTTTGTTTTGATCTTTTGTAATTTATGCTTTTTGTCACTTGGTTGTGAGTGTTCCCTTGTGAATTAATTATCAGTTTTGTTTGGCCAGCGAAGCTTGTTTCTTGGCGTTGATTCAGTCTGTTGGCTTCTTTTTCACTGGGTTCGCTGATCTCTTGGACCTCTAAAGTGATGCGTGGACCACTCTGTAACTGCCTGGACTCGATCGGCGTGATATCTTCTAATGAACTTCTCTCGCTTGCTTCACGTGGGCTACGGAAAATTTGCTGAACTGGTAATTTGATTGAACAATGGATGGTCCTTCGTTCTGGTCAATACTGATATCAATTGCTTCTCGGTTGGTACTGTTGACTTGGTCTGGACTGGAAAATGCTGTGGGAATTCTTCTCAGCTCTTTGGTACACAATTTACTGTAACACTGACAGTCCGCTTGCTGCGGCAGGACTTGATCAATATAAGAACAAAAAGTTAATGGTAACTCATGAAGCGATTCTCTTCTTCTGATAAATCCACTTCAACGGATGTATCAACTTTAGCCATACTGGTTTTGTCTCTCGGATTGGCTTGCTTTTTACTTCCTAAATCTTATCGGTTGAAAACTTTTCTTTAAAACTCTCTTTACAGACTTCATTAATTTCTGCACTTCCTGGTTTACTCACGTTACTTGAGCGATCCTTTTTTTTTTCTTCTCCAAGCTCAAGGGATTACATCGGTTAGCGTCAACTACGGCTGGCCCCATTCTTCTCTTGCTTGCCTTAATAACGTCCTTTGAAGATCCAAGAAGCACCACTATGCTCCAATCACTGTGATGATAAGTTTTGCGCTGTATTGCATGTTTTTCTGGCTAAATGGAAAATGTATTTTTCCTAATTACAAGACCATAGTATTCTTGAAAGTCTTGATCCGGCTCTCACTCAGTCGACCAGATTCTTCATTGGGTTTGCCATCTGCAAGTTTCCATTTGGTCTCTGCTTCAAGATTCATGAGGTTCCTTCCCCTGTTCTTTAATTTTGCACATCCCCCACACAGTCCAGCTTTTCCACGTTGCAATGATCACCATAAGAATTCTTGACATTACAAACCATCCATTCGTATCTTATGTTAAAAAGTTCCACAGATCTGCTCCACACAACTGGTTTTTTTTAGACAGCTTGAAGAACGTTTTTTTTTTGTGGGGCATATTCATTTAGCAATTTCAATTCCCTTGGCAATTTAAAGTCTACTAAGGACCGAATCGCACTAGAGCCAGACAAATCAAAACTTGTTTACTTTATGTCAAAAATCTGTCGTTGCTTGACTTGTCCTAGTGCGATCACATATTTTCGTGTCAGCCAAACATTCCAGAGGACGGGCAAACTTCAAAGGCTCTGATGACCTGCTCCGAGGCAGGACAAAAATGACGAGTAGCAGGGTTTAATTCCCGTTCTTATGTTACAATAGAACGTGACCTTTGTGTTTTCCGGCGTTCTTCAGTTTGCAATATGTCGGATCCAAACAGCCCGCCAAACAGCTTTCCCTTTTGCTACCCTCCGGGTTATTTTTTCTACATTTTTTATGAGTCGTATCCGTATCAGAATTCCCCGTTGCCCCATGCTGCTACCAGTTCTCTGCCAAGACAAATCAATGGCAGTCCTCAGTCCGAGGCGGGAAGCAGTGGCAGTGGAGCTAGCACTCCGACGAACGCGGGGATTGCCAGCACGTCAGTGAGTCCACTTCAACTGGAAGAAATAAGAAGCAGGGCAAGACTACGACACAAGACAGATGGACAGAGAAGCAAGTGAAATACCTTGTGGATCTGTGGGAGGAAAATATTTCGAGGCTGGAGAGCCAACAAGCAAGGAAAGTGTGGGCAGAAATCGCCTCAAAAATAAATGAGCAGTTCAACCTCACGCGCCTTGCAAGTCAATGCGAACCAAAAAATTAAGCACTTAAAAAAGAAGTACAAAGAGGCCAAAGACTGGAATCGATCGCAGACCGGAGGAAATAACGAGACCTGTGAACACTTTGATGTCCTTGACCGCGTGCTCGGAGGGAGAGATGTTGTTACTCTGAAGCACGTGCGGGAAACAGCAAATGCAGCTGAGAAAAACAAGGAGAAATTGCCTGACTTGCCTGCTGGTGACGAGGAGGAGCGATATACCTCGGATCAGGCGGAGGAAGCCCTTAAAGGGATGGGAATCAAAGTCAAGAGCCGGAGCGAGAGGAAGAAGGCAAAAGGAAAGGGGAAAGGGCGCAAGAGAAGCCTGGAGAACGATGATTCTGAGGATTTTGCTAGATTCACTGAAAGAGTGGAGCGCCAGGGTGATAGATTTGCAAATGCTGTAGAGCAAATGCAAGAAATTCAACGAGAGCAAAGTCAGGCCATGACTGGTTTCCTCGCGGCTCTGACCAAGGCCATAGAAAAAATTAAAGGGAATATTTATTCTGTTTTTAAACATTTACTCTGAAAACTGTGGGAGATTCGCTTGCGGTATAGGTGCAATCCTAGCCAAGGACATTGTATTCGGTTTATATAGAACGTTATGTTGTTTTTTGAGCATTTATTGTAAAGAGCTGCGAGATAATCGATTGGTGTATTGATAATCTATTTACATTTTAATATCAAGTAGCAGTTTAAAGCAATGCTATATTTTAGATGACAGAGCTTATAAAAAGTTTATATTATCAGGAAAACATGAACAAAACGAAAATAGGTCGAAACAACATGTGATTTTGTAAAGATAACCGATTAAATGAAATTACATGGCAATGTACTCTTTCAGTAGTTCTCTGATATCATCGCCATCCCGTAAAACGTTCCCATCATTATCATTTCCTTCGCCGTCGTCACCATCATCCCATTCCCATTCATCTCCAGCATTAATGCAGAAATTGTGTAAAACAGCACATGCTAGAACTGTATCACTCCCAGAACCAACACCGCTTTCGATTTGCTTTGTTAAAATACGCCAACAACTTTTGAGAATTCCAAACGCGCACTCCACGGAAACTCTGGCCGAAGAAAGTTCCTTATTAAATGCAATTTCATCTGGATCTCGCGTTCCTTCAGGGTAAACTTTTTGTAACCAGGGAGCTAAAAAATAAGCGCTATCGGCCACCAAATAAAAATAAAATTCTAGTATATTTCAATTGGAAACAATTTTAACACATTTTGGGTCATGATATTTTAATATCTTTGATACAAACATATTTTAACATTTTTTACACTTTTTTTTAAAGTTTGACAATATATTATGATTCATTTAACAATAAAGTCATAACTATTTTCTTACAAGTTTAACTGTTGTAAGGGATTTAACTACAGTTGATTTGATTGGCCAGATTTTTTGTCAATGTTCAAATCTTTACTCTGTTCGCCTTCACTGGATTAGATTGAAATGGGGCCTTGAGTTTATTATCTTCGTTGCAAAAAAATACTTTTAATACACTATTTAGATTTTACTCATTTATTTATTAATTCACCATTTACTTATCTTTTCAATGTTTATTTCAGTTGTCTACAACCCTGTAGCTTTATAAGTTACACCCTCATCCTCCCCGTAGGGCTTCTCCGCATGTTCGCATCAATTGTAATCCTTGCCGGCACTTTTTCTTTTTAAATATAAAAAAAAATATTATGTTTATAGTGGTCATGCACTTAGCTTCATATCTCGACTAGATAGCTAGTTTACAGGCATGCCACTGAAACAGAGGAAACAAATACTTTTAAATGAACATAACAAGGTTAAAAATCCCAACTGGCAGGAGGCAGACCAGTTGGCTATGTACAAAGCGTGGTCGAGGATTTGAACTCAGGACAACCGAGAAACAAATCCAGCTAGTGGCAATGGCAGGTCTTGAACCGTTGACCTCCGTATTACAATACTAGCGCCCTAAACCACTCGGCTACGCTTGCCTTCTTTTTCACAGAGACATGAGAGTTTGATTGTCTTAACTGTCTTTTACCCTTTTGACGTGGGGCCTTTCTGCTATACTCCCCGGTTGGTATTGATAGTCTTTTCGTAAATCTTTCCCTGCTGGCAACAAGCGGCAGACAACAAAAGCAACTGTGTTTTGGACAATGTGCCCACACCAGTGAGTTGATACACTCCTTGCAATTTTGGGTGGTGCCAGCACACACCTTTCAAGAAGCTTTGTTTCACTCAGTCTTTTGAGAGGTTGAGAAAAAAAGGTTTTTTTCAACAGTTCAAAGAACACCTGAGGTAAACATTCATTTTCTTTGAAAGGGGATGTTCCAGTAGCATAATCCTGTTGCCATTTACTTGATGAAGTCTCATGGATGGGGCAGAAGTTATGTTATTTAGCTGCATCTTGTGACTTGATATGTAAACTCTGGAGGATGATAACAATATGGCATTTTTCTTCATGGTGGAAACAGCAACTGAAGTGTAAAGGAACACAACACAAGATGGCGGATGTACAGAACACGTTTTATTACCATGAGCATGCGCCCAATGTAGACCGCTGACCTAAGCTTACAACAAATGCTTGTACATCCCCCTTTTTTTACGAACGTTACAAAGGAATAACAAAAACAAAACGAGACTTAATGACTGAACTGTGACTAAGCAAAATGGTCCTTAACTTGTAAACTCAACAAACAAAGTTAATATAAGTATACTAAGAGTTCACACTGTCTCTAGTACTTAACATAGTCTTTAAATCTCTCAGGCTCACGGATTGTCCTACCAGATCGAGTGGTAGTAGTGGTTGGCGTTACAACCAGTTGCGTTTCAGGATGCTCAGGGGTAGCTGCAACAGAAGTTGACTCTGATCCTGTTTCGGTTAGGTCATCATCAGTTGTGACATCTTGTGTTTGTGACTCTCCAGTCTTTAACAGATGCCGACGATTTCTTCGGTACTCTCCATTCTCTGTTTCCACCTTATAGGATCTAGGTGAAGGAAGAACTTGTGTGACTCTGGCCGGGTTCCACTTTCTGCCTTCCTTTACTCTCACAACCTCACCTTCCTTCAGAGGTGGCAATTCCTTAGCTGTCTTGTCATGGTGCATTTTTTGCTTTCTTTGCCTTTCCTTAAGTTTTGGGAGCACTTCTTCAGGGTCATACAGTTGGGGTTTCAACATATCCTCAGTTACAGGGATGGGGTTCTCAGACGTCTATCCATAAGCATCTGAGCTGGCGACAAATTTACACCTTCCAAAGGCGTATTTCTGTATGAAAGAAGGGCTTTGTATGGGTCATCAGCCTTCTCCAGCATAGCTTTGAGGGTTTGGACCGTTTTCTCTGACTGACCATTAGACTGTGGGTAGCCAGGACTAGATGTGACATGCTGAAAACACCAATCTTGTGAAAACTGCTTAAACTCCTCAGAACTGTAACATGGACCGTTGTCAGACATGACGACTGATGGGACACCATACCTTGCAAATTGAGACTTTAAGGCTGTAATGACTGAAGTGCTGGTCATAGAGTTAAGCAAGGTCAGTTCTGGCCACTTGGAGTAATAATCAATGGTTACAAGGTAGTTCCTACCGTTTTTGTACAGAAGGTCTGTGCCAACCTTAGCCCAAGGCAGTAGCGGAATCTCGTGTGACTTTAGCGGTTCAGACTGCTGACTTGGCCGATTCTCTAGACACACTGGACACTTCTTGATTTTCTCAGTTATTTCTGCAGCCATGCCTGGCCAGAACAAGACATCACGTGCTTTCATTAGTGTTTTGCCAATACCCAAGTGTCCATCGTGTAATTTCTCTAGCATCTCTCCCCTTAGACGTTTAGGTGTGAAGATCTTCTGGCCCTTCAATACCAACCCATGGTATACAGTGAGCTCATCCCTGTAATTCCAGAACTCCTGCAGCTTTGCTGGCACCTGACCTCTCGACTCTGGCCAACCGGACAAAATTACTTCTTGCAGCTCAGGAAGGATTTCATCTTCTTTAGTTTCTTCCACGAACCTGACCAACTGTGGGTCTGAGATCATGTGTTCCACTAAGTTTACATCTAACTGTTCAGCATTCGTCAGCTGTTCCTCCAGATGAGCTCTGGACAGGGCATCTGCTAAATGTAGACTTACACCACGCTTGTAGACCAGGTTAATTTCTGGGTAGCGTTGGAGTTGAACGAGCATCCTTTGCAGGCGCAATGGTGATGCATGTAAGGGCTTTTTGATGATTGACTCTAAAGGCTTGTGATCCGTTTCAATGGTGACCGTACGACCCACGATATACTCTTGGAATTTCGCACACCCGAATACCACAGCCAAGAGTTCTTTTTCAATTTGGGCGTACTTCTGTTGGGTGGGCGTGAGTGCCTTTGAAGCGTACGCTATGGGTTGCCCTTCTTGAATCAGTGCTGCACCCAGACCTGTTGAGCTGGCATCCACTTGGAGGGTTAACTCTTTCTTAGCATCGTAGTACCCCAACACAGGCGAGAGAGCAAGAGCTTCCTTGACTTTCTTGAAACTGGCCTCGTGCTGCTCTTCCCAGTGCCACTCTACATCCTGATGTAACAGCTGTCTTAGGGGTGCAGTAAGGTCTGACATGTTTGGAATAAACTTGCTGACATAGTTAACCATGCCCAACAGTCTCTGAACACCAGCCTTGTCAGCCGGCCTTGGCATCTCGACCACTGCTCTTACTTTCTCTGGATCAGACTTCAACCCATCCTTTGTGAAAACGTGCCCGTGAAACTTCACCTCTTCCTGCTCGATATGACACTTGGACTTCTTTAATCGCAGATTGTTGTCTCGGGCACGCTGTAAAACAGCCCTCAGATGGGTATCATGTTCTTCCTTGCTGCTTCCATGCAAAATTATGTCATCCATGATAACTTTGACTCCTGTGAGCCCTTCGAACACTTGCTCCATTCTGCATTGGTACACTTCTGGGGCAGACTTGATACCCATTGGCATCCTCAGGTAACGATACCTCCCGAAAGGTGTATTAAATGTCAAAAGTTTGCTACTCTCCTCATCCAACTGAATTTGGTGGAAAGCCTTTTCAGCATCCAAGGTTGAAAACAATGTAGCTCCTGCGCAACTGGCTGTGATATCTTCCACTAATGGAAGTGGGTAATGTTCCCTCTTAATGGCTTTGTTAAGATCCCTTGGATCAAGGCACACCCGAATGGACCCATCTGGTTTATCAACACACACAAGACTGCTAACCCAATCTGCTGGTTCATTTAAGGGCACTTTCTCAATTATGCCAACACTTTCCATGCGGTCTAGCTCTTTTTTCAACGGGTCCCGTTTTGAGTGAGGAACTCTTCTGGGTGGGTGGATGACAGGTGAGACAGAAGGGTCAATGCTGATGTGATATTTCCCGGGTAGGCATCCCAGCCCTTGGAATACGTCTGGAAATTCATCCCTTATACTTCTGCTACTGATAGTGTTTATGCGTTGTATTAAACCCATCTGTTCACGGGAAGCCCGACCTAGGAGGGGAGTTAATAACTGCCATCTACTACTTGAAATAAGACTTGATGTTTCTGCCCCCGCACACAACATGTCAACTCACATTTTCCAACTGGTTCTATAGAGGTCTTCGAATAACTTTCTAGTCTTGCAGAGGATGGTAGCAAAGGCATAGTTGTGATCTTGTCATACACAGTTTTTGGCAAAACATTACACTGGGCACCAGTGTCTAGCTTAAACACCTCTTTAACATTGCCAAAATCTACTGTTTCAACCCAGTCTTGGTCCCCCGAGTTGACTGAACCAATAAACATAGTCTCAGAGTCAGAGTCAAAATCATAAACTGTGTTTACCTGCTGTTTTTGTCCTCCTGAGCTTTGGCACATCCTTGCAAAATGATTCATCTTCTTACACTTGTGGCATTGTTTACCAGCTACAGGGCATAAACCTCTCCCAAGCCCATGCAAAATACCACAGTTCCTGCACGCCATACCACCTTGATGCTTACGACCTGAACTGTCTACTGAATCCACTTTCTCGACTTTGCTGCTCTCGTCCTTTAAAGTCTTCATGTGTTGTTTACTTGTTTCGGAGATACGGGCGGCTTGTAATGTTCTTTCAAGATTCTGATCACTTTCCATAAGTTTCTCCTTTGCACTCGGGTCCTTGAGGCCCAGAACTAACATCGTTACCCAGGATTCTTCTTTGTCGCCGAGATCACAATTCTTGGCAAGTGTTTTCAAAGCGCTGCAAAATTCGTCGACTGTCTCGCCGTCTTGCTGTTTGCGTTCGACAAACAAATGGCGATTAAAGTGCCTTGATGTTAATGGCGCACAATAAGCCTTGAATTTCTCCTCCACTACCGCTATTTTGTTAAGATCACCTTCGTCTTCCCAAACAAAATTTGAATAGACCTCCACACATTCCTTTCCAAGCACATGGAGCAACGTGGCGACTTGAATTTTTTCATCCTTCTTATCGAGACCACTTGCCACTTTGTACAACTCCCAGGACATCTTCCAACGCCGCCATGCCTCGGCTTTATTCGTCGCCGCACTCAGTATGAGAGCTTCGGGCGGTTTTAGGTGCTCCATCCCGCTTCTGACACCATGAAGTGTAAAGGAACACAACACAAGATGGCGGATGTACAGAACACGTTTTATTACCATGAGCATGCGCCCAATGTAGACCGCTGACCTAAGTTTACAACAAATGCTACAGCAACATCAACCTCTCTTTTTTCCACATGGTTAATATGAGTGGACCATGATAAACGATCATCAATATAAACACCAAGCGATTTAGCAGAGTAGACTCGTTTTATACTTGTATCACCTAACCTGATCTCAGGAGAATAGCCAAGGTTGGCAAGATTGTAATTAGAGTCAATAATTAAACATTCTGTTTCAGGAATATTCTCAGTAGGTGGCGACGTCGTGCCAGCATTGATGTGACCTTTGGCATGAGATGTTGCTTTTAATTGATCTTCTTGTAGAAGCCGAAGCGCTGTTGAAAGGCTATCTCTTTTCATTTCAAGCAGTTTGTTGGCTTTAGTTTGATCCCTTAGTTCAGATTTTAAACTAGTACTTTCCTTCTTTAAATCGCTGATAGAATGTAAAAGATGCTCCCTGCCCTGGCCAGTCGATGAAGACAATGACGGCGGGTCGAGGTTCGAAAATTGAGCAACTCGCTTCGACAGCTCAGGAATGGAATTCTTCATGGAGCTTAGCTCGTTTAAAACTGAGTCACAGCTGCATTTATGCAGAGGAGAAACATTTTCCTCAAAAGTAGTGATAGAAACTGAAGATGGGAAGGTATCCCCTCCATAAGAAGTAGCAAATGGAATCTTGTAATTCAATTTGAGGTATCAGGTTGAAGACTCGAAAAAAAATTTCTGTGAAACTTGCATGTCCAGCGCCTTGAATTAGGAGAGTTTTAGTAGCCGTATACCATTTGACTATCACATCTTTGGCTTTGTAGGTTATAAGATTGTGAGTTTGATCTTCCGCAGTTGTTATTGAGCATTCGTCGATCTCATCCAGAATGAATCGAATAAAGTTACTCAAAACGTCGCCCGAACCAGACCATAGTAGCTGGTTTTTCGTAGTGTTATAGCCTAAATGCTGTTGATAAATGTTAACAACATCTGGAGATGAAAAGTGAGAAAGTAAATACACGTGTATCCAATATGATGTGACGTGGTCAGATAACTTCAGAAGCGAGAGGACATCAAAGAGATGGTAGCGAAAGTGATCGGCGTGTTACTGTATACCTCCCTTAGGCCCCGGCAACACTGACCCGGGCAAATTTGAAAACGCATCTTTTTTTCTCCGGTTAGGCCAACCGTCCACACTGAAAGGGCGTTTTCGGTCACCGAAAACGGAGCTTTTCAAAAACGCTCACCAATGAGCGTTTGGACTTGGAGCGTGAAATAGTGTTTTTTTATATTTTATTGTAAATAATTTTGGAGGGCCATTGGTTTGTTGGTATTTTTTATGTTATTTTAGTGCTACCCTCGTTAAATAAAATTTAACGAGGGTAGCAATTTTTACCTGGGTTAATGTGGACGGAAAACATTTTACGCTGCGTTTTTAAATTTCTCCGTTTTCAAATTTACCCGGGTCAGTGTGGACGGGGCCTTAGTTGTTACTTCAAGTGAATTTCAGCAAAATCAAAATTAATCTGACATTGGAAGCAAGATGTTCAATTTGCCATTCTGCAAACCCCTTGTCACTTTGACACTGGTTCTTTTTTAGGGTACATTTGCAAACACGTTTTAAAGAACGTTTACTAAGAAAACAATAAATTGTTTGCATGGTCATGGCGGTAGTGCTCATTAACTTTACGTCTGCCCACGTTCTGGCATAACAGCAATATAAATTTATAAACGAAAGAGCGAAATCAGCCTAGGTTGCTTTTTAGAAGCCGCCATAAAATTAACGAATTGTTCAACAGTAACTGATATTATTATAGATATGTTACCATTTAGTGCTAACAGGGCACTAAAAATGGGTGACATTATGAAGATAACTCTGAATGCCACTAACCAACTCCTGTCGCTGGGTTGCTGTGAAACCCATTCTGTTTAGCATAACACTCCCACAGCGGGGGTGTGACAGGGCAAACAGCAAGGGTCCATCTACATCATTCTCTTGAAATACTTTAGCTAAGTGGCCAAGCCCTAAAGAGGTTTAGAAGTCACAACACTCTCTAAAATTTTAAAATTCTTGAGTTTTTTCTTCGGAAGGGTTCGCTTGAACACGAAGAAGAGCTTTGCTTGGAGATGAGGTTATGCTGCTTTCCTGTATAGGGCTACAAAATAAATCACAAAAATAAATTCATTCGTAATTAAAAACTGCTATTGCGAATACAAATTATTAAAAGCTGAATAATTCACAATAAGGAAAACAGGTGTCCATTGAAGGTTATAAGAGCTAGAAACCTATGTTCCACATATGTTTATTGTACAAGAATTGGGTTTCAATTTTCTATCTGTTTCAGTATATAAAAAATAAGAGAACCCTTGAAATAAGAATACAAAATAACTTAACTGGTCTCATGATTTTGTTGTGTCAATGATTTCTTTACTTTGTAATATCACTTCTGGCTGTTGTGTGGTCCTTGATGGAATCATCCCCTTTTACATTTGTTAGACTTGACACAGTCCCTCATTGACTGGGACATATTTCTTTTGGTGGCAAAAATATCATGAGAGTTGTAATAAATAGTGGCACTTCCAGGGAGCCCATCTCTACCACACCTTCCAGCTTCTTAAAAAAATATACTCTTCTGGTGTGCAAGGAACGCCAATATGGATAATGGGCCTAATATTCTTAACGTCGACCCCAGGTCCAAACGCCACAGTTATGAACAATATTCTAAGTTTTGACCTTCCTTCAACCAACTCTTGAACAATTCTTTCTCGTTCATGATCTGGGTATTGGGCATGAAATTGAGAAAACATTCTGTTTGTGGTAAGAAGAGTGGCACCTAATGGCTCATATTACAAATGGCCCATTCTGTTGCTTAGGTATAGAAAACACTCGGCAATTGTTGCTTAATTTCCCTATATTAGTGTTAAAGGTAAATCGTCAATCAGTTCTTCTGTAAGTGGCCTCAAGATATTTTCAAAGTTAGTGTCTCCCTGATTAGGTCTGGGAAGATGCATTATCTCTACAAGCAAAAAGTCTAAATGCCCACTGAAGCTGTGAGGGCTAAGCTGGGGATGTTGTTGACAACGCTTGTCGATAAACCAAGTTTACTATAGCATGGTCGAAATTCCTTCCTTCCTTTCGAAATTCTCTTGGGTGGTGTCCTTTCCCGCTGAGAGTACCTCGGTTGCTGACCAGCTAACCCTGGCTAACTTGGGTGATGGACTCCTCTGGATTTGGTTCCACGGTGCTACCTGTTCCTCCTTTGGGCACTGAACAGTACTTTACCCTCTCGGTACCAGAGCTCTCAGCAACATTGTGCGGTGTGGAAGCACTAATGGGTGACTCTAAGACATTGTAGGACCCCTTGCAATCGGTTCACGGAACTCTGACTCATTCATGGGAGGCAGTTCCTACAGCGGTGCACTCATGTTAGCCAAAGTGGATTTCAGATGGTCCACATGAACAAATCGCGCTTGGTTCCCACAACGGACTATGTATGTACGCGTACCTTTCACTTGGGTGATTCGTCCAGGAATCCATTTTAAACTCCATGTCGCCAGTTACGAACTAGAACCACCACATTTACTTTGAATACTCGAGCCTTTACTATTCCTTTGTCATAGTGTTGCTTCTGTTTCAGCTGTTGTTCTTCCACAGCTTTGTTCAGGTTGGGTTTGCAGATGTGAAACAATTTCTGATCTGTCTTCCTACAAAAAGCTGAGCTGGTAATTGTCCAGTGACAGTATGTGGCGTACTACGCTACATGATAAGGAAGTTAGCCAGCCGGTGTTCTGGACTGCGTTTACTTGTTTTAATATCCAGTACTTGCTTAGCCAGGACCACTTTATTTGTCTGCACTGAACGCTCAGCAGCTCCATTCGATGCTTGGTGGTATGGTGGTGGTACATGAGTGAGCTTGACACCATCCTGTTTCATGAACCGAGAAAGCTCTTCTGAAGCTTGGCCCATTGTCGGAGACGACTTCTTCGGGTAGACCATAACGAGCAAACAACGAGTGCAACAGCTCAATGGTTTTCAGACTAGTCGTGGATGTTAAAGGAATCACTTCCAATCATTTGGAAAAGGCATCAACCACAATAAGAAAAGTCGACTTGTCCTTCTGAAAAGAAAAATCAATGTGAATCCTCTCCGAGGGCTTGGCAGGCCACTTCCATGGGTGTTAGGGTGCCTTTGGTGGAGACCAAAGGCTGATTGAAGCACAGACTTGACAATCACTGACCCACTGAGCATCTCTGCATTCAGACCAGGCCACCAGAGAGGCAGATTACTCAGACACACTTGTCAGAGCTTATACTTTAAAGACACAAACACGTCGCAAAATTCACATCCACAGTAGGGAGTCTGTTGGCCTGTCGCGCTTATAATGACTTATAAAATATCCCTTATTTTGTCGAATTCTCCGTCTGAGAGATATATTTTCCACTTTTCGTCGAAGAAACACGTTTAATTCACGCGAATGAGGGTTTTCTTTGATCAGGCGGTACCAATGTGCGTTCGAGAGTTGTCACTTGTCTTTATAACTAAAACATACGATTTTCGTGTTATATAATACAAAGACATACCGACCTTTAATCCTTTCAGTTGGTTTCCCGCATGGATTCTGCCCTGACATGACGTATTCGTTGGTGTACGTTTCCTCAGCACGCAATAAATAGTGTTCTTCTTTACACAGTGGTGTATAAATACGCCTCGCAAATATGAGAACTGTTGTGTTGGCTTTCTCTTTGGCCTTCTTGGTTCCTGCCCTTTCATTACCAGCGAGCGGTAAGTGATTTGTGTTAGCTTTGGTCAGTAAAGGCAGTTTACAATTTGCTAGAAGTAGACTGTTTTCGGGCTGTTTTCCAAACTTACGATGTTAAAAGCTGCCTTCCTAACTAAATTTCCTCTGTAAGTTAAGGATTGTCGTTCAGTGTAAGGTGTCTGTTAGAAACGTAGCGTAGATTGTTAACTTATATCAGAGACATTCGAGAATTCTCAAGTATTTCTTTATCAACAAATGCTGAACAGTTCGTCAGTTATAATTAAAGGAGGCTGTAAAGATGTTGCACAATGTTAAACGCAACAAAGTCACTATTACCTGCGTTGAAAAACATTGAGAAAACTGAGGCCTTTTGTCTGCCTTTTCAAGTGTCTATACATGTTACAATTCTTTTTTGACTCATCAAATCTTGAACCGGGTATCAGTGGTTTTTGTCGTTTATGAATTTCAACATAGTGCATATCTTATAGTGAAAGCAGCGATAGCTGCAAGCTAAGGCATGGTGATAGCCACAATGATTTCTTTCTTTTCTTGAAATTGCAAAGGTCAAATGCGACGTCAGGATAGCAACCCCGCATGGGGCTCCTATACCTAATGAAATATTTACCGAACATTAGCTTATCCGCTTTGTCTGATGATTAAACTAAGAGTACGGTGAAGTAAACACAGTAAACCAACAGCTCATCAATTCTTATTTTTTAGGTTTCTCTCTGTATCAATATTAGGAGCTCTTATGCGGCTTTGTAATTTCCGTTTCAAGGGAAAGTCGTGGCTAAACAATTAAGGACGCATAAGGGTAACTTGACTCAAATAAAGATCATAGTTGAGATTTTTAACCGCAGGCATCGCTTGAAGGGAGCGCTTAAAAATGGTGTCAGGATTACCGGTGTCAGTTTGATACCTGAAACTTGCAAACCTCAGACAGACGTCAGCCTAACTTACTTTTATCTGTAATTTGCGTGTAACTCTATTGGTTGCCCGACTGCGTGGGAGGCTACTCTATTGGTAGGAGGAAGAAAATCTCAATGATTTCATCTTTATATGACTGAACATTCCTTTTGCATTCAGATTGCATCAATTGCGCAGACTGTAGAAGCGATAATAAATGTCACAAGTGCGACGAGGGCTTCGCCTTAACAAAAATCTACGTTCGACGTTTATGTGTGCGTCAAAGCGAATGCTATGGAGGAAAAGAAAATGGCATGGTTTGGGACCCAGTCTTAAGTACGTACATCTGTGATCAGAAAAGAGGTACGTTGAGTTTGAATGAAATCTTGAGATCAATTATATCCACTCACAAGTTAATTGCTTCACTGATGTTAATTCTATGTACAACCTTGTGATGTTCACATGACAACGAGTGTGATCGTTCTTCTTATGTTTGTGTTTTCATGTTTATGTTGCTTCTTTTCTCACGAACTATGCCAATGCTACCCTGGATGCCAGAGGTTTTTCTTGCAAGGTTTCCGGTGTCGGTCATGTCTCAATTGTGAAGGGTATGCCAATGCTGACCATGCCTGTTTTTACTGTAAGAATCCTAGTAAAGCCTAAACTAAAAAATCCGACGCTCCGTGGCGTAGTAGAATTATTTTTCTGTTCAAATTTCATGCAGATTGTAAAGCACCGTTAAGCTGGCCTAACTGCGTTGAATGTCTGGCTAGTGGATCCTGCACCAAATGCAAGGAAAACTTTGCCCTTAAATTGTGGTCCAAGAATCACATTGGTCACAATGTGTGCGATGGAAACTGCGAAAAATGTGTGGATCTGCGGAGTGGAGCTCAAGTCTGCAAAACCTCTGCAGGTGATTAATAAGAAGACTTATTTACTTTTGTTGTGTTGTGCTATGCTAATATTTAGTGATCTCGCAGTTTTGTTTTTAAATATTTTGCGTTGGTGATACGTTTAAGCAGTGGTATTAAAATTGTCAAAGACAATGCTGTATTTTTTTTTATCCGACTTCCAAATCGTATTTTTCTAATGTAATAGCTATTCCATGGAGATTTCCTAACGAATCCGAGAACGTGGACACTTTGATTGGTAATTGTGCCGATTAGATCGTAGATCAAACTACGGGAAAGGTACCATAAGGGGTTTCAGTTTATTCATCTCACATCTGATCGGCCTTAACTCACTTTTAAGTGTTTTTCCTTTTTTTCCCCTTTTCAAAATCGAATAACACCGCTTCTCATTTTTTTGTTTATCTCTGGGAGAACAACGGCAGGCTACAACCGACAAACAATACAAATGCATTAAGTAAGAGCGTAGATTAGAAACTTGAAAGTAGTGCGATAAAGCGATCACACTCCGGCCATTATTGATATAGGTCTTCACTTGAACGAATATTTGAGAAACCACGAACGATACAATTTTAAAACATTTAAGGTAGGTGAATGAAGGCACGCATCTCGGAGCTCCTGGGTAACAAGTTAGCAAGGTAACGATAAGAAAAGAGACTAGAGTGAATGAGTGCCCAGTTTCCTCGGTGACACATGCGTGCAGGAAATCATGCTGGCTGTATTCAGCTTTGCATGCCACGTATAAGACATGTTGAGCACAATTGCCATAGCTTGCCATGATTCCTTGTAGGCGCTTCTCAAAGGGAATTGGGCATTGAAGATATGAATTGTCATACTTTGTTATTTAAATTTTAATTGTTTACTTACTGTCCATACTTCGGTCAAAACTCGAGGAGAGAAATTAACTGCTTCTCTTTTTTTCTTTTTTCAGCTTCCTGTGCACCGTCAGCCACGCAGAGTGTCCCATGTATGTATACATTGGCATATTGCGTGCAGTACATGTATTTTATGCAGTCTGTGTTTATGATAACTGTGACTTCTCCATTTCGACAATCATACAATGTTTACATCTTATGTTTTTGTAGTAGCACGCTAATTTGTTTCGATCTGTTTTGATACCGTAGCACCAACTACAGCAGCAGTGGTAAACAAACCAACAAATGACGCCGTGACAACCCCGAATCCTGCGCCTACTACAGATGGGACATCGACTGACTACAGCGAATATACCGAGCCAACCGCTGATGGCACTTTAGATGATGACTACTAAAATATTTATCTAACCTGATTTGCCAGAAGATTTCATGTCTTCCCCCACCCTTTCTCCCAGTCCCTAAATACGTGCATCGCCTTGCACGACGACATGCCTTGTTTAACTCCTGTCGGTGTCTCATGCTTTCAAAAAAAGCAAGTCAACCTTGAGCAGTGGCACAGTGTTAAGACAGAGCATCCCCACTTTGCCATATTTTTTTCGCACTTGCAACGATCCCGTTAAAGTCACGTTTGTCAAATCAGGACAGATATATATACGAAGGAGAAGTAGTGTGCCAAATAAGTTTTCTTTTTATTATTACTGCAGGGTTTTGTATTAGTTTATTTTTTTACTCAAGTGTACCCTGATTTATTTCCAGGTTAGCAGATCTTGTATTTGGTATTATAATAAGTGGTATTAAATCTTTAAAAATGTAATAAAAATGTAGGATTAGAGCACGGACTGAAAAACTTGTATTTGGAATTTTGAGTTGGGAAAGTTTTCATGAGCTCAAGGCAACAGAGGAAACGGAAGTAAAGAATTTGTTTGCTGATAGGTTCTTTCTGACGATGAAGACCTGTAGAGGGTACTTCTTAAAATTCAATTGGCCGTCCCGTCTCGCTCCCCGCCCACTGTTCCTAATCCAACACGGCGGAGAATCTACTCGACCGCTAACTTATACCGGCCGCACTGAAAGCCATCATGTTAAAAGAAACCAAACTCGGACGAAATATACTGTATATTCTCGATTAAACGCCGGGCCCCGAATAAACGCCGGGTCTCCAAGCTGTATTTGAAAATAACCCCCTTAAACAACTATTAAAGGTTTAATATGCTTTAAAAATAAT